>NW_028262302.1:25973580-26312746 GCF_047370975.1 Nipponia nippon
ACACCTTCCTGAGCCTCGAGTAGGCAGAGGCCAGTGTCACCAGCAGCAGGACGTGGCCAGAGAGCTGTGCTGTGGCAGAGGTGCGGTTCTTCAGGCACAGGGCCAGTATTGGGGCCAGTTCTGTTTAATCTCTTTCTCAGTGATCTGGACGAGGGGATCGAGCGCACCCTGAGTAAATTTGGAGACGACACCAAGTTGGGCGGGAGTGTTGATCTGCTGGAGGGTAGGAAGGCTCTGCAGAGGGATCTGGCCAGGCGGGATCGATGGGCCGAGGCCAGCTGTATGAGGTTCAACAAGGCTCAGTGCTGGGTCCTGCACTTGGGTCACAACAACCCCATGCAAGGCTACAGGCTTGGGGAAGAGTGGCTGGAGAGCTGCCTGGCGGGAAAGGCCGTGGGGGTGTTGGTCGACAGGTGGCAGTGTGCCCAGGTGGCCAAGAAGGCCAAGAGCACCCTGGCTTGTATCAGAAATAGTGTGGCCAGCAGGACTAGGGCAGTGATCGTGCCCCGGTACTCGGCACTGATGAGGCCGCACCTCTTCTTCGCCGCGCGTCCAAAGAAGGGCAACGAAGCTGGTGAAGGGTGTACCGGTGTTATGAGGAGCGGCTGAGGGAGCTGGGGTTGTTTAGCCGGGAGAAGAGGAGGCTGAGGGGAGACCTTATCGCTCTCTACAGCTACCTGAAAGGAGGTTGTAGCGAGGTGGGGGTCGGTCTCTTTTCCCAGGGAACAAGCGATGGGAGGAGAGGAAATGGCCTCAAGTTGCGCCAGGGGAGGTTTAGATTGGATATTAGGAAAAATTTCTTCCCCCAAAGGGTTATCAAGTGTTGGAAGAGGCTGCCCAGGGAAGTGGTTGAGGCACCATGCCTGGAGGTATTTATAGGATGTGTAGACGTGGCGCCTAGGGCCATGTTTAGTGGTGGGCTTGGCAGTGTTAGGTTAAGGGTTGGACTCAATGATCTTAAAGGTCTTTTCCAACGTCTATGATTCTGTGATTCTATGATTTAACTTCAAGGTTGGCCAGTGTGGAGCCAGGGGTTGGACTCGATGATCCTCGTGGGTCGCTTCCAACTCAGGGTATGCTATGATGATGAGATTGCCACTGGCAGGCAGATGATGATAAATCCAAACTAAAGCACCACGCAAGCTCCTGTGAAGAAAATTAACTCTAGCTCAGCTTTAGCCAGTACACCAGGACAGCTGTGAGTCGCTGAGCCGGGGTGGGGCCGAAGGGCAGGGTCGCACGGTGCACGTGCCTGTGATGCGCTCTGGCGCCTGTGACGAGTCACAATGGGGGCGGTTATCAGGGGCGCCAGCAGGCAGCGCTGCCCCAGTACGGCCTGGGCCAGTGGTGAGTGCACACGCCGGGGGAGGCTGGGCTGGACGAGGGCTGGGGCAGAAATGTGGGCCCCTGGCAGGGTGGGTTGTGAGGCTGCATGAAGGGCCCAGCCGCTCACGGGAGCGCCTGGGGCAGGGCACGGTGTCGCTAGCGCCGCTGGGGCTGGGCGCAGGCCTTGCTGCCTCCCAGCTGCCTCGCCCCCTCTCCTAGGTGCCGCCAGCTCCCTGCGGCTCCCGTTGCTGCTCCACCCACCGCCAGCTCCCTCCCTCGCAGCCCCACTGAACCCCTTCTCTCCCTCCTCCTACAGGCCATGGCTACCACAATATCCTTCATCCGCTTTGTGCTAAGCATCATCCAGCTCCCGCAGATGGTCGGTGATGAGCTGGATGAGGCCACGCGCGAGCGCATGCAGCAGCGTGCGGAGCAGCGGAGCCAGGAGATGGCTCGGCTGCTGCAGGAGCTGGAGCAGACGAGCCAGGAGCAGAGGATTCAGGAGCAGAGCAGCTTTTCCTGGGGAGCCCTGCTCTTGCAGCAGTGGCAGTTCTGGGCCATTGCTGGAGTCCTGGTCCTGCTCTTGGGGCTCTGCTGGTGGCTCAGGAAAAGGAGCCGTCAGCCAGGCAGCAGCAGCAAGGCGGGCAGTTCCGGAAAAAAGGTGGATAAGGAGGAGCAAGAAGAAAAACCCAGTGTTGCACTGGCTGTGGGCAGAATTTTGGCCAAGCGCCTCCTGGACCTGCCACAATCGTTCACAATGGTGGAGGAGCTGGCAGATGAACTTCTCCGTATCTGCGGAAAACTTTCCCGGAATAGTTTCAAGCCGCGTCTGAAGCCAGCCATCAGGGTGAGCAGCGCCTTAGGAGGCTGGAGTTCCTGTGCCGATGATGCTGTCTGCTGCCTGCTCGTGCCTCTGAAGGCCCCCCCTGGACACACTTTCCACCTGGAGCTGGGCACCGCGGAGGAGATGCCGGCAAGGAACTGCAGGCTCCGCGTAGAGCTGAAGTGCATCTGCAGGAGGCAGCGGCTGGTGGAGGACATGCTGTGCTTCCTCCACCACCCCAAGGAGGAGCTGAGGAGAAATCAGGGTCCCAGCCTCCTAGGCACCCTCTGCACCGGCCCCTACGTGGACATGAAGAAAACCACCCGCTGGTTCCAGATATTGGTAAAAGCGGCCTGGGTGGTTCTGCCTCAGTGGAGACACTGCCGTCTAACAGTGCTGCCCTCCAGGCGCTCCTGCAAGCTCCGGCTGACAAACGCTTGCGATAGTACCCTCTTGATTGAGATGGTCTTTGGTCTGCAGCAAGATGACTCGGACACCTTCCTGAGCCTCGAGTAGGCAGAGGCCAGTGTCACCAGCAGCAGGACGTGGCCAGAGAGCTGTGCTGTGGCAGAGGTGCGGTTCTTCAGGCACAGGGCCAGTATTGGGGCCAGTTCTGTTTAATCTCTTTCTCAGTGATCTGGACGAGGGGATCGAGTGCACCCTGAGTAAATTTGGAGACGACACCAAGTTGGGCGGGAGTGTTGATCTGCTGGAGGGTAGGAAGGCTCTGCAGAGGGATCTGGCCAGGCGGGATCGATGGGCCGAGGCCAGCTGTATGAGGTTCAACAAGGCTCAGTGCTGGGTCCTGCACTTGGGTCACAACAACCCCATGCAAGGCTACAGGCTTGGGGAAGAGTGGCTGGAGAGCTGCCTGGCGGGAAAGGCCGTGGGGGTGTTGGTCGACAGGTGGCAGTGTGCCCAGGTGGCCAAGAAGGCCAAGAGCACCCTGGCTTGTATCAGAAATAGTGTGGCCAGCAGGACTAGGGCAGTGATCGTGCCCCGGTACTCGGCACTGATGAGGCCGCACCTCTTCTTCGCCGCGCGTCCAAAGAAGGGCAACGAAGCTGGTGAAGGGTGTACCGGTGTTATGAGGAGCGGCTGAGGGAGCTGGGGTTGTTTAGCCGGGAGAAGAGGAGGCTGAGGGGAGACCTTATCGCTCTCTACAGCTACCTGAAAGGAGGTTGTAGCGAGGTGGGGGTCGGTCTCTTTTCCCAGGGAACAAGCGATGGGAGGAGAGGAAATGGCCTCAAGTTGCGCCAGGGGAGGTTTAGATTGGATATTAGGAAAAATTTCTTCCCCCAAAGGGTTATCAAGTGTTGGAAGAGGCTGCCCAGGGAAGTGGTTGAGGCACCATGCCTGGAGGTATTTATAGGATGTGTAGACGTGGCGCCTAGGGCCATGTTTAGTGGTGGGCTTGGCAGTGTTAGGTTAAGGGTTGGACTCAATGATCTTAAAGGTCTTTTCCAACGTCTATGATTCTGTGATTCTATGATTTAACTTCAAGGTTGGCCAGTGTGGAGCCAGGGGTTGGACTCGATGATCCTCGTGGGTCGCTTCCAACTCAGGGTATGCTATGATGATGAGATTGCCACTGGCAGGCAGATGATGATAAATCCAAACTAAAGCACCACGCAAGCTCCTGTGAAGAAAATTAACTCTAGCTCAGCTTTAGCCAGTACACCAGGACAGCTGTGAGTCGCTGAGCCGGGGTGGGGCCGAAGGGCAGGGTCGCACGGTGCACGTGCCTGTGATGCGCTCTGGCGCCTGTGACGAGTCACAATGGGGGCGGTTATCAGGGGCGCCAGCAGGCAGCGCTGCCCCAGTACGGCCTGGGCCAGTGGTGAGTGCACACGCCGGGGGAGGCTGGGCTGGACGAGGGCTGGGGCAGAAATGTGGGCCCCTGGCAGGGTGGGTTGTGAGGCTGCATGAAGGGCCCAGCCGCTCACGGGAGCGCCTGGGGCAGGGCACGGTGTCGCTAGCGCCGCTGGGGCTGGGCGCAGGCCTTGCTGCCTCCCAGCTGCCTCGCCCCCTCTCCTAGGTGCCGCCAGCTCCCTGCGGCTCCCGTTGCTGCTCCACCCACCGCCAGCTCCCTCCCTCGCAGCCCCACTGAACCCCTTCTCTCCCTCCTCCTACAGGCCATGGCTACCACAATATCCTTCATCCGCTTTGTGCTAAGCATCATCCAGCTCCCGCAGATGGTCGGTGATGAGCTGGATGAGGCCACGCGCGAGCGCATGCAGCAGCGTGCGGAGCAGCGGAGCCAGGAGATGGCTCGGCTGCTGCAGGAGCTGGAGCAGACGAGCCAGGAGCAGAGGATTCAGGAGCAGAGCAGCTTTTCCTGGGGAGCCCTGCTCTTGCAGCAGTGGCAGTTCTGGGCCATTGCTGGAGTCCTGGTCCTGCTCTTGGGGCTCTGCTGGTGGCTCAGGAAAAGGAGCCGTCAGCCAGGCAGCAGCAGCAAGGCGGGCAGTTCCGGAAAAAAGGTGGATAAGGAGGAGCAAGAAGAAAAACCCAGTGTTGCACTGGCTGTGGGCAGAATTTTGGCCAAGCGCCTCCTGGACCTGCCACAATCGTTCACAATGGTGGAGGAGCTGGCAGATGAACTTCTCCGTATCTGCGGAAAACTTTCCCGGAATAGTTTCAAGCCGCGTCTGAAGCCAGCCATCAGGGTGAGCAGCGCCTTAGGAGGCTGGAGTTCCTGTGCCGATGATGCTGTCTGCTGCCTGCTCGTGCCTCTGAAGGCCCCCCCTGGACACACTTTCCACCTGGAGCTGGGCACCGCGGAGGAGATGCCGGCAAGGAACTGCAGGCTCCGCGTAGAGCTGAAGTGCATCTGCAGGAGGCAGCGGCTGGTGGAGGACATGCTGTGCTTCCTCCACCACCCCAAGGAGGAGCTGAGGAGAAATCAGGGTCCCAGCCTCCTAGGCACCCTCTGCACCGGCCCCTACGTGGACATGAAGAAAACCACCCGCTGGTTCCAGATATTGGTAAAAGCGGCCTGGGTGGTTCTGCCTCAGTGGAGACACTGCCGTCTAACAGTGCTGCCCTCCAGGCGCTCCTGCAAGCTCCGGCTGACAAACGCTTGCGATAGTACCCTCTTGATTGAGATGGTCTTTGGTCTGCAGCAAGATGACTCGGACACCTTCCTGAGCCTCGAGTAGGCAGAGGCCAGTGTCACCAGCAGCAGGACGTGGCCAGAGAGCTGTGCTGTGGCAGAGGTGCGGTTCTTCAGGCACAGGGCCAGTATTGGGGCCAGTTCTGTTTAATCTCTTTCTCAGTGATCTGGACGAGGGGATCGAGTGCACCCTGAGTAAATTTGGAGACGACACCAAGTTGGGCGGGAGTGTTGATCTGCTGGAGGGTAGGAAGGCTCTGCAGAGGGATCTGGCCAGGCGGGATCGATGGGCCGAGGCCAGCTGTATGAGGTTCAACAAGGCTCAGTGCTGGGTCCTGCACTTGGGTCACAACAACCCCATGCAAGGCTACAGGCTTGGGGAAGAGTGGCTGGAGAGCTGCCTGGCGGGAAAGGCCGTGGGGGTGTTGGTCGACAGGTGGCAGTGTGCCCAGGTGGCCAAGAAGGCCAAGAGCACCCTGGCTTGTATCAGAAATAGTGTGGCCAGCAGGACTAGGGCAGTGATCGTGCCCCGGTACTCGGCACTGATGAGGCCGCACCTCTTCTTCGCCGCGCGTCCAAAGAAGGGCAACGAAGCTGGTGAAGGGTGTACCGGTGTTATGAGGAGCGGCTGAGGGAGCTGGGGTTGTTTAGCCGGGAGAAGAGGAGGCTGAGGGGAGACCTTATCGCTCTCTACAGCTACCTGAAAGGAGGTTGTAGCGAGGTGGGGGTCGGTCTCTTTTCCCAGGGAACAAGCGATGGGAGGAGAGGAAATGGCCTCAAGTTGCGCCAGGGGAGGTTTAGATTGGATATTAGGAAAAATTTCTTCCCCCAAAGGGTTATCAAGTGTTGGAAGAGGCTGCCCAGGGAAGTGGTTGAGGCACCATGCCTGGAGGTATTTATAGGATGTGTAGACGTGGCGCCTAGGGCCATGTTTAGTGGTGGGCTTGGCAGTGTTAGGTTAAGGGTTGGACTCAATGATCTTAAAGGTCTTTTCCAACGTCTATGATTCTGTGATTCTATGATTTAACTTCAAGGTTGGCCAGTGTGGAGCCAGGGGTTGGACTCGATGATCCTCGTGGGTCGCTTCCAACTCAGGGTATGCTATGATGATGAGATTGCCACTGGCAGGCAGATGATGATAAATCCAAACTAAAGCACCACGCAAGCTCCTGTGAAGAAAATTAACTCTAGCTCAGCTTTAGCCAGTACACCAGGACAGCTGTGAGTCGCTGAGCCGGGGTGGGGCCGAAGGGCAGGGTCGCACGGTGCACGTGCCTGTGATGCGCTCTGGCGCCTGTGACGAGTCACAATGGGGGCGGTTATCAGGGGCGCCAGCAGGCAGCGCTGCCCCAGTACGGCCTGGGCCAGTGGTGAGTGCACACGCCGGGGGAGGCTGGGCTGGACGAGGGCTGGGGCAGAAATGTGGGCCCCTGGCAGGGTGGGTTGTGAGGCTGCATGAAGGGCCCAGCCGCTCACGGGAGCGCCTGGGGCAGGGCACGGTGTCGCTAGCGCCGCTGGGGCTGGGCGCAGGCCTTGCTGCCTCCCAGCTGCCTCGCCCCCTCTCCTAGGTGCCGCCAGCTCCCTGCGGCTCCCGTTGCTGCTCCACCCACCGCCAGCTCCCTCCCTCGCAGCCCCACTGAACCCCTTCTCTCCCTCCTCCTACAGGCCATGGCTACCACAATATCCTTCATCCGCTTTGTGCTAAGCATCATCCAGCTCCCGCAGATGGTCGGTGATGAGCTGGATGAGGCCACGCGCGAGCGCATGCAGCAGCGTGCGGAGCAGCGGAGCCAGGAGATGGCTCGGCTGCTGCAGGAGCTGGAGCAGACGAGCCAGGAGCAGAGGATTCAGGAGCAGAGCAGCTTTTCCTGGGGAGCCCTGCTCTTGCAGCAGTGGCAGTTCTGGGCCATTGCTGGAGTCCTGGTCCTGCTCTTGGGGCTCTGCTGGTGGCTCAGGAAAAGGAGCCGTCAGCCAGGCAGCAGCAGCAAGGCGGGCAGTTCCGGAAAAAAGGTGGATAAGGAGGAGCAAGAAGAAAAACCCAGTGTTGCACTGGCTGTGGGCAGAATTTTGGCCAAGCGCCTCCTGGACCTGCCACAATCGTTCACAATGGTGGAGGAGCTGGCAGATGAACTTCTCCGTATCTGCGGAAAACTTTCCCGGAATAGTTTCAAGCCGCGTCTGAAGCCAGCCATCAGGGTGAGCAGCGCCTTAGGAGGCTGGAGTTCCTGTGCCGATGATGCTGTCTGCTGCCTGCTCGTGCCTCTGAAGGCCCCCCCTGGACACACTTTCCACCTGGAGCTGGGCACCGCGGAGGAGATGCCGGCAAGGAACTGCAGGCTCCGCGTAGAGCTGAAGTGCATCTGCAGGAGGCAGCGGCTGGTGGAGGACATGCTGTGCTTCCTCCACCACCCCAAGGAGGAGCTGAGGAGAAATCAGGGTCCCAGCCTCCTAGGCACCCTCTGCACCGGCCCCTACGTGGACATGAAGAAAACCACCCGCTGGTTCCAGATATTGGTAAAAGCGGCCTGGGTGGTTCTGCCTCAGTGGAGACACTGCCGTCTAACAGTGCTGCCCTCCAGGCGCTCCTGCAAGCTCCGGCTGACAAACGCTTGCGATAGTACCCTCTTGATTGAGATGGTCTTTGGTCTGCAGCAAGATGACTCGGACACCTTCCTGAGCCTCGAGTAGGCAGAGGCCAGTGTCACCAGCAGCAGGACGTGGCCAGAGAGCTGTGCTGTGGCAGAGGTGCGGTTCTTCAGGCACAGGGCCAGTATTGGGGCCAGTTCTGTTTAATCTCTTTCTCAGTGATCTGGACGAGGGGATCGAGTGCACCCTGAGTAAATTTGGAGACGACACCAAGTTGGGCGGGAGTGTTGATCTGCTGGAGGGTAGGAAGGCTCTGCAGAGGGATCTGGCCAGGCGGGATCGATGGGCCGAGGCCAGCTGTATGAGGTTCAACAAGGCTCAGTGCTGGGTCCTGCACTTGGGTCACAACAACCCCATGCAAGGCTACAGGCTTGGGGAAGAGTGGCTGGAGAGCTGCCTGGCGGGAAAGGCCGTGGGGGT
This sequence comes from Nipponia nippon, assembly GCF_047370975.1. Lineage (NCBI taxonomy): Eukaryota > Metazoa > Chordata > Aves > Pelecaniformes > Threskiornithidae > Nipponia > Nipponia nippon. The sequence goes on from NW_028262302.1 coordinate 25,981,908, forward strand.
GTTGGTCGACAGGTGGCAGTGTGCCCAGGTGGCCAAGAAGGCCAAGAGCACCCTGGCTTGTATCAGAAATAGTGTGGCCAGCAGGACTAGGGCAGTGATCGTGCCCCGGTACTCGGCACTGATGAGGCCGCACCTCTTCTTCGCCGCGCGTCCAAAGAAGGGCAACGAAGCTGGTGAAGGGTGTACCGGTGTTATGAGGAGCGGCTGAGGGAGCTGGGGTTGTTTAGCCGGGAGAAGAGGAGGCTGAGGGGAGACCTTATCGCTCTCTACAGCTACCTGAAAGGAGGTTGTAGCGAGGTGGGGGTCGGTCTCTTTTCCCAGGGAACAAGCGATGGGAGGAGAGGAAATGGCCTCAAGTTGCGCCAGGGGAGGTTTAGATTGGATATTAGGAAAAATTTCTTCCCCCAAAGGGTTATCAAGTGTTGGAAGAGGCTGCCCAGGGAAGTGGTTGAGGCACCATGCCTGGAGGTATTTATAGGATGTGTAGACGTGGCGCCTAGGGCCATGTTTAGTGGTGGGCTTGGCAGTGTTAGGTTAAGGGTTGGACTCAATGATCTTAAAGGTCTTTTCCAACGTCTATGATTCTGTGATTCTATGATTTAACTTCAAGGTTGGCCAGTGTGGAGCCAGGGGTTGGACTCGATGATCCTCGTGGGTCGCTTCCAACTCAGGGTATGCTATGATGATGAGATTGCCACTGGCAGGCAGATGATGATAAATCCAAACTAAAGCACCACGCAAGCTCCTGTGAAGAAAATTAACTCTAGCTCAGCTTTAGCCAGTACACCAGGACAGCTGTGAGTCGCTGAGCCGGGGTGGGGCCGAAGGGCAGGGTCGCACGGTGCACGTGCCTGTGATGCGCTCTGGCGCCTGTGACGAGTCACAATGGGGGCGGTTATCAGGGGCGCCAGCAGGCAGCGCTGCCCCAGTACGGCCTGGGCCAGTGGTGAGTGCACACGCCGGGGGAGGCTGGGCTGGACGAGGGCTGGGGCAGAAATGTGGGCCCCTGGCAGGGTGGGTTGTGAGGCTGCATGAAGGGCCCAGCCGCTCACGGGAGCGCCTGGGGCAGGGCACGGTGTCGCTAGCGCCGCTGGGGCTGGGCGCAGGCCTTGCTGCCTCCCAGCTGCCTCGCCCCCTCTCCTAGGTGCCGCCAGCTCCCTGCGGCTCCCGTTGCTGCTCCACCCACCGCCAGCTCCCTCCCTCGCAGCCCCACTGAACCCCTTCTCTCCCTCCTCCTACAGGCCATGGCTACCACAATATCCTTCATCCGCTTTGTGCTAAGCATCATCCAGCTCCCGCAGATGGTCGGTGATGAGCTGGATGAGGCCACGCGCGAGCGCATGCAGCAGCGTGCGGAGCAGCGGAGCCAGGAGATGGCTCGGCTGCTGCAGGAGCTGGAGCAGACGAGCCAGGAGCAGAGGATTCAGGAGCAGAGCAGCTTTTCCTGGGGAGCCCTGCTCTTGCAGCAGTGGCAGTTCTGGGCCATTGCTGGAGTCCTGGTCCTGCTCTTGGGGCTCTGCTGGTGGCTCAGGAAAAGGAGCCGTCAGCCAGGCAGCAGCAGCAAGGCGGGCAGTTCCGGAAAAAAGGTGGATAAGGAGGAGCAAGAAGAAAAACCCAGTGTTGCACTGGCTGTGGGCAGAATTTTGGCCAAGCGCCTCCTGGACCTGCCACAATCGTTCACAATGGTGGAGGAGCTGGCAGATGAACTTCTCCGTATCTGCGGAAAACTTTCCCGGAATAGTTTCAAGCCGCGTCTGAAGCCAGCCATCAGGGTGAGCAGCGCCTTAGGAGGCTGGAGTTCCTGTGCCGATGATGCTGTCTGCTGCCTGCTCGTGCCTCTGAAGGCCCCCCCTGGACACACTTTCCACCTGGAGCTGGGCACCGCGGAGGAGATGCCGGCAAGGAACTGCAGGCTCCGCGTAGAGCTGAAGTGCATCTGCAGGAGGCAGCGGCTGGTGGAGGACATGCTGTGCTTCCTCCACCACCCCAAGGAGGAGCTGAGGAGAAATCAGGGTCCCAGCCTCCTAGGCACCCTCTGCACCGGCCCCTACGTGGACATGAAGAAAACCACCCGCTGGTTCCAGATATTGGTAAAAGCGGCCTGGGTGGTTCTGCCTCAGTGGAGACACTGCCGTCTAACAGTGCTGCCCTCCAGGCGCTCCTGCAAGCTCCGGCTGACAAACGCTTGCGATAGTACCCTCTTGATTGAGATGGTCTTTGGTCTGCAGCAAGATGACTCGGACACCTTCCTGAGCCTCGAGTAGGCAGAGGCCAGTGTCACCAGCAGCAGGACGTGGCCAGAGAGCTGTGCTGTGGCAGAGGTGCGGTTCTTCAGGCACAGGGCCAGTATTGGGGCCAGTTCTGTTTAATCTCTTTCTCAGTGATCTGGACGAGGGGATCGAGTGCACCCTGAGTAAATTTGGAGACGACACCAAGTTGGGCGGGAGTGTTGATCTGCTGGAGGGTAGGAAGGCTCTGCAGAGGGATCTGGCCAGGCGGGATCGATGGGCCGAGGCCAGCTGTATGAGGTTCAACAAGGCTCAGTGCTGGGTCCTGCACTTGGGTCACAACAACCCCATGCAAGGCTACAGGCTTGGGGAAGAGTGGCTGGAGAGCTGCCTGGCGGGAAAGGCCGTGGGGGTGTTGGTCGACAGGTGGCAGTGTGCCCAGGTGGCCAAGAAGGCCAAGAGCACCCTGGCTTGTATCAGAAATAGTGTGGCCAGCAGGACTAGGGCAGTGATCGTGCCCCGGTACTCGGCACTGATGAGGCCGCACCTCTTCTTCGCCGCGCGTCCAAAGAAGGGCAACGAAGCTGGTGAAGGGTGTACCGGTGTTATGAGGAGCGGCTGAGGGAGCTGGGGTTGTTTAGCCGGGAGAAGAGGAGGCTGAGGGGAGACCTTATCGCTCTCTACAGCTACCTGAAAGGAGGTTGTAGCGAGGTGGGGGTCGGTCTCTTTTCCCAGGGAACAAGCGATGGGAGGAGAGGAAATGGCCTCAAGTTGCGCCAGGGGAGGTTTAGATTGGATATTAGGAAAAATTTCTTCCCCCAAAGGGTTATCAAGTGTTGGAAGAGGCTGCCCAGGGAAGTGGTTGAGGCACCATGCCTGGAGGTATTTATAGGATGTGTAGACGTGGCGCCTAGGGCCATGTTTAGTGGTGGGCTTGGCAGTGTTAGGTTAAGGGTTGGACTCAATGATCTTAAAGGTCTTTTCCAACGTCTATGATTCTGTGATTCTATGATTTAACTTCAAGGTTGGCCAGTGTGGAGCCAGGGGTTGGACTCGATGATCCTCGTGGGTCGCTTCCAACTCAGGGTATGCTATGATGATGAGATTGCCACTGGCAGGCAGATGATGATAAATCCAAACTAAAGCACCACGCAAGCTCCTGTGAAGAAAATTAACTCTAGCTCAGCTTTAGCCAGTACACCAGGACAGCTGTGAGTCGCTGAGCCGGGGTGGGGCCGAAGGGCAGGGTCGCACGGTGCACGTGCCTGTGATGCGCTCTGGCGCCTGTGACGAGTCACAATGGGGGCGGTTATCAGGGGCGCCAGCAGGCAGCGCTGCCCCAGTACGGCCTGGGCCAGTGGTGAGTGCACACGCCGGGGGAGGCTGGGCTGGACGAGGGCTGGGGCAGAAATGTGGGCCCCTGGCAGGGTGGGTTGTGAGGCTGCATGAAGGGCCCAGCCGCTCACGGGAGCGCCTGGGGCAGGGCACGGTGTCGCTAGCGCCGCTGGGGCTGGGCGCAGGCCTTGCTGCCTCCCAGCTGCCTCGCCCCCTCTCCTAGGTGCCGCCAGCTCCCTGCGGCTCCCGTTGCTGCTCCACCCACCGCCAGCTCCCTCCCTCGCAGCCCCACTGAACCCCTTCTCTCCCTCCTCCTACAGGCCATGGCTACCACAATATCCTTCATCCGCTTTGTGCTAAGCATCATCCAGCTCCCGCAGATGGTCGGTGATGAGCTGGATGAGGCCACGCGCGAGCGCATGCAGCAGCGTGCGGAGCAGCGGAGCCAGGAGATGGCTCGGCTGCTGCAGGAGCTGGAGCAGACGAGCCAGGAGCAGAGGATTCAGGAGCAGAGCAGCTTTTCCTGGGGAGCCCTGCTCTTGCAGCAGTGGCAGTTCTGGGCCATTGCTGGAGTCCTGGTCCTGCTCTTGGGGCTCTGCTGGTGGCTCAGGAAAAGGAGCCGTCAGCCAGGCAGCAGCAGCAAGGCGGGCAGTTCCGGAAAAAAGGTGGATAAGGAGGAGCAAGAAGAAAAACCCAGTGTTGCACTGGCTGTGGGCAGAATTTTGGCCAAGCGCCTCCTGGACCTGCCACAATCGTTCACAATGGTGGAGGAGCTGGCAGATGAACTTCTCCGTATCTGCGGAAAACTTTCCCGGAATAGTTTCAAGCCGCGTCTGAAGCCAGCCATCAGGGTGAGCAGCGCCTTAGGAGGCTGGAGTTCCTGTGCCGATGATGCTGTCTGCTGCCTGCTCGTGCCTCTGAAGGCCCCCCCTGGACACACTTTCCACCTGGAGCTGGGCACCGCGGAGGAGATGCCGGCAAGGAACTGCAGGCTCCGCGTAGAGCTGAAGTGCATCTGCAGGAGGCAGCGGCTGGTGGAGGACATGCTGTGCTTCCTCCACCACCCCAAGGAGGAGCTGAGGAGAAATCAGGGTCCCAGCCTCCTAGGCACCCTCTGCACCGGCCCCTACGTGGACATGAAGAAAACCACCCGCTGGTTCCAGATATTGGTAAAAGCGGCCTGGGTGGTTCTGCCTCAGTGGAGACACTGCCGTCTAACAGTGCTGCCCTCCAGGCGCTCCTGCAAGCTCTGGCTGACAAACGCTTGCGATAGTACCCTCTTGATTGAGATGGTCTTTGGTCTGCAGCAAGATGACTCGGACACCTTCCTGAGCCTCGAGTAGGCAGAGGCCAGTGTCACCAGCAGCAGGACGTGGCCAGAGAGCTGTGCTGTGGCAGAGGTGCGGTTCTTCAGGCACAGGGCCAGTATTGGGGCCAGTTCTGTTTAATCTCTTTCTCAGTGATCTGGACGAGGGGATCGAGTGCACCCTGAGTAAATTTGGAGACGACACCAAGTTGGGCGGGAGTGTTGATCTGCTGGAGGGTAGGAAGGCTCTGCAGAGGGATCTGGCCAGGCGGGATCGATGGGCCGAGGCCAGCTGTATGAGGTTCAACAAGGCTCAGTGCTGGGTCCTGCACTTGGGTCACAACAACCCCATGCAAGGCTACAGGCTTGGGGAAGAGTGGCTGGAGAGCTGCCTGGCGGGAAAGGCCGTGGGGGTGTTGGTCGACAGGTGGCAGTGTGCCCAGGTGGCCAAGAAGGCCAAGAGCACCCTGGCTTGTATCAGAAATAGTGTGGCCAGCAGGACTAGGGCAGTGATCGTGCCCCGGTACTCGGCACTGATGAGGCCGCACCTCTTCTTCGCCGCGCGTCCAAAGAAGGGCAACGAAGCTGGTGAAGGGTGTACCGGTGTTATGAGGAGCGGCTGAGGGAGCTGGGGTTGTTTAGCCGGGAGAAGAGGAGGCTGAGGGGAGACCTTATCGCTCTCTACAGCTACCTGAAAGGAGGTTGTAGCGAGGTGGGGGTCGGTCTCTTTTCCCAGGGAACAAGCGATGGGAGGAGAGGAAATGGCCTCAAGTTGCGCCAGGGGAGGTTTAGATTGGATATTAGGAAAAATTTCTTCCCCCAAAGGGTTATCAAGTGTTGGAAGAGGCTGCCCAGGGAAGTGGTTGAGGCACCATGCCTGGAGGTATTTATAGGATGTGTAGACGTGGCGCCTAGGGCCATGTTTAGTGGTGGGCTTGGCAGTGTTAGGTTAAGGGTTGGACTCAATGATCTTAAAGGTCTTTTCCAACGTCTATGATTCTGTGATTCTATGATTTAACTTCAAGGTTGGCCAGTGTGGAGCCAGGGGTTGGACTCGATGATCCTCGTGGGTCGCTTCCAACTCAGGGTATGCTATGATGATGAGATTGCCACTGGCAGGCAGATGATGATAAATCCAAACTAAAGCACCACGCAAGCTCCTGTGAAGAAAATTAACTCTAGCTCAGCTTTAGCCAGTACACCAGGACAGCTGTGAGTCGCTGAGCCGGGGTGGGGCCGAAGGGCAGGGTCGCACGGTGCACGTGCCTGTGATGCGCTCTGGCGCCTGTGACGAGTCACAATGGGGGCGGTTATCAGGGGCGCCAGCAGGCAGCGCTGCCCCAGTACGGCCTGGGCCAGTGGTGAGTGCACACGCCGGGGGAGGCTGGGCTGGACGAGGGCTGGGGCAGAAATGTGGGCCCCTGGCAGGGTGGGTTGTGAGGCTGCATGAAGGGCCCAGCCGCTCACGGGAGCGCCTGGGGCAGGGCACGGTGTCGCTAGCGCCGCTGGGGCTGGGCGCAGGCCTTGCTGCCTCCCAGCTGCCTCGCCCCCTCTCCTAGGTGCCGCCAGCTCCCTGCGGCTCCCGTTGCTGCTCCACCCACCGCCAGCTCCCTCCCTCGCAGCCCCACTGAACCCCTTCTCTCCCTCCTCCTACAGGCCATGGCTACCACAATATCCTTCATCCGCTTTGTGCTAAGCATCATCCAGCTCCCGCAGATGGTCGGTGATGAGCTGGATGAGGCCACGCGCGAGCGCATGCAGCAGCGTGCGGAGCAGCGGAGCCAGGAGATGGCTCGGCTGCTGCAGGAGCTGGAGCAGACGAGCCAGGAGCAGAGGATTCAGGAGCAGAGCAGCTTTTCCTGGGGAGCCCTGCTCTTGCAGCAGTGGCAGTTCTGGGCCATTGCTGGAGTCCTGGTCCTGCTCTTGGGGCTCTGCTGGTGGCTCAGGAAAAGGAGCCGTCAGCCAGGCAGCAGCAGCAAGGCGGGCAGTTCCGGAAAAAAGGTGGATAAGGAGGAGCAAGAAGAAAAACCCAGTGTTGCACTGGCTGTGGGCAGAATTTTGGCCAAGCGCCTCCTGGACCTGCCACAATCGTTCACAATGGTGGAGGAGCTGGCAGATGAACTTCTCCGTATCTGCGGAAAACTTTCCCGGAATAGTTTCAAGCCGCGTCTGAAGCCAGCCATCAGGGTGAGCAGCGCCTTAGGAGGCTGGAGTTCCTGTGCCGATGATGCTGTCTGCTGCCTGCTCGTGCCTCTGAAGGCCCCCCCTGGACACACTTTCCACCTGGAGCTGGGCACCGCGGAGGAGATGCCGGCAAGGAACTGCAGGCTCCGCGTAGAGCTGAAGTGCATCTGCAGGAGGCAGCGGCTGGTGGAGGACATGCTGTGCTTCCTCCACCACCCCAAGGAGGAGCTGAGGAGAAATCAGGGTCCCAGCCTCCTAGGCACCCTCTGCACCGGCCCCTACGTGGACATGAAGAAAACCACCCGCTGGTTCCAGATATTGGTAAAAGCGGCCTGGGTGGTTCTGCCTCAGTGGAGACACTGCCGTCTAACAGTGCTGCCCTCCAGGCGCTCCTGCAAGCTCTGGCTGACAAACGCTTGCGATAGTACCCTCTTGATTGAGATGGTCTTTGGTCTGCAGCAAGATGACTCGGACACCTTCCTGAGCCTCGAGTAGGCAGAGGCCAGTGTCACCAGCAGCAGGACGTGGCCAGAGAGCTGTGCTGTGGCAGAGGTGCGGTTCTTCAGGCACAGGGCCAGTATTGGGGCCAGTTCTGTTTAATCTCTTTCTCAGTGATCTGGACGAGGGGATCGAGTGCACCCTGAGTAAATTTGGAGACGACACCAAGTTGGGCGGGAGTGTTGATCTGCTGGAGGGTAGGAAGGCTCTGCAGAGGGATCTGGCCAGGCGGGATCGATGGGCCGAGGCCAGCTGTATGAGGTTCAACAAGGCTCAGTGCTGGGTCCTGCACTTGGGTCACAACAACCCCATGCAAGGCTACAGGCTTGGGGAAGAGTGGCTGGAGAGCTGCCTGGCGGGAAAGGCCGTGGGGGTGTTGGTCGACAGGTGGCAGTGTGCCCAGGTGGCCAAGAAGGCCAAGAGCACCCTGGCTTGTATCAGAAATAGTGTGGCCAGCAGGACTAGGGCAGTGATCGTGCCCCGGTACTCGGCACTGATGAGGCCGCACCTCTTCTTCGCCGCGCGTCCAAAGAAGGGCAACGAAGCTGGTGAAGGGTGTACCGGTGTTATGAGGAGCGGCTGAGGGAGCTGGGGTTGTTTAGCCGGGAGAAGAGGAGGCTGAGGGGAGACCTTATCGCTCTCTACAGCTACCTGAAAGGAGGTTGTAGCGAGGTGGGGGTCGGTCTCTTTTCCCAGGGAACAAGCGATGGGAGGAGAGGAAATGGCCTCAAGTTGCGCCAGGGGAGGTTTAGATTGGATATTAGGAAAAATTTCTTCCCCCAAAGGGTTATCAAGTGTTGGAAGAGGCTGCCCAGGGAAGTGGTTGAGGCACCATGCCTGGAGGTATTTATAGGATGTGTAGACGTGGCGCCTAGGGCCATGTTTAGTGGTGGGCTTGGCAGTGTTAGGTTAAGGGTTGGACTCAATGATCTTAAAGGTCTTTTCCAACGTCTATGATTCTGTGATTCTATGATTTAACTTCAAGGTTGGCCAGTGTGGAGCCAGGGGTTGGACTCGATGATCCTCGTGGGTCGCTTCCAACTCAGGGTATGCTATGATGATGAGATTGCCACTGGCAGGCAGATGATGATAAATCCAAACTAAAGCACCACGCAAGCTCCTGTGAAGAAAATTAACTCTAGCTCAGCTTTAGCCAGTACACCAGGACAGCTGTGAGTCGCTGAGCCGGGGTGGGGCCGAAGGGCAGGGTCGCACGGTGCACGTGCCTGTGATGCGCTCTGGCGCCTGTGACGAGTCACAATGGGGGCGGTTATCAGGGGCGCCAGCAGGCAGCGCTGCCCCAGTACGGCCTGGGCCAGTGGTGAGTGCACACGCCGGGGGAGGCTGGGCTGGACGAGGGCTGGGGCAGAAATGTGGGCCCCTGGCAGGGTGGGTTGTGAGGCTGCATGAAGGGCCCAGCCGCTCACGGGAGCGCCTGGGGCAGGGCACGGTGTCGCTAGCGCCGCTGGGGCTGGGCGCAGGCCTTGCTGCCTCCCAGCTGCCTCGCCCTCTCTCCTAGGTGCCGCCAGCTCCCTGCGGCTCCCGTTGCTGCTCCACCCACCGCCAGCTCCCTCCCTCGCAGCCCCACTGAACCCCTTCTCTCCCTCCTCCTACAGGCCATGGCTACCACAATATCCTTCATCCGCTTTGTGCTAAGCATCATCCAGCTCCCGCAGATGGTCGGTGATGAGCTGGATGAGGCCACGCGCGAGCGCATGCAGCAGCGTGCGGAGCAGCGGAGCCAGGAGATGGCTCGGCTGCTGCAGGAGCTGGAGCAGACGAGCCAGGAGCAGAGGATTCAGGAGCAGAGCAGCTTTTCCTGGGGAGCCCTGCTCTTGCAGCAGTGGCAGTTCTGGGCCATTGCTGGAGTCCTGGTCCTGCTCTTGGGGCTCTGCTGGTGGCTCAGGAAAAGGAGCCGTCAGCCAGGCAGCAGCAGCAAGGCGGGCAGTTCCGGAAAAAAGGTGGATAAGGAGGAGCAAGAAGAAAAACCCAGTGTTGCACTGGCTGTGGGCAGAATTTCGGCCAAGCGCCTCCTGGACCTGCCACAATCGTTCACAATGGTGGAGGAGCTGGCAGATGAACTTCTCCGTATCTGCGGAAAACTTTCCCGGAATAGTTTCAAGCCGCGTCTGAAGCCAGCCATCAGGGTGAGCAGCGCCTTAGGAGGCTGGAGTTCCTGTGCCGATGATGCTGTCTGCTGCCTGCTCGTGCCTCTGAAGGCCCCCCCTGGACACACTTTCCACCTGGAGCTGGGCACCGCGGAGGAGATGCCGGCAAGGAACTGCAGGCTCCGCGTAGAGCTGAAGTGCATCTGCAGGAGGCAGCGGCTGGTGGAGGACATGCTGTGCTTCCTCCACCACCCCAAGGAGGAGCTGAGGAGAAATCAGGGTCCCAGCCTCCTAGGCACCCTCTGCACCGGCCCCTACGTGGACATGAAGAAAACCACCCGCTGGTTCCAGATATTGGTAAAAGCGGCCTGGGTGGTTCTGCCTCAGTGGAGACACTGCCGTCTAACAGTGCTGCCCTCCAGGCGCTCCTGCAAGCTCCGGCTGACAAACGCTTCCGATAGTACCCTCTTGATTGAGATGGTCTTTGGTCTGCAGCAAGATGACTCGGACACCTTCCTGAGCCTCGAGTAGGCAGAGGCCAGTGTTACCAGCAGCAGGACGTGGCCAGAGAGCTGTGCTGTGGCAGAGGTGCGGTTCTTCAGGCACAGGGCCAGGCCTGAAGACGCTCCCCGGGGAGCTGGTGCCGCAGAACTGAAGATGCCGCACATGGGGAACACGCTGCTCAACCGGCACTGGGAATTGCTGCCGCACCTTTCCTCCACAGCAAAAGCACGCTCTGGGGAGTGGGACCGCATGCAGCTGAAGGGGCCGGTACAAGGAGCCTGGCAACAGAGACTCCCGTCACGACCTGGACAGCGACTGCCTGCCCTCTTTGAGAGAGTCCAATCCCTCTGGCAGCGTTACCCTGGGCAAAGATGTCAATAAATCACTCGGTTAACACACAAACACTGCGTCTGGGAGTGCCTGTGCATCGCTTTGTTGGGGAACGCAGGCAGAGGGTGCTGACAGCTCAGCTGCCACAGAGTCGGGGAGCATTTTGCAGAAGAGCTGGTGCAGTGGGCTCTGGTTCCAGTGATTTCACTGAGCTTTGGCTTCCCAGGTGTTGTGGGTTAATCCCAGCAGGCAGCTTGACATCACACAGCTGCTCATTCACTTGCCCCCAGTGGGATGGCAGAGAGAATCCGCAGGGTAAAAGTGGGAAAGGTTGTGGGTTGAGAGAGGACAGGTTGGCAGGTGAAGCAAGAGCTACAGGCCCAGGCAAAGCAACATAAAGAATTCATTCACTACTCCCCTGGTCTGCTGACCAGACCTGCCTTTCCAGGAGGGTACTGCCTCGCTGGGGCTCAGGTTGAAGGCGCTACCAGGAAACTTCCTAACCCGGTATGGCCCTCAGATTATTACCAGCTCTTGCTTTGTCACGTGGGTACCCACAAAGTCGCGACGAGAAGCCCAAGGGCGGTCAAAAGAGACTTCAAGGCCTCGGGGAGATTGGTAAAGGGATCAGGAGCGCAGGTAGTATTCTCCTCTGTCCTCCCAGTTGTAGGGAATGACATTGAAAGAAACAGGCAGCCGCAGCGTATCAATACCTGGCTCCAAAGCTAGCGTCACTGGCAGAATTTGGGGTTTTCCAATCATGGGATGGTCTATGCGACACCAGGCCTGCTGGGGTCTGACGAGAGGCACCATTCTCAATGGGAGAAAAGTATTTTTGCTCACCAGTTAGCGGGGCTGATGGAAAGGGCTTGAAACTAGGTTTGAAGGGGGCAAGGGATAAAATCGGGCTTACTAGTGGTAAGCTATGGGACGGCATGGCAACGTTTGAGGGATGGCGCGCTAGCGAGAGCTTTCACTCTGCTCCACGACGTACTGAGGACGCCGGAGCGCATTTGAAATATTTGTACGGTAATGCACGTGCTGTGAGGAATAGACAGGAGGAACTAGAGGCCTTGGCTCAGTCCCAGAGCTCTGGCATCGTTGGCATAAGTGAGACCTGTTGGGAAGAGTCCTGTGGCTGGAGTGCTGGCATGGACGGTTATAGGCTGTTCCGGAGAGAGAGGCGGGGCAGGCGAGGCGGAGGGGTAGTGCTGTATGCAAAGGAGGGCTTGGACTGTACAGCGCTTGCAGCTGAGGACGACGTGGTTGAGAGCCTCTGCGTAAAGATTAGGGGAAAAGCCAATAAAGCGGAAGTTCTTGCAGGAGCCTACTATGGATCACGCAGCCAGGATGATGACACTGATGTAGTATTCTATAAGGAATCAAGGGAAATCTGTAGATCAGCTGCCCTGTGTCGTCCTTCTGGGCGACTTCAACGTCCCAGCTGCTGGAGTCCTGGTCCTGCTCTTCAGGCTCTGCTGGTGGCTCAGGAAAAGAATCCATGAGGTGGACAGCAGCGACGAAGAGAACTCGAGCAGCAACACAGGCCAGGAGGAGGTTGAGGAGCAGAAGGAGGAAGAAAGTGAAGAAGAAGATCCGGATGATGAGAGGGATCTGGTCAGGATTTCTGCAAAGCCTATCCAGTAGCCATTGCAGAACCTGGCCTACAAGTGCCACGTAGTGGAGGAACTGGTGGGCTACCTTCTCTGTGTCTCCCCACGTGCTCTTCTCAAATAGTTTCTTCCCGGTGCTGCAAGCAGCCACCATGGCAGGCACTTCCTTCAAAGGCTCAGAATCCCTGTGAGGATGATGCTGTCTGCAGCCTGCTCATGCCCCTGCAGCGCCCCTGTGGGCGCACCTTCCACCTGGAGCTGGACACCACGGGGGAGATGCCAGCGAACGGCTCCTGCGTCCATGTGGAGCTGGAGGGCACCTGCACGAGGCAGCAGCTGGCGGAGAACACGCTGTGCTTACTCCACCCCCCCAAAGAGGACCTGAGGAGGAATCAGTGTCCCAGCCTCCTATGCACCCTCTGCACCGGCTCCTTCCTAGATGCGGAGAAAACTGCCCTCTGGTTCCAGAGCTTTGTGATCTCAGGCTGAGTGGAGGTGCCTCAGTCGTGTCGCTACAATATGAAGTGCTACTCTCCAGCCGCTCCTGCAAACTGCAGCTGACAAATGCCTCCAGGAGAGCCCTCTTTGTTGAGATGATGTTTGGGGTGCAGCAAGGCCACTCGGACTTCTTCCTGAGCAGCCAGACTACAGAGGCCATCCCCACCCCAAGCATGATGTGGCCGGAGAACCCCTGTGTGTTCACTGGGGTCCGGGTGGAGAACCAAGGTTAAAGAAAGCTTTTGAGATGTCTCCAGTTCAAAGCATGCACTTGTGCAGTACATGGCTCGTTTATAAGAAGCAGTGGCCTGACGGCAGCTGTGTGGCAGAAGATTTTTGCCCTGCTTTCTCTTTTCACTCTAAAGGCCATGGTGGCCATTTGACATGGACCGAGAAACTCCCAGGCAGCTCCGGCTGGGCAGGGAGCAAGCGAGACGCACCGCTGATGCGCCTCCGTGTACTCACTGGGGTCAAGGCGGAGAATCTGCGCGTCCCAGACACTCCCCAGGGAGCTGGTAGTGCAGAACTGAAGATGCTGGGCATGGAGAAGACGGTGCTCTATCGGCAGCGGGCGTTGCCGCCTGGGGAATCTCCACCCTTGGGAAATGTCTCTTTGGAAGCAATGTCCTCTCGCAGTGGCACGGCAGGAACAGAGATCCTGCCATGGACAGGCCCCGTCCCGCCGCCAGGGTATACGTCACCACCCACCCATCGGTGTGACAAAGGCACCAAGAGCACAGCCATGTCCAGGAGCATGGAGGTCAGCATCAAGGGAGCTGATCCCATCTCACGGGATTGCATTTCAAGGAGCAAAGCATCCACGGGTCCCATCACCCGATGTGATGTTTGGTAAGGGTTTGGGGGGCCTCTGCCTGCTTTGTAAAGGGAGGCCCTGGGAGCCCTGTCCGCGCGGGTGGGTCTGTACTTTGTGGGTGTGGGGGGCCTTTAGGTGCCTGGGGCTGCTGTGAGTCGCTGAGCCGGGGTGGGGCCGAAGGGCGGGGCTGGCCGGTGGGCATGCCTGTGATGCACTCTAGCGCCTGTGACGCGTCACAATGGGGGCAGTTATCAGGGGCGCCAGCAGGCAGTGCTGCCCCAGTACAGCGTGGGCCAGCGGTGAGTGCACACGCCGGGGGAGGCTGGGCTGGACGAGGGCCGGGGCAGAACTACGGGCCCCGGTGGGGTGGGTTGTGACCCTGCATCGAGGGCCCAGCCGCTCACGGGAGCGCCTGGGGCAGGGCACGGTGCCGCTACCGCCGCCGGGGCTGGGCGCAGGCCTTGCTGCCTCCCAGCTGCCTCGCCCCCTCTCCTAGGTGCCGCCAGCTCCCTGCGGCTCCCGTTGCTGCTCCACCCACCGCCAGCTCCCTCCCTCGCAGCCCCACTGAACCCCTTCTCTCCCTCCTCCTACAGGCCATGGCTACCACAATATCCTTCATCCGCTTTGTGCTAAGCATCATCCAGCTCCCGCAGATGGTCGGTGATGAGCTGGATGAGGCCACGCGCGAGCGCATGCAGCAGCGTGCGGAGCAGCGGAGCCAGGAGATGGCTCGGCTGCTGCAGGAGCTGGAGCAGACGAGCCAGGAGCAGAGGATTCAGGAGCAGAGCAGCTTTTCCTGGGGAGCCCTGCTCTTGCAGCAGTGGCAGTTCTGGGCCATTGCTGGAGTCCTGGTCCTGCTCTTGGGGCTCTGCTGGTGGCTCAGGAAAAGGAGCCGTCAGCCAGGCAGCAGCAGCAAGGCGGGCAGTTCCGGAAAAAAGGTGGATAAGGAGGAGCAAGAAGAAAAACCCAGTGTTGCACTGGCTGTGGGCAGAATTTCGGCCAAGCGCCTCCTGGACCTGCCACAATCGTTCACAATGGTGGAGGAGCTGGCAGATGAACTTCTCCGTATCTGCGGAAAACTTTCCCGGAATAGTTTCAAGCCGCGTCTGAAGCCAGCCATCAGGGTGAGCAGCGCCTTAGGAGGCTGGAGTTCCTGTGCCGATGATGCTGTCTGCTGCCTGCTCGTGCCTCTGAAGGCCCCCCCTGGACACACTTTCCACCTGGAGCTGGGCACCGCGGAGGAGATGCCGGCAAGGAACTGCAGGCTCCGCGTAGAGCTGAAGTGCATCTGCAGGAGGCAGCGGCTGGTGGAGGACATGCTGTGCTTCCTCCACCACCCCAAGGAGGAGCTGAGGAGAAATCAGGGTCCCAGCCTCCTAGGCACCCTCTGCACCGGCCCCTACCTGGACATGGAGAAAACCACCCGCTGGTTCCAGATATTGGTAAAAGCGGCCTGGGTGGTTCTGCCTCAGTGGAGACACTGCCGTCTAACAGTGCTGCCCTCCAGGCGCTCCTGCAAGCTCCGGCTGACAAACGCTTCCGATAGTACCCTCTTGATTGAGATGGTCTTTGGTCTGCAGCAAGATGACTCGGACACCTTCCTGAGCCTCGAGTAGGCAGAGGCCAGTGTTACCAGCAGCAGGACGTGGCCAGAGAGCTGTGCTGTGGCAGAGGTGCGGTTCTTCAGGCACAGGGCCAGGCCTGAAGACGCTCCCCGGGGAGCTGGTGCCGCAGAACTGAAGATGCCGCACATGGGGAACACGCTGCTCAACCGGCACTGGGAATTGCTGCCGCACCTTTCCTCCACAGCAAAAGCACGCTCTGGGGAGTGGGACCCCATGCAGCTGAAGGGGCCGGTACAAGGAGCCTGGCAACAGAGACTCCCGTCACGACCTGGACAGCGACTGCCTGCCCTCTTTGAGAGAGTCCAATCCCTCTGGCAGCGTTACCCTGGGCAAAGATGTCAATAAATCACTCGGTTAACACACAAACACTGCGTCTGGGAGTGCCTGTGCATCGCTTTGTTGGGGAACGCAGGCAGAGGGTGCTGACAGCTCAGCTGCCACAGAGTCGGGGAGCATTTTGCAGAAGAGCTGGTGCAGTGGGCTCTGGTTCCAGTGATTTCACTGAGCTTTGGCTTCCCAGGTGTTGTGGGTTAATCCCAGCAGGCAGCTTGACATCACACAGCTGCTCATTCACTTGCCCCCAGTGGGATGGCAGAGAGAATCCGCAGGGTAAAAGTGGGAAAGGTTGTGGGTTGAGAGAGGACAGGTTGGCAGGTGAAGCAAGAGCTACAGGCCCAGGCAAAGCAACATAAAGAATTCATTCACTACTCCCCTGGTCTGCTGACCAGACCTGCCTTTCCAGGAGGGTACTGCCTCGCTGGGGCTCAGGTTGAAGGCGCTACCAGGAAACTTCCTAACCC
Source organism: Nipponia nippon (assembly GCF_047370975.1). Classification (NCBI taxonomy): domain Eukaryota; kingdom Metazoa; phylum Chordata; class Aves; order Pelecaniformes; family Threskiornithidae; genus Nipponia; species Nipponia nippon. The sequence goes on from NW_028262302.1 coordinate 25,997,751, forward strand.
GGTATGGCCCTCAGATTATTACCAGCTCTTGCTTTGTCACGTGGGTACCCACAAAGTCGCGACGAGAAGCCCAAGGGCGGTCAAAAGAGACTTCAAGGCCTCGGGGAGATTGGTAAAGGGATCAGGAGCGCAGGTAGTATTCTCCTCTGTCCTCCCAGTTGTAGGGAATGACATTGAAAGAAACAGGCAGCCGCAGCGTATCAATACCTGGCTCCAAAGCTAGCGTCACTGGCAGAATTTGGGGTTTTCCAATCATGGGATGGTCTATGCGACACCAGGCCTGCTGGGGTCTGACGAGAGGCACCATTCTCAATGGGAGAAAAGTATTTTTGCTCACCAGTTAGCGGGGCTGATGGAAAGGGCTTGAAACTAGGTTTGAAGGGGGCAAGGGATAAAATCGGGCTTAGTAGTGGTAAGCTATGGGACGGCATGGCAACGTTTGAGGGATGGCGCGCTAGCGAGAGCTTTCACTCTGCTCCACGACGTACTGAGGACGCCGGAGCGCATTTGAAATATTTGTACGGTAATGCACGTGCTGTGAGGAATAGACAGGAGGAACTAGAGGCCTTGGCTCAGTCCCAGAGCTCTGGCATCGTTGGCATAAGTGAGACCTGTTGGGAAGAGTCCTGTGGCTGGAGTGCTGGCATGGACGGTTATAGGCTGTTCCGGAGAGAGAGGCGGGGCAGGCGAGGCGGAGGGGTAGTGCTGTATGCAAAGGAGGGCTTGGACTGTACAGCGCTTGCAGCTGAGGACGACGTGGTTGAGAGCCTCTGCGTAAAGATTAGGGGAAAAGCCAATAAAGCGGAAGTTCTTGCAGGAGCCTACTATGGATCACGCAGCCAGGATGATGACACTGATGTAGTATTCTATAAGGAATCAAGGGAAATCTGTAGATCAGCTGCCCTGTGTCGTCCTTCTGGGCGACTTCAACGTCCCAGCTGCTGGAGTCCTGGTCCTGCTCTTCAGGCTCTGCTGGTGGCTCAGGAAAAGAATCCATGAGGTGGACAGCAGCGACGAAGAGAACTCGAGCAGCAACACAGGCCAGGAGGAGGTTGAGGAGCAGAAGGAGGAAGAAAGTGAAGAAGAAGATCCGGATGATGAGAGGGATCTGGTCAGGATTTCTGCAAAGCCTATCCAGTAGCCATTGCAGAACCTGGCCTACAAGTGCCACGTAGTGGAGGAACTGGTGGGCTACCTTCTCTGTGTCTCCCCACGTGCTCTTCTCAAATAGTTTCTTCCCGGTGCTGCAAGCAGCCACCATGGCAGGCACTTCCTTCAAAGGCTCAGAATCCCTGTGAGGATGATGCTGTCTGCAGCCTGCTCATGCCCCTGCAGCGCCCCTGTGGGCGCACCTTCCACCTGGAGCTGGACACCACGGGGGAGATGCCGGCGAACGGCTCCTGCGTCCATGTGGAGCTGGAGGGCACCTGCACGAGGCAGCAGCTGGCGGAGAACATGCTGTGCTTACTCCACCCCCCCAAAGAGGACCTGAGGAGGAATCAGGGTCCCAGCCTCCTAGGCACCCTCTGCACCGGCTCCTTCCTAGATGCGGAGAAAACTGCCCTCTGGTTCCAGAACTTTGTGATCTCAGGCTGAGTGGAGGTGCCTCAGTCGTGTCGCTACAGTATGAAGGTGCTACTCTCCAGCTGCTCCTGCAAACTGCAGCTGACAAATGCCTCCAGGAGAGCCCTCTTTGTTGAGATGATGTTTGGGGTGCAGCAAGGCCACTCGGACTTCTTCCTGAGCAGCCAGACTACAGAGGCCATCCCCACCCCAAGCATGATGTGGCCGGAGAACCCCTGTGTGTTCACTGGGGTCCGGGTGGAGAACCAAGGTTAAAGAAAGCTTTTGAGATGTCTCCAGTTCAAAGCATGCACTTGTGCAGTACATGGCTCGTTTATAAGAAGCAGTGGCCTGACGGCAGCTGTGTGGCAGAAGATTTTTGCCCTGCTTTCTCTTTTCACTCTAAAGGCCATGGTGGCCATTTGACATGGACCGAGAAACTCCCAGGCAGCTCCGGCTGGGCAGGGAGCAAGCGAGACGCACCGCTGATGCGCCTCCGTGTACTCACTGGGGTCCAGGCGGAGAATCTGCCCGTCCCAGACACTCCCCAGGGAGCTGGTAGTGCAGAACTGAAGATGCTGGGCATGGAGAAGACGGTGCTCTATCGGCAGCGGGCGTTGCCGCCTGGGGAATCTCCACCCTTGGGAAATGTCTCTTTGGAAGCAATGTCCTCTCGCAGTGGCACGGCAGGAACAGAGATCCTGCCATGGACAGGCCCCGTCCCGCCGCCAGGGTATACGTCACCACCCACCCATCGGTGTGACAAAGGCACCAAGAGCACAGCCATGTCCACGAGCATGGAGGTCAGCATCAAGGGAGCTGATCCCATCTCACGGGATTGCATTTCAAGGAGCAAAGCATCCACGGGTCCCATCACCCGATGTGATGTTTGGTAAGGGTTTGGGGGGCCTCTGCCTGCTTTGTAAAGGGAGGCCCTGGGAGCCCTGTCCGCGCGGGTGGGTCTGTACTTTGTGGGTGTGGGGGGCCTTTAGGTGCCTGGGGCTGCTGTGAGTCGCTGAGCCGGGGTGGGGCCGAAGGGCGGGGCTGGCCGGTGGGCATGCCTGTGATGCACTCTAGCGCCTGTGACGCGTCACAATGGGGGCAGTTATCAGGGGCGCCAGCAGGCAGTGCTGCCCCAGTACAGCGTGGGCCAGCGGTGAGTGCACACGCCGGGGGAGGCTGGGCTGGACGAGGGCCGGGGCAGAACTACGGGCCCCGGTGGGGTGGGTTGTGACCCTGCATCGAGGGCCAAGCCGGTCACGGGAGCGCCTGGGGCAGGGCACGGCGCCGCTACCGCCGCCGGGTCTGGGCGCAGGCCTTGCTGCCTCCCAGCTGCCTCGCCCCCTCTCCTAGGTGCCGCCAGCTCCCTGCGGCTCCCGTTGCTGCTCCACCCACCGCCAGCTCCCTCCCTCGCAGCCCCACTGAACCCCTTCTCTCCCTCCTCCTACAGGCCATGGCTACCACAATATCCTTCATCCGCTTTGTGCTAAGCATCATCCAGCTCCCGCAGATGGTCGGTGATGAGCTGGATGAGGCCACGCGCGAGCGCATGCAGCAGCGTGCGGAGCAGCGGAGCCAGGAGATGGCTCGGCTGCTGCAGGAGCTGGAGCAGACGAGCCAGGAGCAGAGGATTCAGGAGCCGAGGGCCCAGGAGCAGAGCGGCTTTTCCTGGGGAGCCCTGCTCTTTGCTGCCTTGCAGCAGTGGCAGTTCTGGGCCATTGCTGGAGTCCTGGTCCTGCTCTTGGGGCTCTGCTGGTGGCTCAGGAAAAGGAGCCGTCAGCCAGGCAGCAGCAGCAAGGCAGCTCCAGTAGCAACACAGACCAGGAGGAGGAAGAGGAGCAGGAGGAGGAAGAAAGCGAAGGAGAAGATCCTGTGTTGCACTGGCTGTGGGCAGAATTTCGGCCAAGCGCCTCCTGGACCTGCCACAATCGTTCACAATGGTGGAGCAGCTGGCAGATGAACTTCTCCGTATCTGCGGAAAACTTTCCCGGAATAGTTTCATGCCGCGTCTGAAACCAGCCATCAGGGTGAGCAGCGCCTTAGGAGGCTGGAGTTCCTGTGCCGATGATGCTGTCTACTGCCTGCTCGTGCCTCTGAAGCCCCCCCGTGGACACACTTTCCACCTGGAGCTGGGCACCGCGGAGGAGATGCCGGCAAGGAACTGCAGGCTCCGCGTAGAGCTGAAGTGCATCTGCAGGAGGCAGCGGCTGGTGGAGGACATGCTGTGCTTCCTCCACCACCCCAAGGAGGAGCTGAGGAGAAATCAGGGTCCCAGCCTCCTAGGCACCCTCTGCACCGGCCCCTACCTGGACATGGAGAAAACCACCCGCTGGTTCCAGATATTGGTAAAAGCGGCCTGGGTGGTTCTGCCTCAGTGGAGACACTGCCGTCTAACAGTGCTGCCCTCCAGGCGCTCCTGCAAGCTCCGGCTGACAAACGCTTCCGATAGTACCCTCTTGATTGAGATGGTCTTTGGTCTGCAGCAAGATGACTCGGACACCTTCCTGAGCCTCGAGTAGGCAGAGGCCAGTGTTACCAGCAGCAGGACGTGGCCAGAGAGCTGTGCTGTGGCAGAGGTGCGGTTCTTCAGGCACAGGGCCAGGCCTGAAGACGCTCCCCGGGGAGCTGGTGCCGCAGAACTGAAGATGCCGCACATGGGGAACACGCTGCTCAACCGGCACTGGGAATTGCTGCCGCACCTTTCCTCCACAGCAAAAGCACGCTCTGGGGAGTGGGACCGCATGCAGCTGAAGGGGCCGGTACAAGGAGCCTGGCAACAGAGACTCCCGTCACGACCTGGACAGCGACTGCCTGCCCTCTTTGAGAGAGTCCAATCCCTCTGGCAGCGTTACCCTGGGCAAAGATGTCAATAAATCACTCGGTTAACACACAAACACTGCGTCTGGGAGTGCCTGTGCATCGCTTTGTTGGGGAACGCAGGCAGAGGGTGCTGACAGCTCAGCTGCCACAGAGTCGGGGAGCATTTTGCAGAAGAGCTGGTGCAGTGGGCTCTGGTTCCAGTGATTTCACTGAGCTTTGGCTTCCCAGGTGTTGTGGGTTAATCCCAGCAGGCAGCTTGACATCACACAGCTGCTCATTCACTTGCCCCCAGTGGGATGGCAGAGAGAATCCGCAGGGTAAAAGTGGGAAAGGTTGTGGGTTGAGAGAGGACAGGTTGGCAGGTGAAGCAAGAGCTACAGGCCCAGGCAAAGCAACATAAAGAATTCATTCACTACTCCCCTGGTCTGCTGACCAGACCTGCCTTTCCAGGAAGGGTTCTGCCTCGCTGGGGCTCAGGTTGAAGGCGCTACCAGGAAACTTCCTAACCCGGTATGGCCCTCAGATTATTACCAGCTCTTGCTTTGTCACGTGGGTACCCACAAAGTCGCGACGAGAAGCCCAAGGGCGGTCAAAAGAGACTTCAAGGCCTCGGGGAGATTGGTAAAGGGATCAGGAGCGCAGGTAGTATTCTCCTCTGTCCTCCCAGTTGTAGGGAATGACATTGAAAGAAACAGGCAGCCGCAGCGTATCAATACCTGGCTCCAAAGCTAGCGTCACTGGCAGAATTTGGGGTTTTCCAATCATGGGATGGTCTATGCGACACCAGGCCTGCTGGGGTCTGACGAGAGGCACCATTCTCAATGGGAGAAAAGTATTTTTGCTCACCAGTTAGCGGGGCTGATGGAAAGGGCTTGAAACCAGGTTTGAAGGGGGCAAGGGATAAAATCGGGCTTAGTAGTGGTAAGCTATGGGACGGCATGGCAACGTTTGAGGGATGGCGCGCTAGCGAGAGCTTTCACTCTGCTCCACGACGTACTGAGGACGCCGGAGCGCATTTGAAATATTTGTACGGTAATGCACGTGCTGTGAGGAATAGACAGGAGGAACTAGAGGCCTTGGCTCAGTCCCAGAGCTCTGGCATCGTTGGCATAAGTGAGACCTGTTGGGAAGAGTCCTGTGGCTGGAGTGCTGGCATGGACGGTTATAGGCTGTTCCGGAGAGAGAGGCGGGGCAGGCGAGGCGGAGGGGTAGTGCTGTATGCAAAGGAGGGCTTGGACTGTACAGCGCTTGCAGCTGAGGACGACGTGGTTGAGAGCCTCTGCGTAAAGATTAGGGGAAAAGCCAATAAAGCGGAAGTTCTTGCAGGAGCCTACTATGGATCACGCAGCCAGGATGATGACACTGATGTAGTATTCTATAAGGAATCAAGGGAAATCTGCAGATCAGCTGCCCTGTGTCGTCCTTCTGGGCGACTTCAACGTCCCAGCTGCTGGAGTCCTGGTCCTGCTCTTCAGGCTCTGCTGGTGGCTCAGGAAAAGAATCCATGAGGTGGACAGCAGCGACGAAGAGAACTCGAGCAGCAACACAGGCCAGGAGGAGGTTGAGGAGCAGAAGGAGGAAGAAAGTGAAGAAGAAGATCCGGATGATGAGAGGGATCTGGTCAGGATTTCTGCAAAGCCTATCCAGTAGCCATTGCAGAACCTGGCCTACAAGTGCCACGTAGTGGAGGAACTGGTGGGCTACCTTCTCTGTGTCTCCCCACGTGCTCTTCTCAAATAGTTTCTTCCCGGTGCTGCAAGCAGCCACCATGGCAGGCACTTCCTTCAAAGGCTCAGAATCCCTGTGAGGATGATGCTGTCTGCAGCCTGCTCATGCCCCTGCAGCGCCCCTGTGGGCGCACCTTCCACCTGGAGCTGGACACCACGGGGGAGATGCCGGCGAACGGCTCCTGCGTCCATGTGGAGCTGGAGGGCACCTGCACGAGGCAGCAGCTGGCGGAGAACATGCTGTGCTTACTCCACCCCCCCAAAGAGGACCTGAGGAGGAATCAGGGTCCCAGCCTCCTAGGCACCCTCTGCACCGGCTCCTTCCTAGATGCGGAGAAAACTGCCCTCTGGTTCCAGAACTTTGTGATCTCAGGCTGAGTGGAGGTGCCTCAGTCGTGTCGCTACAGTATGAAGGTGCTACTCTCCAGCCGCTCCTGCAAACTGCAGCTGACAAATGCCTCCAGGAGAGCCCTCTTTGTTGAGATGATGTTTGGGGTGCAGCAAGGCCACTCGGACTTCTTCCTGAGCAGCCAGACTACAGAGGCCATCCCCACCCCAAGCATGATGTGGCCGGAGAACCCCTGTGTGTTCACTGGGGTCCGGGTGGAGAACCAAGGTTAAAGAAAGCTTTTGAGATGTCTCCAGTTCAAAGCATGCACTTGTGCAGTACATGGCTCGTTTATAAGAAGCAGTGGCCTGACGGCAGCTGTGTGGCAGAAGATTTTTGCCCTGCTTTCTCTTTTCACTCTAAAGGCCATGGTGGCCATTTGACATGGACCGAGAAACTCCCAGGCAGCTCCGGCTGGGCAGGGAGCAAGCGAGACGCACCGCTGATGCGCCTCCGTGTACTCACTGGGGTCAAGGCGGAGAATCTGCGCGTCCCAGACACTCCCCAGGGAGCTGGTAGTGCAGAACTGAAGATGCTGGGCATGGAGAAGACGGTGCTCTATCGGCAGCGGGCGTTGCCGCCTGGGGAATCTCCACCCTTGGGAAATGTCTCTTTGGAAGCAATGTCCTCTCGCAGTGGCACGGCAGGAACAGAGATCCTGCCATGGACAGGCCCCGTCCCACTGCCAGGGTACACGTCACCACCCACCCATCGGTGTGACAAAGGCACCAAGAGCACAGCCATGTCCACGAGCACGGAGGTCAGCATCGAGGGAGCTGATCCCATCTCACGGGATTGCATTTCAAGGAGCAAAGCATCCACGGGTCCCATCACCCAATGTGATGTTTGGTAAGGGTTTGGGGGGCCTCTGCCTGCTTTGTAAAGGGAGGCCCTGGGAGCCCTGTCCGCGCGGGTGGGTCTGTACTTTGTGGGTGTGGGGGGCCTTTAGGTGCCTGGGGCTGCTGTGAGTCGCTGAGCCGGGGTGGGGCCGAAGGGCGGGGCTGGCCGGTGGGCATGCCTGTGATGCACTCTAGCGCCTGTGACGCGTCACAATGGGGGCAGTTATCAGGGGCGCCAGCAGGCAGTGCTGCCCCAGTACAGCGTGGGCCAGCGGTGAGTGCACACGCTGGGGGAGGCTGGGCTGGACGAGGGCCGGGGCAGAACTACGGGCCCCGGTGGGGTGGGTTGTGACCCTGCATCGAGGGCCCAGCCGCTCACGGGAGCGCCTGGGGCAGGGCACGGTGCCGCTACCGCCGCCGGGGCTGGGCGCAGGCCTTGCTGCCTCCCAGCTGCCTCGCCCCCTCTCCTAGGTTCCGCCAGCTCCCTGCGGCTCCCGTTGCTGCTCCACCCACCGCCAGCTCCCTCCCTTGCAGCCCCACTGAACCCCTTCTCTCCCTCCTCCTACAGGCCATGGCTACCACAATATCCTTCATCCGCTTTGTGCTAAGCATCATCCAGCTCCCGCAGATGGTCGGTGATGAGCTGGATGAGGCCACGCGCGAGCGCATGCAGCAGCGTGCGGAGCAGCGGAGCCAGGAGATGGCTCGGCTGCTGCAGGAGCTGGAGCAGACGAGCCAGGAGCAGAGGATTCAGGAGCCGAGGGCCCAGGAGCAGAGCGGCTTTTCCTGGGGAGCCCTGCTCTTTGCTGCCTTGCAGCAGTGGCAGTTCTGGGCCATTGCTGGAGTCCTGGTCCTGCTCTTGGGGCTCTGCTGGTGGCTCAGGAAAAGGAGCCGTCAGCCAGGCAGCAGCAACGAAGACAGCTCCAGTAGCAACACAGACCAGGAGGAGGAAGAGGAGCAGGAGGAGGAAGAAAGCGAAGGAGAAGATCCTGATGATGCACTGGCTGTGGGCAGAATTTCGGCCAAGCGCCTCCTGGACCTGCCACAATCGTTCACAATGGTGGAGCAGCTGGCAGATGAACTTCTCCGTATCCTGCGGAAAACTTTCCCGTCAAATAGTTTCATGCCGCGTGCTGAAACCAGCCATCAGGGTGAGCAGCGCCTTAGGAGGCTGGAGTTCCTGTGCCGATGATGCTGTCTACTGCCTGCTCGTGCCTCTGAAGCCCCCCCGTGGACACACTTTCCACCTGGAGCTGGGCACCGCGGAGGAGATGCCGGCGAAGGAACTGCAGGCTCCGCGTAGAGCTGAAGTGCATCTGCAGGAGGCAGCGGCTGGCGGAGAACACGCTGTGCTTCCTCCACCACCCCGAGGAGGACCTGAGGAGAAATCAGGGTCCCAGCCTCCTACACACCCTCTGCACCAGCTCCTACCTAGATGTGGAGAAAACTGCCCTCTGGTTCCAGAACTGCGTGAGGTCAGCCTGGGTGGAGGTGCCTCAGTCACATCGCTACAGTATGAAGCTGCTACCCTCCAGTCGCTCCTGCAAGCTGCAGCTGACGAACGCCTTCAGGAGAACCTTGTCCGTTGAGATGATGTTTGGGGTGCAGCAAGGCGACTCGGACATCTTCCTGAGCAGCCAGACTACAGAGGCCATCTCCACCCCAAGCACAACGTGGCCAGAGAGCTATGCTGTGGCAGAGGTGAAGTTCTTCAGGCATATGGCCAGGCACGCCCCACCTAATAGCTTCCACCTCAAATGCCTGCAGCTCTATGCCCGCATCCTGGAGGCCACAGGCTTTTCCACCTATACCTTGAAGACAGTTGTGATGCACCTCCTGACCACGCTACCCCTGTCAGGCTGGCGCAGGAGGCATTTCCTGCTGCGGCTGCAGGATATCATGCAGTACCTGCGCTGCTGCCTGGAGGAGAAACGCCTCGACCACTTCTTCTTTGGCAACGAGAGGGTGCCCGAGGAGATAATCTTGCCCCCAGCCTTCCAAGCAGCTGAGCCGCTCAACCTCTTCCAGCACCTGGCGCAGGATCCAGCTGCGCATGCCGCGGCACTGCGTGAGCTCGATGAGCTGCAAGATCGGCTCACAAGACTGCTGATCTACGGCCGCTGAAAGAGGTCTTCATGCACAGAGCTATGTTTCTGAGTCTCAGAGCCAACGGCAGGCAACCACCTCATGCTGCAGGAAAACGAGGGCAGAACGCGGAACACAGAGAGGAAAGGGCAAACCCTGCGCAGCAGCCCTCTGCCAAGAGCGGCAGCAGCGTTCTCCTCTCGATGCTGTCCCCAGCACAGCAGCCGCTGACAGCTACAGTGGCGACAACGACTAGTTTCGCCCTGCTTTCCCCTCGCACTGGCTGCAGCCAGGATGGCGTTTCACGTGGGCCCAGAAATTCTTGCTGGCAGCTCCGGCTGTACAGGGAGCAAGCGAGACGCATCGCTGATGCGCCTCCGTGTACTCACTGGAGGAGCTGAGGAGAAATCAGGGTCCCAGCCTCCTAGGCACCCTCTGCACCGGCCCCTACCTGGACATGGAGAAAACCACCCGCTGGTTCCAGATATTGGTAAAAGCGGCCTGGGTGGTTCTGCCTCAGTGGAGACACTGCCGTCTAACAGTGCTGCCCTCCAGGCGCTCCTGCAAGCTCCGGCTGACAAACGCTTCCGATAGTACCCTCTTGATTGAGATGGTCTTTGGTCTGCAGCAAGATGACTCGGACACCTTCCTGAGCCTCGAGTAGGCAGAGGCCAGTGTTACCAGCAGCAGGACGTGGCCAGAGAGCTGTGCTGTGGCAGAGGTGCGGTTCTTCAGGCACAGGGCCAGGCCTGAAGACGCTCCCCGGGGAGCTGGTGCCGCAGAACTGAAGATGCCGCACATGGGGAACACGCTGCTCAACCGGCACTGGGAATTGCTGCCGCACCTTTCCTCCACAGCAAAAGCACGCTCTGGGGAGTGGGACCGCATGCAGCTGAAGGGGCCGGTACAAGGAGCCTGGCAACAGAGACTCCCGTCACGACCTGGACAGCGACTGCCTGCCCTCTTTGAGAGAGTCCAATCCCTCTGGCAGCGTTACCCTGGGCAAAGATGTCAATAAATCACTCGGTTAACACACAAACACTGCGTCTGGGAGTGCCTGTGCATCGCTTTGTTGGGGAACGCAGGCAGAGGGTGCTGACAGCTCAGCTGCCACAGAGTCGGGGAGCATTTTGCAGAAGAGCTGGTGCAGTGGGCTCTGGTTCCAGTGATTTCACTGAGCTTTGGCTTCCCAGGTGTTGTGGGTTAATCCCAGCAGGCAGCTTGACATCACACAGCTGCTCATTCACTTGCCCCCAGTGGGATGGCAGAGAGAATCCGCAGGGTAAAAGTGGGAAAGGTTGTGGGTTGAGAGAGGACAGGTTGGCAGGTGAAGCAAGAGCTACAGGCCCAGGCAAAGCAACATAAAGAATTCATTCACTACTCCCCTGGTCTGCTGACCAGACCTGCCTTTCCAGGAAGGGTTCTGCCTCGCTGGGGCTCAGGTTGAAGGCGCTACCAGGAAACTTCCTAACCCGGTATGGCCCTCAGATTATTACCAGCTCTTGCTTTGTCACGTGGGTACCCACAAAGTCGCGACGAGAAGCCCAAGGGCGGTCAAAAGAGACTTCAAGGCCTCGGGGAGATTGGTAAAGGGATCAGGAGCGCAGGTAGTATTCTCCTCTGTCCTCCCAGTTGTAGGGAATGACATTGAAAGAAACAGGCAGCCGCAGCGTATCAATACCTGGCTCCAAAGCTAGCGTCACTGGCAGAATTTGGGGTTTTCCAATCATGGGATGGTCTATGCGACACCAGGCCTGCTGGGGTCTGACGAGAGGCACCATTCTCAATGGGAGAAAAGTATTTTTGCTCACCAGTTAGCGGGGCTGATGGAAAGGGCTTGAAACCAGGTTTGAAGGGGGCAAGGGATAAAATCGGGCTTAGTAGTGGTAAGCTATGGGACGGCATGGCAACGTTTGAGGGATGGCGCGCTAGCGAGAGCTTTCACTCTGCTCCACGACGTACTGAGGACGCCGGAGCGCATTTGAAATATTTGTACGGTAATGCACGTGCTGTGAGGAATAGACAGGAGGAACTAGAGGCCTTGGCTCAGTCCCAGAGCTCTGGCATCGTTGGCATAAGTGAGACCTGTTGGGAAGAGTCCTGTGGCTGGAGTGCTGGCATGGACGGTTATAGGCTGTTCCGGAGAGAGAGGCGGGGCAGGCGAGGCGGAGGGGTAGTGCTGTATGCAAAGGAGGGCTTGGACTGTACAGCGCTTGCAGCTGAGGACGACGTGGTTGAGAGCCTCTGCGTAAAGATTAGGGGAAAAGCCAATAAAGCGGAAGTTCTTGCAGGAGCCTACTATGGATCACGCAGCCAGGATGATGACACTGATGTAGTATTCTATAAGGAATCAAGGGAAATCTGCAGATCAGCTGCCCTGTGTCGTCCTTCTGGGCGACTTCAACGTCCCAGCTGCTGGAGTCCTGGTCCTGCTCTTCAGGCTCTGCTGGTGGCTCAGGAAAAGAATCCATGAGGTGGACAGCAGCGACGAAGAGAACTCGAGCAGCAACACAGGCCAGGAGGAGGTTGAGGAGCAGAAGGAGGAAGAAAGTGAAGAAGAAGATCCGGATGATGAGAGGGATCTGGTCAGGATTTCTGCAAAGCCTATCCAGTAGCCATTGCAGAACCTGGCCTACAAGTGCCACGTAGTGGAGGAACTGGTGGGCTACCTTCTCTGTGTCTCCCCACGTGCTCTTCTCAAATAGTTTCTTCCCGGTGCTGCAAGCAGCCACCATGGCAGGCACTTCCTTCAAAGGCTCAGAATCCCTGTGAGGATGATGCTGTCTGCAGCCTGCTCATGCCCCTGCAGCGCCCCTGTGGGCGCACCTTCCACCTGGAGCTGGACACCACGGGGGAGATGCCAGCGAACGGCTCCTGCGTCCATGTGGAGCTGGAGGGCACCTGCACGAGGCAGCAGCTGGCGGAGAACATGCTGTGCTTACTCCACCCCCCCAAAGAGGACCTGAGGAGGAATCAGGGTCCCAGCCTCCTAGGCACCCTCTGCACCGGCTCCTTCCTAGATGCGGAGAAAACTGCCCTCTGGTTCCAGAACTTTGTGATCTCAGGCTGAGTGGAGGTGCCTCAGTCGTGTCGCTACAGTATGAAGGTGCTACTCTCCAGCCGCTCCTGCAAACTGCAGCTGACAAATGCCTCCAGGAGAGCCCTCTTTGTTGAGATGATGTTTGGGGTGCAGCAAGGCCACTCGGACTTCTTCCTGAGCAGCCAGACTACAGAGGCCATCCCCACCCCAAGCATGATGTGGCCGGAGAACCCCTGTGTGTTCACTGGGGTCCGGGTGGAGAACCAAGGTTAAAGAAAGCTTTTGAGATGTCTCCAGTTCAAAGCATGCACTTGTGCAGTACATGGCTCGTTTATAAGAAGCAGTGGCCTGACGGCAGCTGTGTGGCAGAAGATTTTTGCCCTGCTTTCTCTTTTCACTCTAAAGGCCATGGTGGCCATTTGACATGGACCGAGAAACTCCCAGGCAGCTCCGGCTGGGCAGGGAGCAAGCGAGACGCACCGCTGATGCGCCTCCGTGTACTCACTGGGGTCCAGGCGGAGAATCTGCCCGTCCCAGACACTCCCCAGGGAGCTGGTAGTGCAGAACTGAAGATGCTGGGCATGGAGAAGACGGTGCTCTATCGGCAGCGGGCGTTGCCGCCTGGGGAATCTCCACCCTTGGGAAATGTCTCTTTGGAAGCAATGTCCTCTCGCAGTGGCACAGCAGGAACAGAGATCCTGCCATGGACAGGCCCCGTCCCGCCGCCAGGGTATACGTCACCACCCACCCATCGGTGTGACAAAGGCACCAAGAGCACAGCCATGTCCACGAGCATGGAGGTCAGCATCAAGGGAGCTGATCCCATCTCAGGGGATTGCATTTCAAGGAGCAAAGCATCCACGGGTCCCATCACCCAATGTGATGTTTGGTAAGGGTTTGGGGGGCCTCTGCCTGCTTTGTAAAGGGAGGCCCTGGGAGCCCTGTCCGCGCGGGTGGGTCTGTACTTTGTGGGTGTGGGGGGCCTTTAGGTGCCTGGGGCTGCTGTGAGTCGCTGAGCCGGGGTGGGGCCGAAGGGCGGGGCTGGCCGGTGGGCATGCCTGTGATGCACTCTAGCGCCTGTGACGCGTCACAATGGGGGCAGTTATCAGGGGCGCCAGCAGGCAGTGCTGCCCCAGTACAGCCTGGGCCGGCGGTGAGTGCACACGCCGGGGGAGGCTGGGCTGGACGAGGGCCGGGGCAGAAACGTGGGCCCCTGGCAGGGTGGGTTGTCACCCTGCATCGAGGGCCCAGCCGCTCACGGGAGCGCCTGGGGCAGGGCACGGTGCCGCTACCGCCGCTGGGGCTGGGCGCAGGCCTTGCTGCCTCCCAGCTGCCTCGCACCCTCTCCTAGGTGCCGCCAGCTCCCTGCGGCTCCCGTCCCTCCTCCACCCACCGCCAGCTCCCTCCCTCGCAGCCCCACTGAACCCCTTCTCTCCCTCTTCCTGCAGGCCATGGCTGCCACAAAATTCCTCATCTGGCTTGTGCAAAGCATCTTTCTGAACCTGCCGATGGTCGGTGATGAGCTGGATGAGGCCACACGTGAGCGCATGCAGCAGCATGCGGAGCAGCGGAGCCAGGAGATGGCTCGGCTGCTGCAGGAGCTGGAGCAGAGGAGCCAGGAGCAGAGGAGGCAGGAGCCGAGGGCCCAGGAGCAGAGCGGCTTTTCCTGGGGAGCCCTGCTCTTTGCTGCCTTGCAGCAGTGGCAGTTCTGGGCCATTGCTGGAGTCCTGGTCCTGCTCTTGGGGCTCTGCTGGCGGTGGAGGAAAAGAATCCGTGAGGTGGACAGCAGCGACGAAGACAGCTCCAGTAGCAACACAGACCAGGAGGAGGAAGAGGAGCAGGAGGAGGAAGAAAGCGAAGGAGAAGATCCTGATGATGAGAGGAATCTAGGCAGGTTTTTTGCAAAGCGTATCCAGTGGCCAGTGCAGAACCTGGCCTACAAGAGCCAGGTGGTGAAGGAGCTGGCAGATGAACTCCTCCATGTCCTCCAAGTGCTCTCGTCAAATGGCTTCTTCCCGGTGCTGCAACCAGCCATCGGGGTGGGCAGTTCCTTCGAAGGCTGGAATCCCTGTGAGGATGATGCTGTCTATAGCCTGCTCGTGCCCTTGCAGCCCCCCCGTGGGCACACCTTCCACCTGGAGCTGGGCACGGCAGAGGAGATGCCAGCGAACGAACTCCTGCGTCCACGTGGAGCTGGAGTGCACCTGCATGAGGGAGCAGCTGGCAGAGAACATGCTGTGCTTCCTCCACCACCCTGAGGAGGACCTGATGAGAAATCAGGGTCCCAGCCTCCTACACACCCTCTGCACCAGCTCCTACCTAGATGTGGAGAAAACTGCCCTCTGGTTCCAGAACTGCGTGAGGTCAGCCTGGGTGGAGGTGCCTCAGTCACATCGCTACAGTATGAAGCTGCTACCCTCCAGTCGCTCCTGCAAGCTGCAGCTGACGAACGCCTTCAGGAGAACCTTGTCCGTTGAGATGATGTTTGGGGTGCAGCAAGGCGACTCGGACATCTTCCTGAGCAGCCAGACTACAGAGGCCATCTCCACCCCAAGCACAACGTGGCCAGAGAGCTATGCTGTGGCAGAGGTGAAGTTCTTCAGGCATATGGCCAGGCACGCCCCACCTAATAGCTTCCACCTCAAATGCCTGCAGCTCTATGCCCGCATCCTGGAGGCCACAGGCTTTTCCACCTATACCTTGAAGACAGTTGTGATGCACCTCCTGACCACGCTACCCCTGTCAGGCTGGCGCAGGAGGCATTTCCTGCTGCGGCTGCAGGATATCATGCAGTACCTGCGCTGCTGCCTGGAGGAGAAACGCCTCGACCACTTCTTCTTTGGCAACGAGAGGGTGCCCGAGGAGATAATCTTGCCCCCAGCCTTCCAAGCAGCTGAGCCGCTCAACCTCTTCCAGCACCTGGCGCAGGATCCAGCTGCGCATGCCGCGGCACTGCGTGAGCTCGATGAGCTGCAAGATCGGCTCACAAGACTGCTGATCTACGGCCGCTGAAAGAGGTCTTCATGCACAGAGCTATGTTTCTGAGTCTCAGAGCCAACGGCAGGCAACCACCTCATGCTGCAGGAAAACGAGGGCAGAACGCGGAACACAGAGAGGAAAGGGCAAACCCTGCGCAGCAGCCCTCTGCCAAGAGCGGCAGCAGCGTTCTCCTCTCGATGCTGTCCCCAGCACAGCAGCCGCTGACAGCTACAGTGGCGACAACGACTAGTTTCGCCCTGCTTTCCCCTCGCACTGGCTGCAGCCAGGATGGCGTTTCACGTGGGCCCAGAAATTCTTGCTGGCAGCTCCGGCTGTACAGGGAGCAAGCGAGACGCATCGCTGATGCGCCTCCGTGTACTCACTGGAGGAGCTGAGGAGAAATCAGGGTCCCAGCCTCCTAGGCACCCTCTGCACCGGCCCCTACCTGGACATGAAGAAAACCACCCGCTGGTTCCAGATATTGGTAAAAGCGGCCTGGGTGGTTCTGCCTCAGTGGAGACACTGCCGTCTAACAGTGCTGCCCTCCAGGCGCTCCTGCAAGCTCCGGCTGACAAACGCTTGCGATAGTACCCTCTTGATTGAGATGGTCTTTGGTCTGCAGCAAGATGACTCGGACACCTTCCTGAGCCTCGAGTAGGCAGAGGCCAGTGTTACCAGCAGCAGGACGTGGCCAGAGAGCTGTGCTGTGGCAGAGGTGCGGTTCTTCAGGCACAGGGCCAGGCCTGAAGACGCTCCCCGGGGAGCTGGTGCCGCAGAACTGAAGATGCCGCACATGGGGAACACGCTGCTCAACCGGCACTGGGAATTGCTGCCGCACCTTTCCTCCACAGCAAAAGCACGCTCTGGGGAGTGGGACCGCATGCAGCTGAAGGGGCCGGTACAAGGAGCCTGGCAACAGAGACTCCCGTCACGACCTGGACAGCGACTGCCTGCCCTCTTTGAGAGAGTCCAATCCCTCTGGCAGCGTTACCCTGGGCAAAGATGTCAATAAATCACTCGGTTAACACACAAACACTGCGTCTGGGAGCGCCGGTGCATCGCTTTGTTGGGGAACGCAGGCAGAGGGTGCTGACAGCTCAGCTGCCACAGAGTCGGGGAGCATTTTGCAGAAGAGCTGGTGCAGTGGGCTCTGGTTCCAGTGATTTCACTGAGCTTTGGCTTCCCAGGTGTTGTGGGTTAATCCCAGCAGGCAGCTTGACATCACACAGCTGCTCATTCACTTGCCCCCAGTGGGATGGCAGAGAGAATCCGCAGGGCAAAAGTGGGAAAGCTGGTGGGTTGAGAGAGGACAGGTTGGCAGGTGAAGCAAGAGCTACAGGCCCAGGCAAAGCAACATAAAGAATTCATTCACTACTCCCCTGGTCTGCCGACCAGACCTGCCTTTCCAGGAAGGGTTCTGCCTCGCTGGGGCTCAGGTTGAAGGCGCTACCAGGAAACTTCCTAACCCGGTATGGCCCTCAGATTATTACCAGCTCTTGCTTTGTCACGTGGGTACCCACAAAGTCGCGACGAGAAGCCCAAGGGCGGTCAAAAGAGACTTCAAGGCCTCGGGGAGATTGGTAAAGGGATCAGGAGCGCAGGTAGTATTCTCCTCTGTCCTCCCAGTTGTAGGGAATGACATTGAAAGAAACAGGCAGCCGCAGCGTATCAATACCTGGCTCCAAAGCTAGCGTCACTGGCAGAATATGGGGTTTTCCAATCATGGGATGGTCTATGCGACACCAGGCCTGCTGGGGTCTGACGAGAGGCACCATTCTCAATGGGAGAAAAGTATTTTTGCTCACCAGTTAGCGGGGCTGATGGAAAGGGCTTGAAACCAGGTTTGAAGGGGGCAAGGGATAAAATCGGGCTTACTAGTGGTAAGCTATGGGACGGCATGGCAACGTTTGAGGGATGGCGCGCTAGCGAGAGCTTTCACTCTGCTCCACGACGTACTGAGGACGCCGGAGCGCATTTGAAATATTTGTACGGTAATGCACGTGCTGTGAGGAATAGACAGGAGGAACTAGAGGCCTTGGCTCAGTCCCAGAGCTCTGGCATCGTTGGCATAAGTGAGACCTGTTGGGAAGAGTCCTGTGGCTGGAGTGCTGGCATGGACGGTTATAGGCTGTTCCGGAGAGAGAGGCGGGGCAGGCGAGGCGGAGGGGTAGTGCTGTATGCAAAGGAGGGCTTGGACTGTACAGCGCTTGCAGCTGAGGACGACGTGGTTGAGAGCCTCTGCGTAAAGATTAGGGGAAAAGCCAATAAAGCGGAAGTTCTTGCAGGAGCCTACTATGGATCACGCAGCCAGGATGATGACACTGATGTAGTATTCTATAAGGAATCAAGGGAAATCTGCAGATCAGCTGCCCTGTGTCGTCCTTCTGGGCGACTTCAACGTCCCAGCTGCTGGAGTCCTGGTCCTGCTCTTCAGGCTCTGCTGGTGGCTCAGGAAAAGAATCCATGAGGTGGACAGCAGCGACGAAGAGAACTCGAGCAGCAACACAGGCCAGGAGGAGGTTGAGGAGCAGAAGGAGGAAGAAAGTGAAGAAGAAGATCCGGATGATGAGAGGGATCTGGTCAGGATTTCTGCAAAGCCTATCCAGTAGCCATTGCAGAACCTGGCCTACAAGTGCCACGTAGTGGAGGAACTGGTGGGCTACCTTCTCTGTGTCTCCCCACGTGCTCTTCTCAAATAGTTTCTTCCCGGTGCTGCAAGCAGCCACCATGGCAGGCACTTCCTTCAAAGGCTCAGAATCCCTGTGAGGATGATGCTGTCTGCAGCCTGCTCATGCCCCTGCAGCGCCCCTGTGGGCGCACCTTCCACCTGGAGCTGGACACCACGGGGGAGATGCCGGCGAACGACTCCTGCGTCCATGTGGAGCTGGAGTGCACCTGCATGAGGGAGCAGCTGGCGGAGAACACGCTGTGCTTCCTCCACCACCCCGAGGAGGACCTGAGGAGAAATCAGGGTCCCAGCCTCCTACACACCCTCTGCACCAGCTCCTACCTAGATGTGGAGAAAACTGCCCTCTGGTTCTAGAACTGCGTGAGGTCAGCCTGGGTGGAGGTGCCTCAGTCACGTCGCTACAGTATGAAGCTGCTACTCTCCAGCTGCTCCTGCAAACTGCAGCTGACAAATGCCTTCAGGAGAGCCCTCTTCGTTGAGATGATGTTTGGGGTGCAGCAAGGCCACTCGGACTTCTTCCTGAGCAGCCAGACTACAGAGGCCATCCCCACCCCAAGCATGATGTGGCCGGAGAACCCCTGTGTGTTCACTGGGGTCCGGGTGGAGAACCAAGGTTAAAGAAAGCTTTTGAGATGTCTCCAGTTCAAAGCATGCACTTGTGCAGTACATGGCTCGTTTATAAGAAGCAGTGGCCTGACGGCAGCTGTGTGGCAGAAGATTTTTGCCCTGCTTTCTCTTTTCACTCTAAAGGCCATGGTGGCCATTTGACATGGACCGAGAAACTCCCAGGCAGCTCCGGCTGGGCAGGGAGCAAGCGAGACGCACCGCTGATGCGCCTCCGTGTACTCACTGGGGTCCAGGCGGAGAATCTGCCCGTCCCAGACACTCCCCAGGGAGCTGGTAGTGCAGAACTGAAGATGCTGGGCATGGAGAAGACGGTGCTCTATCGGCAGCGGGCGTTGCCGCCTGGGGAATCTCCACCCTTGGGAAATGTCTCTTTGGAAGCAATGTCCTCTCGCAGTGGCACAGCAGGAACAGAGATCCTGCCATGGACAGGCCCCGTCCCGCCGCCAGGGTATACGTCACCACCCACCCATCGGTGTGACAAAGGCACCAAGAGCACAGCCATGTCCACGAGCACGGAGGTCAGCATCAAGGGAGCTGATCCCATCTCAGGGGATTGCATTTCAAGGAGCAAAGCATCCACGGGTCCCATCACCCGATGTGATGTTTGGTAAGGGTTTGGGGGGCCTCTGCCTGCTTTGTAAAGGGAGGCCCTGGGAGCCCTGTCCACGCGGGTGGGTCTGTACTTTGTGGGTGTGGGGGGCCTTTAGGTGCCTGGGGCTGCTGTGAGTCGCTGAGCCGGGGTGGGGCCGAAGGGCGGGGCTGGCCGGTGGGCATGCCTGTGATGCACTCTAGCGCCTGTGACGCGTCACAATGGGGGCAGTTATCAGGGGCGCCAGCAGGCAGTGCTGCCCCAGTACAGCCTGGGCCAGCGGTGAGTGCACACGCCGGGGGAGGCTGGGCTGGACGAGGGCTGGGGCAGAAACGTGGGCCCCTGGCAGGGTGGGTTGTCACCCTGCATCGAGGGCCCAGCCGCTCACGGGAGCGCCTGGGGCAGAGCACGGTGCCGCTACCACCGCTGGGGCTGGGCGCAGGCCTTGCTGCCTCCCAGCTGCCTCGCACCCTCTCCTAGGTGCCGCCAGCTCCCTGCGGCTCCCGTCCCTGCTCCCCCTGCCGCCAGCTCCCTCCCTCGCAGCCCCACTGAACCCCTTCTCTTCCTCTTCCTGCAGGCCATGGCTGCCACAAAATTCCTCATCTGGCTTGTGCAAAGCATCTTTCTGAACCTGCCGATGGTCGGTGATGAGCTGGATGAGGCCACACGTGAGCGCATGCAGCAGCGTGCGGAGCAGCTGAGCCAGGAGATGGCTCGGCTGCTGCAGGAGCTGGAGCAGAGGAGCCAGGAGCAGAGGAGGCAGGAGCCGAGGGCCCAGGAGCAGAGCGGCTTTTCCTGGGGAGCCCTGCTCTTTGCTGCCTTGCAGCAGTGGCAGTTCTGGGCCATTGCTGGAGTCCTGGTCCTGCTCTTGGGGCTCTGCTGGCGGTGGAGGAAAAGAATCCGTGAGGTGGACAGCAGCGACGAAGACAGCTCCAGTAGCAACACAGACCAGGAGGAGGAAGAGGAGCAGGAGGAGGAAGAAAGCGAAGGAGAAGATCCTGATGATGAGAGGAATCTAGGCAGGTTTTTTGCAAAGCGTATCCAGTGGCCAGTGCAGAACCTGGCCTACAAGAGCCAGGTGGTGAAGGAGCTGGTTGGCAACCTCCTCCATGTCCTCCAAGTGCTCTCGTCAAATGGCTTCTTCCCGGTGCTGCAACCAGCCATCGGGGTGGGCAGTTCCTTCGAAGGCTGGAATCCCTGTGAGGATGATGCTGTCTATAGCCTGCTCGTGCCCTTGCAGCCCCCCCGTGGGCACACCTTCCACCTGGAGCTGGGCACGGCAGGGGAGATGCCAGCGAACGACTCCTGCGTCCACGTGGAGCTGGAGTGCACCTGCATGAGGGAGCAGCTGGCAGAGAACATGCTGTGCTTCCTCCACCACCCTGAGGAGGACCTGATGAGAAATCAGGGTCCCAGCCTCCTACACACCCTCTGCACCAGCTCCTACCTAGATGTGGAGAAAACTGCCCTCTGGTTCCAGAACTGCGTGAGGTCAGCCTGGGTGGAGGTGCCTCAGTCACATCGCTACAGTATGAAGCTGCTACCCTCCAGTCGCTCCTGCAAGCTGCAGCTGACGAACGCCTTCAGGAGAACCTTGTCCGTTGAGATGATGTTTGGGGTGCAGCAAGGCGACTCGGACATCTTCCTGAGCAGCCAGACTACAGAGGCCATCTCCACCCCAAGCACAACGTGGCCAGAGAGCTATGCTGTGGCAGAGGTGAAGTTCTTCAGGCATATGGCCAGGCACGCCCCACCTAATAGCTTCCACCTCAAATGCCTGCAGCTCTATGCCCGCATCCTGGAGGCCACAGGCTTTTCCACCTATACCTTGAAGACAGTTGTGATGCACCTCCTGACCACGCTACCCCTGTCAGGCTGGCGCAGGAGGCATTTCCTGCTGCGGCTGCAGGATATCATGCAGTACCTGCGCTGCTGCCTGGAGGAGAAACGCCTCGACCACTTCTTCTTTGGCAACGAGAGGGTGCCCGAGGAGATAATCTTGCCCCCAGCCTTCCAAGCAGCTGAGCCGCTCAACCTCTTCCAGCACCTGGCGCAGGATCCAGCTGCGCATGCCGCGGCACTGCGTGAGCTCGATGAGCTGCAAGATCGGCTCACAAGACTGCTGATCTACGGCCGCTGAAAGAGGTCTTCATGCACAGAGCTATGTTTCTGAGTCTCAGAGCCAACGGCAGGCAACCACCTCATGCTGCAGGAAAACGAGGGCAGAACGCGGAACACAGAGAGGAAAGGGCAAACCCTGCGCAGCAGCCCTCTGCCAAGAGCGGCAGCAGCGTTCTCCTCTCGATGCTGTCCCCAGCACAGCAGCCGCTGACAGCTACAGTGGCGACAACGACTAGTTTCGCCCTGCTTTCCCCTCGCACTGGCTGCAGCCAGGATGGCGTTTCACGTGGGCCCAGAAATTCTTGCTGGCAGCTCCGGCTGTACAGGGAGCAAGCGAGACGCATCGCTGATGCGCCTCCGTGTACTCACTGGAGGAGCTGAGGAGAAATCAGGGTCCCAGCCTCCTAGGCACCCTCTGCACCGGCCCCTACCTGGACATGAAGAAAACCACCCGCTGGTTCCAGATATTGGTAAAAGCGGCCTGGGTGGTTCTGCCTCAGTGGAGACACTGCCGTCTAACAGTGCTGCCCTCCAGGCGCTCCTGCAAGCTCCGGCTGACAAACGCTTGCGATAGTACCCTCTTGATTGAGATGGTCTTTGGTCTGCAGCAAGATGACTCGGACACCTTCCTGAGCCTCGAGTAGGCAGAGGCCAGTGTTACCAGCAGCAGGACGTGGCCAGAGAGCTGTGCTGTGGCAGAGGTGCGGTTCTTCAGGCACAGGGCCAGGCCTGAAGACGCTCCCCGGGGAGCTGGTGCCGCAGAACTGAAGATGCCGCACATGGGGAACACGCTGCTCAACCGGCACTGGGAATTGCTGCCGCACCTTTCCTCCACAGCAAAAGCACGCTCTGGGGAGTGGGACCGCATGCAGCTGAAGGGGCCGGTACAAGGAGCCTGGCAACAGAGACTCCCGTCACGACCTGGACAGCGACTGCCTGCCCTCTTTGAGAGAGTCCAATCCCTCTGGCAGCGTTACCCTGGGCAAAGATGTCAATAAATCACTCGGTTAACACACAAACACTGCGTCTGGGAGCGCCGGTGCATCGCTTTGTTGGGGAACGCAGGCAGAGGGTGCTGACAGCTCAGCTGCCACAGAGTCGGGGAGCATTTTGCAGAAGAGCTGGTGCAGTGGGCTCTGGTTCCAGTGATTTCACTGAGCTTTGGCTTCCCAGGTGTTGTGGGTTAATCCCAGCAGGCAGCTTGACATCACACAGCTGCTCATTCACTTGCCCCCAGTGGGATGGCAGAGAGAATCCGCAGGGCAAAAGTGGGAAAGCTGGTGGGTTGAGAGAGGACAGGTTGGCAGGTGAAGCAAGAGCTACAGGCCCAGGCAAAGCAACATAAAGAATTCATTCACTACTCCCCTGGTCTGCCGACCAGACCTGCCTTTCCAGGAAGGGTTCTGCCTCGCTGGGGCTCAGGTTGAAGGCGCTACCAGGAAACTTCCTAACCCGGTATGGCCCTCAGATTATTACCAGCTCTTGCTTTGTCACGTGGGTACCCACAAAGTCGCGACGAGAAGCCCAAGGGCGGTCAAAAGAGACTTCAAGGCCTCGGGGAGATTGGTAAAGGGATCAGGAGCGCAGGTAGTATTCTCCTCTGTCCTCCCAGTTGTAGGGAATGACATTGAAAGAAACAGGCAGCCGCAGCGTATCAATACCTGGCTCCAAAGCTAGCGTCACTGGCAGAATATGGGGTTTTCCAATCATGGGATGGTCTATGCGACACCAGGCCTGCTGGGGTCTGACGAGAGGCACCATTCTCAATGGGAGAAAAGTATTTTTGCTCACCAGTTAGCGGGGCTGATGGAAAGGGCTTGAAACCAGGTTTGAAGGGGGCAAGGGATAAAATCGGGCTTAGTAGTGGTAAGCTATGGGACGGCATGGCAACGTTTGAGGGATGGCGCGCTAGCGAGAGCTTTCACTCTGCTCCACGACGTACTGAGGACGCCGGAGCGCATTTGAAATATTTGTACGGTAATGCACGTGCTGTGAGGAATAGACAGGAGGAACTAGAGGCCTTGGCTCAGTCCCAGAGCTCTGGCATCGTTGGCATAAGTGAGACCTGTTGGGAAGAGTCCTGTGGCTGGAGTGCTGGCATGGACGGTTATAGGCTGTTCCGGAGAGAGAGGCGGGGCAGGCGAGGCGGAGGGGTAGTGCTGTATGCAAAGGAGGGCTTGGACTGTACAGCGCTTGCAGCTGAGGACGACGTGGTTGAGAGCCTCTGCGTAAAGATTAGGGGAAAAGCCAATAAAGCGGAAGTTCTTGCAGGAGCCTACTATGGATCACGCAGCCAGGATGATGACACTGATGTAGTATTCTATAAGGAATCAAGGGAAATCTGCAGATCAGCTGCCCTGTGTCGTCCTTCTGGGCGACTTCAACGTCCCAGCTGCTGGAGTCCTGGTCCTGCTCTTCAGGCTCTGCTGGTGGCTCAGGAAAAGAATCCATGAGGTGGACAGCAGCGACGAAGAGAACTCGAGCAGCAACACAGGCCAGGAGGAGGTTGAGGAGCAGAAGGAGGAAGAAAGTGAAGAAGAAGATCCGGATGATGAGAGGGATCTGGTCAGGATTTCTGCAAAGCCTATCCAGTAGCCATTGCAGAACCTGGCCTACAAGTGCCACGTAGTGGAGGAACTGGTGGGCTACCTTCTCTGTGTCTCCCCACGTGCTCTTCTCAAATAGTTTCTTCCCGGTGCTGCAAGCAGCCACCATGGCAGGCACTTCCTTCAAAGGCTCAGAATCCCTGTGAGGATGATGCTGTCTGCAGCCTGCTCATGCCCCTGCAGCGCCCCTGTGGGCGCACCTTCCACCTGGAGCTGGACACCACGGGGGAGATGCCGGCGAACGACTCCTGCGTCCATGTGGAGCTGGAGTGCACCTGCATGAGGGAGCAGCTGGCGGAGAACACGCTGTGCTTACTCCACCCCGCCAAAGAGGACCTGAGGAGGAATCAGGGTCCCAGCCTCCTACACACCCTCTGCACCGGCTCCTTCCTAGATGCGGAGAAAACTGCCCTCTGGTTCCAGAACTTTGTGATCTCAGGCTGAGTGGAGGTGCCTCAGTCACGTCGCTACAGTATGAAGCTGCTACTCTCCAGCTGCTCCTGCAAACTGCAGCTGACAAATGCCTTCAGGAGAGCCCTCTTCGTTGAGATGATGTTTGGGGTGCAGCAAGGCCACTCGGACTTCTTCCTGAGCAGCCAGACTACAGAGGCCATCCCCACCCCAAGCATGATGTGGCCGGAGAACCCCTGTGTGTTCACTGGGGTCCGGGTGGAGAACCAAGGTTAAAGAAAGCTTTTGAGATGTCTCCAGTTCAAAGCATGCACTTGTGCAGTACATGGCTCGTTTATAAGAAGCAGTGGCCTGACGGCAGCTGTGTGGCAGAAGATTTTTGCCCTGCTTTCTCTTTTCACTCTAAAGGCCATGGTGGCCATTTGACATGGACCGAGAAACTCCCAGGCAGCTCCGGCTGGGCAGGGAGCAAGCGAGACGCACCGCTGATGCGCCTCCGTGTACTCACTGGGGTCCAGGCGGAGAATCTGCCCGTCCCAGACACTCCCCAGGGAGCTGGTAGTGCAGAACTGAAGATGCTGGGCATGGAGAAGACGGTGCTCTATCGGCAGCGGGCGTTGCCGCCTGGGGAATCTCCACCCTTGGGAAATGTCTCTTTGGAAGCAATGTCCTCTCGCAGTGGCACAGCAGGAACAGAGATCCTGCCATGGACAGGCCCCGTCCCGCCGCCAGGGTATACGTCACCACCCACCCATCGGTGTGACAAAGGCACCAAGAGCACAGCCATGTCCACGAGCACGGAGGTCAGCATCAAGGGAGCTGATCCCATCTCAGGGGATTGCATTTCAAGGAGCAAAGCATCCACGGGTCCCATCACCCAATGTGATGTTTGGTAAGGGTTTGGGGGGCCTCTGCCTGCTTTGTAAAGGGAGGCCCTGGGAGCCCTGTCCACGCGGGTGGGTCTGTACTTTGTGGGTGTGGGGGGCCTTTAGGTGCCTGGGGCTGCTGTGAGTCGCTGAGCCGGGGTGGGGCCGAAGGGCGGGGCTGGCCGGTGGGCATGCCTGTGATGCACTCTAGCGCCTGTGACGCGTCACAATGGGGGCAGTTATCAGGGGCGCCAGCAGGCAGTGCTGCCCCAGTACAGCCTGGGCCGGCGGTGAGTGCACACGCCGGGGGAGGCTGGGCTGGACGAGGGCCGGGGCAGAAACGTGGGCCCCTGGCAGGGTGGGTTGTCACCCTGCATCGAGGGCCCAGCCGCTCACGGGAGCGCCTGGGGCAGGGCACGGTGCCGCTACCGCCGCTGGGGCTGGGCGCAGGCCTTGCTGCCTCCCAGCTGCCTCGCACCCTCTCCTAGGTGCCGCCAGCTCCCTGCGGCTCCCGTCCCTCCTCCCCCTGCTTGCCAGCTCCCTCCCTCGCAGCCCCACTGAACCCCTTCTCTCCCTCTTCCTGCAGGCCATGGCTGCCACAAAATTCCTCATCTGGCTTGTGCAAAGCATCTTTCTGAACCTGCCGATGGTCGGTGATGAGCTGGATGAGGCCACACGTGAGCGCATGCAGCAGCGTGCGGAGCAGCTGAGCCAGGAGATGGCTCGGCTGCTGCAGGAGCTGGAGCAGAGGAGCCAGGAGCAGAGGAGGCAGGAGCCGAGGGCCCAGGAGCAGAGCGGCTTTTCCTGGGGAGCCCTGCTCTTTGCTGCCTTGCAGCAGTGGCAGTTCTGGGCCATTGCTGGAGTCCTGGTCCTGCTCTTGGGGCTCTGCTGGCGGTGGAGGAAAAGAATCCGTGAGGTGGACAGCAGCGACGAAGACAGCTCCAGTAGCAACACAGACCAGGAGGAGGAAGAGGAGCAGGAGGAGGAAGAAAGCGAAGGAGAAGATCCTGATGATGAGAGGAATCTAGGCAGGTTTTTTGCAAAGCGTATCCAGTGGCCAGTGCAGAACCTGGCCTACAAGAGCCAGGTGGTGAAGGAGCTGGTTGGCAACCTCCTCCATGTCCTCCAAGTGCTCTCGTCAAATGGCTTCTTCCCGGTGCTGCAACCAGCCATCGGGGTGGGCAGTTCCTTCGAAGGCTGGAATCCCTGTGAGGATGATGCTGTCTATAGCCTGCTCGTGCCCTTGCAGCCCCCCCGTGGGCACACCTTCCACCTGGAGCTGGGCACGGCAGGGGAGATGCCAGCGAACGACTCCTGCGTCCACGTGGAGCTGGAGTGCACCTGCATGAGGGAGCAGCTGGCAGAGAACATGCTGTGCTTCCTCCACCACCCTGAGGAGGACCTGATGAGAAATCAGGGTCCCAGCCTCCTACACACCCTCTGCACCAGCTCCTACCTAGATGTGGAGAAAACTGCCCTCTGGTTCCAGAACTGCGTGAGGTCAGCCTGGGTGGAGGTGCCTCAGTCACATCGCTACAGTATGAAGGTGCTACCCTCCAGTCGCTCCTGCAAGCTGCAGCTGACGAACGCCTTCAGGAGAACCTTGTCCGTTGAGATGATGTTTGGGGTGCAGCAAGGCGACTCGGACATCTTCCTGAGCAGCCAGACTACAGAGGCCATCTCCACCCCAAGCACAACGTGGCCAGAGAGCTATGCTGTGGCAGAGGTGAAGTTCTTCAGGCATATGGCCAGGCACGCCCCACCTAATAGCTTCCACCTCAAATGCCTGCAGCTCTATGCCCGCATCCTGGAGGCCACAGGCTTTTCCACCTATACCTTGAAGACAGTTGTGATGCACCTCCTGACCACGCTACCCCTGTCAGGCTGGCGCAGGAGGCATTTCCTGCTGCGGCTGCAGGATATCATGCAGTACCTGCGCTGCTGCCTGGAGGAGAAACGCCTCGACCACTTCTTCTTTGGCAACGAGAGGGTGCCCGAGGAGATAATCTTGCCCCCAGCCTTCCAAGCAGCTGAGCCGCTCAACCTCTTCCAGCACCTGGCGCAGGATCCAGCTGCGCATGCCGCGGCACTGCGTGAGCTCGATGAGCTGCAAGATCGGCTCACAAGACTGCTGATCTACGGCCGCTGAAAGAGGTCTTCATGCACAGAGCTATGTTTCTGAGTCTCAGAGCCAACGGCAGGCAACCACCTCATGCTGCAGGAAAACGAGGGCAGAACGCGGAACACAGAGAGGAAAGGGCAAACCCTGCGCAGCAGCCCTCTGCCAAGAGCGGCAGCAGCGTTCTCCTCTCGATGCTGTCCCCAGCACAGCAGCCGCTGACAGCTACAGTGGCGACAACGACTAGTTTCGCCCTGCTTTCCCCTCGCACTGGCTGCAGCCAGGATGGCGTTTCACGTGGGCCCAGAAATTCTTGCTGGCAGCTCCGGCTGTACAGGGAGCAAGCGAGACGCATCGCTGATGCGCCTCCGTGTACTCACTGGAGGAGCTGAGGAGAAATCAGGGTCCCAGCCTCCTAGGCACCCTCTGCACCGGCCCCTACCTGGACATGAAGAAAACCACCCGCTGGTTCCAGATATTGGTAAAAGCGGCCTGGGTGGTTCTGCCTCAGTGGAGACACTGCCGTCTAACAGTGCTGCCCTCCAGGCGCTCCTGCAAGCTCCGGCTGACAAACGCTTGCGATAGTACCCTCTTGATTGAGATGGTCTTTGGTCTGCAGCAAGATGACTCGGACACCTTCCTGAGCCTCGAGTAGGCAGAGGCCAGTGTTACCAGCAGCAGGACGTGGCCAGAGAGCTGTGCTGTGGCAGAGGTGCGGTTCTTCAGGCACAGGGCCAGGCCTGAAGACGCTCCCCGGGGAGCTGGTGCCGCAGAACTGAAGATGCCGCACATGGGGAACACGCTGCTCAACCGGCACTGGGAATTGCTGCCGCACCTTTCCTCCACAGCAAAAGCACGCTCTGGGGAGTGGGACCCCATGCAGCTGAAGGGGCCGGTACAAGGAGCCTGGCAACAGAGACTCCCGTCACGACCTGGACAGCGACTGCCTGCCCTCTTTGAGAGAGTCCAATCCCTCTGGCAGCGTTACCCTGGGCAAAGATGTCAATAAATCACTCGGTTAACACACAAACACTGCGTCTGGGAGCGCCTGTGCATCGCTTTGTTGGGGAACGCAGGCAGAGGGTGCTGACAGCTCAGCTGCCACAGAGTCGGGGAGCATTTTGCAGAAGAGCTGGTGCAGTGGGCTCTGGTTCCAGTGATTTCACTGAGCTTTGGCTTCCCAGGTGTTGTGGGTTAATCCCAGCAGGCAGCTTGACATCACACAGCTGCTCATTCACTTGCCCCCAGTGGGATGGCAGAGAGAATCCGCAGGGCAAAAGTGGGAAAGCTGGTGGGTTGAGAGAGGACAGGTTGGCAGGTGAAGCAAGAGCTACAGGCCCAGGCAAAGCAACATAAAGAATTCATTCACTACTCCCCTGGTCTGCCGACCAGACCTGCCTTTCCAGGAAGGGTTCTGCCTCGCTGGGGCTCAGGTTGAAGGCGCTACCAGGAAACTTCCTAACCCGGTATGGCCCTCAGATTATTACCAGCTCTTGCTTTGTCACGTGGGTACCCACAAAGTCGCGACGAGAAGCCCAAGGGCGGTCAAAAGAGACTTCAAGGCCTCGGGGAGATTGGTAAAGGGATCAGGAGCGCAGGTAGTATTCTCCTCTGTCCTCCCAGTTGTAGGGAATGACATTGAAAGAAACAGGCAGCCGCAGCGTATCAATACCTGGCTCCAAAGCTAGCGTCACTGGCAGAATATGGGGTTTTCCAATCATGGGATGGTCTATGCGACACCAGGCCTGCTGGGGTCTGACGAGAGGCACCATTCTCAATGGGAGAAAAGTATTTTTGCTCACCAGTTAGCGGGGCTGATGGAAAGGGCTTGAAACCAGGTTTGAAGGGGGCAAGGGATAAAATCGGGCTTAGTAGTGGTAAGCTATGGGACGGCATGGCAACGTTTGAGGGATGGCGCGCTAGCGAGAGCTTTCACTCTGCTCCACGACGTACTGAGGACGCCGGAGCGCATTTGAAATATTTGTACGGTAATGCACGTGCTGTGAGGAATAGACAGGAGGAACTAGAGGCCTTGGCTCAGTCCCAGAGCTCTGGCATCGTTGGCATAAGTGAGACCTGTTGGGAAGAGTCCTGTGGCTGGAGTGCTGGCATGGACGGTTATAGGCTGTTCCGGAGAGAGAGGCGGGGCAGGCGAGGCGGAGGGGTAGTGCTGTATGCAAAGGAGGGCTTGGACTGTACAGCGCTTGCAGCTGAGGACGACGTGGTTGAGAGCCTCTGCGTAAAGATTAGGGGAAAAGCCAATAAAGCGGAAGTTCTTGCAGGAGCCTACTATGGATCACGCAGCCAGGATGATGACACTGATGTAGTATTCTATAAGGAATCAAGGGAGATCTCTAGATCAGTCGCCCTGTGTCATCCTCCTGGGCGAGTTCAACTTCCCAGCTGCTAACTGGGACTGTCATGGAGCAGACATGAACAGGCCCAGGAAATTCCTGAAGCCCGCGTTGAAGAGAACTTTTTGAGAGGGGTCCTAAGGGAGCCAACTAGGAAAGATGCCCTCCTAGACCTGTTCTTTGTGCATAGAGACGGTGTCGTGGGCAAAGTGATGACCGGTGGCTGTCTTGGGCATAGTGATCAAGAAATGTCTGAGCTTAAGATCTTTGGTGGTATGGGAAAAGCTGTCCACAGAGCTACTACCCTGGATTCTGGGAGGGCAGACTTTAGGCTGCTCAAGGAACTAGTTAGTAAGGTCCCGCGGGAAGCCGCTTTCGAGGGTACTGGTGTCCATAAATGGTGGTCACTTTTTAAGAGCCGTTTCTTAAGAGCACAGGAGCGGGCAATTCCAATGTGTCACAAGTCAAGCAAGAGGGGCAGAAGGCTGGCTTGGCTGACCAGGAATGTCCTTTGGGAACTTAGGCGGCAGACCAAAGGGTATGGGCTTTGGAAAGGGATCTGGGGATTTGGGCTGATGGTAAGCTCAACAGGAGTCAACAACGTGCCTTGGCGGCCAAAAGGGCCAGCCATCTCCTGGGGTGCATTAGGCACAGTATAGCTAGCCCGTTGAAAGAAGGGATTGACCCACTATACTCACTGCTGGTGCGGCCTCACCTCGAGTACTCTGTGCAGTTTGAGGCACCACAGCGTAGGAAGGATATAAAAATATGAGAATGTGTCCAAAGGAGGGCGAGAAAGATGGTGAAAGGACTAGCGGGCATGTCGTTATGAGGCGCGGCTGAGGACACTGGGTTTGTTCAGCGTAGAGGAGAGGAAACTGAGGGGTGACCTGGATTGCTGTCTACAGCTTCCTCAGGACGGGCAGCGGAGAGGGAGGTGCTGATCTCTTCTCTCTGATGTCCGGCGCTAGGATGCAAAGGACTGGCTTAAAGCTGCATCAAGGGAAGTTCAGATCGGATATTAGGAAAAAGTTGTTCAGTGAGAGGGTGGTCAAGCAGTGCAGCAAGCTCCCCCCAGGAAACGGTCATGGCCCCAAGCCTGTTGGTCTTCAAGAAGCAATTGGACAACGCTCTTAGATATAGGAGAGAGAGTGGTGCTGAATGGAGTTAAACCTAGTGGGCGGCCGGTCACAAGTGGTGTTCCCCAGGGCTCAGTATTGGGGCCAGTTCTGTTTAATCTCTTTCTCAATGATCTGGACGAGGGGATCGAGCGCACCCTGAGTAAATTTGGAGACGACACCAAGTTGGGCGGGAGTGTTGATCTGCTGGAGGGTAGGAAGGCTCTGCAGAGGGATCTGGCCAGGCGGGATCGATGGGCCGAGGCCAGCTGTATGAGGTTCAACAAGGCTCAGTGCTGGGTCCTGCACTTGGGTCACAACAACCCCATGCAAGGCTACAGGCTTGGGGAAGAGTGGCTGGAGAGCTGCCTGGCGGGAAAGGCCGTGGGGGTGTTGGTCGACAGGTGGCAGTGTGCCCAGGTGGCCAAGAAGGCCAAGAGCATCCTGGCTTGTATCAGAAATAGCGTGGCCAGCAGGACCAGGGAGGTGATACTGCCCCTGTACTTGGCATTGGTGAGGCCGCACCTCGAGTACTGTGTTCAATTTTGGGCCCCTCACTACAGAAGGACATTGAGGTGCTGGAGCGCATCCAAAGAAGGGCAACGAAGCTGGTGAAGGGTGTACCGGTGTTATGAGGAGCGGCTGAGGGAGCTGGGGTTGTTTAGCCGGGAGAAGAGGGGGCTGAGGGGAGACCTTATTGCTCTCTACAGCTACCTGAAAGGAGGTTGTAGCAAGGTGGGGGTCGGTCTCTTTTCCCAGGGAACAAGCGATGGGAGGAGAGGAAATGGCCTCAAGTTGCGCCAGGGGAGGTTTAGATTGGATATTAGGAAAAATTTCTTCCCCCAAAGGGTTATCAAGTGTTGGAAGAGGCTGCCCAGGGAAGTGGTTGAGGCACCATGCCTGGAGGTATTTATAAGATGTGTAGACGTGGCGCCTAGGGCCATGTTTAGTGGTGGGCTTGGCAGTGTTAGGTTAAGGGTTGGACTCAATGATCTTAAAGGTCTTTTCTAACGTCTATGGTTCTGTGATTCTATGATTTAACTTCAAGGTTGGCCAGTGTGGAGCCAGGGGTTGGACTCGATGATCCTCGTGGGTCGCTTCCAACTCAGGGTATGCTATGATGATGAGATTGCCACTGGCAGGCAGATGATGATAAATCCAAACTAAAGCACCACGCAAGCTCCTGTGAAGAAAATTAACTCTAGCTCAGCTTTAGCCAGTACACCAGGACAGCTGTGAGTCGCTGAGCCGGGGTGGGGCCGAAGGGCAGGGTCGCACGGCGCACGTGCCTGTGATGCGCTCTGGCGCCTGTGACGAGTCACAATGGGGGCGGTTATCAGGGGGGCCAGCAGGCAGCGCTGCCCCAGTACAGCCTGGGCCAGCGGTGAGTTCACACGCCGGGGGAGGCTGGGCTGGACGAGGGCTGGGGCAGAAACGTGGGCCCCTGGCAGGGTGGGTTGTCACCCTGCATCGAGGGCCCAGCCGCTCACGGGAGCGCCTGGGGCAGGGCACGGTGCCGCTACCGCCAGCGGGGCTGGGCACAGGCCTTGCTGCCTCCCAGCTGCCTCGTACCCTCTCCTAGGTGCCGCCAGCTCCCTGCGGCTCCCGTCCCTCCTCCCCCTGCCGCCAGCTCCCTCCCTTGCAGCCCCACTGAACCCCTTCTCTTCCTCTTCCTGCAGGCCATGGCTGCCACAAAATTCCTCATCTGGCTTGTGCAAAGCGTCTTTCTGAACGTGCCGATGGTCGGTGATGAGCTGGATGAGGCCACACGTGAGCGCATGCAGCAGCGTGCGGAGCAGCTGAGCCAGGAGATGGCTCGGCTGCTGCAAGAGCTGGAGCAGAGGAGCCAGGAGCAGAGGAGGCAGGAGCCGAGGGCCCAGGAGCAGAGCGGCTTTTCCTGGGGAGCCCTGCTCTTTGCTGCCTTGCAGCAGTGGCAGTTCTGGGCCGTTGCTGGAGTCCTGGTCCTGCTCTTGGGGCTCTGCTGGCGGTGGAGGAAAAGAATCCGTGAGGTGGACAACAGTGACGAGGAGAGCTCCAGCAGCGACAGGGAGCAGGTGGAGGAGGAAGAGGAAGAAGAGGAAGAAGACGATGATGCAAATGACGTGGGAAGTTTTTTTGAGGAGCACATACAGTGGCCAGTTCAGAACCTGGCCACAGAGTGCCAGATGGTGAAGGACTTGGTTGACAAGATCATCAATGTCCTCCAAGTGCTCTTGTCAAATAGTTTCTTCCCAGTGCTGCAACCAGCCATCGGGGTGGGCAGCGCCTTCGAAGGCTGGAGTCCCGATGAGGAAGGCATCATCTACCCTCTGCTCATGCCCCTGCGGCCTCCCCGTGGGCACGCCTTCCACCTGGAATTGCGTAATGTGGGGGAGATACCGTCGAGAATCTTCTGCATCGACGTGGAGCTGGTGTGCACCTGCACAAGGGAGCAGCTGGCAGGAGAGATGCTGTGCTTCCTCCACCACCCCGAGCAGGACCTGAGGAGGAATCAGGACCCCAGCCTCCTACGCACCCTCTGCACGGGCTCCTACCTAGATGTGGAGAAAACTGCCCTCTGGTTCCAGGAGCTGGTGAAAGCTGCCTGGGTGGTTTTGCCTGAGTCGTCCAACCACCGTCTAAGGGTTCCAGTGATTTCACTGAGCTTTGGCTTCCCAGGTGTTGTGGGTTAATCCCAGCAGGCAGCTTGACATCACACAGCTGCTCATTCACTTGCCCCCAGTGGGATGGCAGAGAGAATCCGCAGGGCAAAAGTGGGAAAGGTTGTGGGTTGAGAGAGGACAGGTTGGCAGGTGAAGCAAGAGCTACACGCCCAGGCAAAGCAACATAAAGAATTCATTCACTACTCCCCTGGTCTGCTGACCAGACCTGCCTTTCCAGGAGGGTTCTGCCTCGCTGGGGCTCAGGTTGAAGGCGCTACCAGGAAACTTCCTAACCCGGTATGGCCCTCAGATTATTACCAGCTCTTGCTTTGTCACGTGGGTACCCACAAAGTCGCGACGAGAAGCCCAAGGGCGGTCAAAAGAGACTTCAAGGCCTTGGGGAGATTGGTAAAGGGATCAGGAGCGCAGGTAGTATTCTCCTCTGTCCTCCCAGTTGTAGGGAATGACATTGAAAGAAACAGGCAGCCGCAGCGTATCAATACCTGGCTCCAAAGCTAGCGTCACTGGCAGAATTTGGGGTTTTCCAATCATGGGATGGTCTATGCAACACCAGGCCTGCTGGGGTCTGACGAGAGGCACCATTCTCAATGGGAGAAAAGTATTTTTGCTCACCAGTTAGCGGGGCTGATGGAAAGGGCTTGAAACTAGGTTTGAAGGGGGCAAGGGGTAAAATCGGGCTTACTAGTGGTAAGCTATGGGACGGCATGGCAACGTTTGAGGGACGGCGCGCTAGCGAGAGCTTTCACTCTGCTCCACGACGTACTGAGGACGCCGGAGCGCATTTGAAATATTTGTACGGTAATGCACGTGCTGTGAGGAATAGACAGGAGGAACTAGAGGCCTTGGCTCAGTCCCAGAGCTCTGGCATCGTTGGCATAAGTGAGACCTGTTGGGAAGAGTCCTGTGGCTGGAGTGCTGGCATGGACGGTTATAGGCTGTTCCGGAGAGAGAGGTGGGGCAGGCGAGGCGGAGGGGTAGTGCTGTATGCAAAGGAGGGCTTGGACTGTACAGCGCTTGCAGCTGAGGACGATGTGGTTGAGAGCCTCTGCGTAAAGATTAGGGGAAAAGCCAATAACGCAGAAGTTCTTGCAGGAGCCTACTATGGATCACGCAGCCAGGATGATGACACTGATGTAGTATTCTATAAGGAATCAAGGGAGATCTCTAGATCAGTCGCCCTGTGTCATCCTCCTGGGCGAGTTCAACTTCCCAGCTGCTAATTGGGACTGTCATGGAGCAGACATGAACAGGCCCAGGAAATTCCTGAAGCCCGCGTTGAAGAGAACTTTTTGAGAGGGGTCCTAAGGGAGCCAACTAGGAAAGGTGCCCTCCTAGACCTGTTCTTTGTGCATAGAGACGGTGTCGTGGGCAAAGTGATGACCGGTGGCTGTCTTGGGCATAGTGATCAAGAAATGTCTGAGCTTAAGATCTTTGGTGGTATGGGAAAAGCTGTCCACAGAGCTACTACCCTGGATTCTGGGAGGGCAGACTTTAGGCTGCTCAAGGAACTAGTTAGTAAGGTCCCGCGGGAAGCCGCTTTCGAGGGTACTGGTGTCCATAAACGGTGGTCACTTTTTAAGAGCCGTTTCTTAAGAGCACAGGAGCGGGCAATTCCAACGTGTCACAAGTCAAGCAAGAGGGGCAGAAGGCTGGCTTGGCTGACCAGGAATGTCCTTTGGGAACTTAGGCGGCAGACCAAAGGGTATGGGCTTTGGAAAGGGATCTGGGGATTTGGGCTGATGGTAAGCTCAACAGGAGTCAACAACGTGCCTTGGCGGCCAAAAGGGCCAGCCATCTCCTGGGGTGCATTAGGCACAGTATAGCTAGCCCGTTGAAAGAAGGGATTGACCCACTATACTCACTGCTGGTGCGGCCTCACCTCGAGTACTCTGTGCAGTTTGAGGCACCACAGCGTAGGAAGGATATAAAAATATGAGAATGTGTCCAAAGGAGGGCGAGAAAGATGGTGAAAGGACTAGCGGGCATGTCGTTATGAGGCGCGGCTGAGGACACTGGGTTTGTTCAGCGTAGAGGAGAGGAAACTGAGGGGTGACCTGGATTGCTGTCTACAGCTTCCTCAGGACGGGCAGCGGAGAGGGAGGTGCTGATCTCTTCTCTCTGATGTCCGGCGCTAGGATGCAAAGGACTGGCTTAAAGCTGCATCAAGGGAAGTTCAGATCGGATATTAGGAAAAAGTTGTTCAGTGAGAGGGTGGTCAAGCAGTGCAGCAAGCTCCCCCCAGGAAACGGTCATGGCCCCAAGCCTGTTGGTCTTCAAGAAGCAATTGGACAACGCTCTTAGATATAGGAGAGAGAGTGGTGCTGAATGGAGTTAAACCTAGTGGGCAGCCGGTCACAAGTGGTGTTCCCCAGGGCTCAGTATTGGGGCCAGTTCTGTTTAATCTCTTTCTCAATGATCTGGACGAGGGGATCGAGCGCACCCTGAGTAAATTTGGAGACGACACCAAGTTGGGCGGGAGTGTTGATCTGCTGGAGGGTAGGAAGGCTCTGCAGAGGGATCTGGCCAGGCGGGATCGATGGGCCGAGGCCAGCTGTATGAGGTTCAACAAGGCTCAGTGCTGGGTCCTGCACTTGGGTCACAACAACCCCATGCAAGGCTACAGGCTTGGGGAAGAGTGGCTGGAGAGCTGCCTGGCGGGAAAGGCCGTGGGGGTGTTGGTCGACAGGTGGCAGTGTGCCCAGGTGGCCAAGAAGGCCAAGAGCATCCTGGCTTGTATCAGAAATAGCGTGGCCAGCAGGACCAGGGAGGTGATACTGCCCCTGTACTTGGCATTGGTGAGGCCGCACCTCGAGTACTGTGTTCAATTTTGGGCCCCTCACTACAGAAGGACATTGAGGTGCTGGAGCGCATCCAAAGAAGGGCAACGAAGCTGGTGAAGGGTGTACCGGTGTTATGAGGAGCGGCTGAGGGAGCTGGGGTTGTTTAGCCGGGAGAAGAGGGGGCTGAGGGGAGACCTTATTGCTCTCTACAGCTACCTGAAAGGAGGTTGTAGCGAGGTGGGGGTCGGTCTCTTTTCCCAGGGAACAAGCGATGGGAGGAGAGGAAATGGCCTCAAGTTGCGCCAGGGGAGGTTTAGATTGGATATTAGGAAAAATTTCTTCCCCCAAAGGGTTATCAAGTGTTGGAAGAGGCTGCCCAGGGAAGTGGTTGAGGCACCATGCCTGGAGGTATTTATAAGATGTGTAGACGTGGCGCCTAGGGCCATGTTTAGTGGTGGGCTTGGCAGTGTTAGGTTAAGGGTTGGACTCAATGATCTTAAAGGTCTTTTCTAACGTCTATGGTTCTGTGATTCTATGATTTAACTTCAAGGTTGGCCAGTGTGGAGCCAGGGGTTGGACTCGATGATCCTCGTGGGTCGCTTCCAACTCAGGGTATGCTATGATGATGAGATTGCCACTGGCAGGCAGATGATGATAAATCCAAACTAAAGCACCACGCAAGCTCCTGTGAAGAAAATTAACTCTAGCTCAGCTTTAGCCAGTACACCAGGACAGCTGTGAGTCGCTGAGCCGGGGTGGGGCCGAAGGGCAGGGTCGCACGGCGCACGTGCCTGTGATGCGCTCTGGCGCCTGTGATGAGTCACAATGGGGGAGGTTATCAGGGGGGCCAGCAGGCAGCGCTGCCCCAGTACAGCCTGGGCCAGCGGTGAGTTCACACGCCGGGGGAGGCTGGGCTGGACCAGGGCTGGGGCAGAAACGTGGGCCCCTGGCAGGGTGGGTTGTCACCCTGCATCAAGGGCCCAGCCGCTCACGGGAGCGCCTGGGGCAGGGCACGGTGCCGCTACCGCCAGCGGGGCTGGGCACAGGCCTTGCTGCCTCCCAGCTGCCTCGTACCCTCTCCTAGGTGCCGCCAGCTCCCTGCGGCTCCCGTCCCTGCTCCCCCTGCCGCCAGCTCCCTCCCTTGCAGCCCCACTGAACCCCTTCTCTTCCTCTTCCTGCAGGCCATGGCTGCCACAAAATTCCTCATCTGGCTTGTGCAAAGCGTCTTTCTGAACGTGCTGATGGTCGGTGATGAGCTGGATGAGGCCACACGTGAGCGCATGCAGCAGCGTGCGGAGCAGCTGAGCCAGGAGATGGCTCGGCTGCTGCAAGAGCTGGAGCAGAGGAGCCAGGAGCAGAGGAGGCAGGAGCCGAGGGCCCAGGAGCAGAGCGGCTTTTCCTGGGGAGCCCTGCTCTTTGCTGCCTTGCAGCAGTGGCAGTTCTGGGCCGTTGCTGGAGTCCTGGTCCTGCTCTTGGGGCTCTGCTGGCGGTGGAGGAAAAGAATCCGTGAGGTGGACAACAGTGACGAGGAGAGCTCCAGCAGCGACAGGGAGCAGGTGGAGGAGGAAGAGGAAGAAGAGGAAGAAGACGATGATGCAAATGACGTGGGAAGTTTTTTTGAGGAGCACATACAGTGGCCAGTTCAGAACCTGGCCACAGAGTGCCAGATGGTGAAGGACTTGGTTGACAAGATCATCAATGTCCTCCAAGTGCTCTTGTCAAATAGTTTCTTCCCAGTGCTGCAACCAGCCATCGGGGTGGGCAGCGCCTTCGAAGGCTGGAGTCCCGATGAGGAAGGCATCATCTACCCTCTGCTCATGCCCCTGCGGCCTCCCCGTGGGCACGCCTTCCACCTGGAATTGCGTAATGTGGGGGAGATACCGTCGAGAATCTTCTGCATCGACGTGGAGCTGGTGTGCACCTGCACAAGGGAGCAGCTGGCAGGAGAGATGCTGTGCTTCCTCCACCACCCCGAGCAGGACCTGAGGAGGAATCAGGACCCCAGCCTCCTACGCACCCTCTGCACGGGCTCCTACCTAGATGTGGAGAAAACTGCCCTCTGGTTCCAGGAGCTGGTGAAAGCTGCCTGGGTGGTTTTGCCTGAGTCGTCCAACCACCGTCTAAGGGTGCTGCCCTCCAGCCGCTCCTGCAAATTCCAGGTGACAAAAGACGGCAAAAGAAGTCTCTTAATTGAGATGATGTTTGGGGTGCAGCAAGGCGACTCAGACATCTTCCTGAGCAGCCAGACTACAGAGGCCATCTTCACCCCAAGCACCATGTGGTCGGAGAGCTACGCTGTGGCAGAGGAGAAGTTCTTGAGGCATATGGCGAGGCAGGTCCCACAGGACAGCTTCCACCTCAAATGCCTGCAGCTCTGTGCCCGCATCCTGGTGGGCACAGGCTTTTCCACCTATACCTTGAAGACAGTTGTGATGCACCTCCTGACCACGCTACCCCTGTCAGGCTGGCGCAGGAGGCATTTCCTGCTGCGGCTGCAGGATATCATGCGATACATGCGCTGCTGCCTGGAGGAGAAACGCCTCGACCACTTCTTCTTTGGCAACGAGAGGGTGCCTGAGGAGATCGTCTTGCCCCCAGCCTTCCAAGCAGCTGAGCCACTCAACCTCTTCCAGCACCTAGTCCAGGATCCGGCCACTCAAGCTGAGGCACTGCATGAGTTCATGTTCCTGCGAGATCGGCTCACAACACTGCTGATCTACGGCCGCTGAAAGAGGTCTTCATGCAGAGAGCTGTGTTTCTGGGTCTCACAGCTGATGACAGACAACCATGTCACACTGCAGGGAACACAAGGGCAGAATGCGTGACACAGAGAGGAAAGGGCAAACCCTGCGCAGCAGCCCTCTGCCAAGAGCGGTAGCAGCGTTCTCCTCTCGATGCTCTCCCCAGCAGCCGCTGACAGCTGCAGTGGCAACAAAGATTAGTTTCACCTTGCTTTTGCTCACATTGGGTGGCCAGGATCGGGATTTTGCCTGGGCCCAGAAACTCTGGCTGGCAGCTCCGGCTGGGCAGGGGCCAAGCGAGAGGCACTGCTGATGTGCCTCTGTGTGTTCACTGGAGTCCGGGTGGAGAACCTACCCAGCCTAGACACCCCCCGGGGAGCTGGTGCCACAGAACTGAGCACACAGGATACAGAGAAGACACTGGTCAATCAGCAGTGGGAATCGCTGCCGCACCTTTCCTCCACAGCAAAAGCACAGTCTGGGCAGTCAGACCTGATGCAGCTGAAGAGGCCGTTGCAAGGAGGCTTGTGACAAAGGCAAGCTCCCGCAGGCTCCGGCTGACAAACGCTTCCGATAGTACCCTCTTGATTGAGATGGTCTTTGGTCTGCAGCAAGATGACTCGGACACCTTCCTGAGCCTCGAGTAGGCAGGGGCCAGTGTTACCAGCAGCAGAACGTGGCCAGAGAGCTGTGCTGTGGCAGAGGTGCGGTTCTTCAGGCACAGGGCCAGTATTGGGGCCAGTTCTGTTTAATCTCTTTCTCAATGATCTGGACGAGGGGATCGAGCGCACCCTGAGTAAATTTGGAGACGACACCAAGTTGGGCGGGAGTGTTGATCTGCTGGAGGGTAGGAAGGCTCTGCAGAGGGATCTGGCCAGGCGGGATCGATGGGCCGAGGCCAGCTGTATGAGGTTCAACAAGGCTCAGTGCTGGGTCCTGCACTTGGGTCACAACAACCCCATGCAAGGCTACAGGCTTGGGGAAGAGTGGCTGGAGAGCTGCCTGGCGGGAAAGGCCGTGGGGGTGTTGGTCGACAGGTGGCAGTGTGCCCAGGTGGCCAAGAAGGCCAAGAGCATCCTGGCTTGTATCAGAAATAGCGTGGCCAGCAGGACCAGGGAGGTGATACTGCCCCTGTACTTGGCATTGGTGAGGCCGCACCTCGAGTACTGTGTTCAATTTTGGGCCCCTCACTACAGAAGGACATTGAGGTGCTGGAGCGCATCCAAAGAAGGGCAACGAAGCTGGTGAAGGGTGTACCGGTGTTATGAGGAGCGGCTGAGGGAGCTGGGGTTCTTTAGCCGGGAGAAGAGGGGGCTGAGGGGAGACCTTATTGCTCTCTACAGCTACCTGAAAGGAGGTTGTAGCGAGGTGGGGGTCGGTCTCTTTTCCCAGGGAACAAGCGATGGGAGGAGAGGAAATGGCCTCAAGTTGCGCCAGGGGAGGTTTAGATTGGATATTAGGAAAAATTTCTTCCCCCAAAGGGTTATCAAGTGTTGGAAGAGGCTGCCCAGGGAAGTGGTTGAGGCACCATGCCTGGAGGTATTTATAAGATGTGTAGACGTGGCGCCTAGGGCCATGTTTAGTGGTGGGCTTGGCAGTGTTAGGTTAAGGGTTGGACTCAATGATCTTAAAGGTCTTTTCTAACGTCTATGGTTCTGTGATTCTATGATTTAACTTCAAGGTTGGCCAGTGTGGAGCCAGGGGTTGGACTCGATGATCCTCGTGGGTCGCTTCCAACTCAGGGTATGCTATGATGATGAGATTGCCACTGGCAGGCAGATGATGATAAATCCAAACTAAAGCACCACGCAAGCTCCTGTGAAGAAAATTAACTCTAGCTCAGCTTTAGCCAGTACACCAGGACAGCTGTGAGTCGCTGAGCCGGGGTGGGGCCGAAGGGCAGGGTCGCACGGCGCACGTGCCTGTGATGCGCTCTGGCGCCTGTGATGAGTCACAATGGGGGAGGTTATCAGGGGGGCCAGCAGGCAGCGCTGCCCCAGTACAGCCTGGGCCAGCGGTGAGTTCACACGCCGGGGGAGGCTGGGCTGGACCAGGGCTGGGGCAGAAACGTGGGCCCCTGGCAGGGTGGGTTGTCACCCTGCATCAAGGGCCCAGCCGCTCACGGGAGCGCCTGGGGCAGGGCACGGTGCCGCTACCGCCAGCGGGGCTGGGCACAGGCCTTGCTGCCTCCCAGCTGCCTCGTACCCTCTCCTAGGTGCCGCCAGCTCCCTGCGGCTCCCGTCCCTGCTCCCCCTGCCGCCAGCTCCCTCCCTTGCAGCCCCACTGAACCCCTTCTCTTCCTCTTCCTGCAGGCCATGGCTGCCACAAAATTCCTCATCTGGCTTGTGCAAAGCGTCTTTCTGAACGTGCTGATGGTCGGTGATGAGCTGGATGAGGCCACACGTGAGCGCATGCAGCAGCGTGCGGAGCAGCTGAGCCAGGAGATGGCTCGGCTGCTGCAAGAGCTGGAGCAGAGGAGCCAGGAGCAGAGGAGGCAGGAGCCGAGGGCCCAGGAGCAGAGCGGCTTTTCCTGGGGAGCCCTGCTCTTTGCTGCCTTGCAGCAGTGGCAGTTCTGGGCCGTTGCTGGAGTCCTGGTCCTGCTCTTGGGGCTCTGCTGGCGGTGGAGGAAAAGAATCCGTGAGGTGGACAACAGTGACGAGGAGAGCTCCAGCAGCGACAGGGAGCAGGTGGAGGAGGAAGAGGAAGAAGAGGAAGAAGACGATGATGCAAATGACGTGGGAAGTTTTTTTGAGGAGCACATACAGTGGCCAGTTCAGAACCTGGCCACAGAGTGCCAGATGGTGAAGGACTTGGTTGACAAGATCATCAATGTCCTCCAAGTGCTCTTGTCAAATAGTTTCTTCCCAGTGCTGCAACCAGCCATCGGGGTGGGCAGCGCCTTCGAAGGCTGGAGTCCCGATGAGGAAGGCATCATCTACCCTCTGCTCATGCCCCTGCGGCCTCCCCGTGGGCACGCCTTCCACCTGGAATTGCGTAATGTGGGGGAGATACCGTCGAGAATCTTCTGCATCGACGTGGAGCTGGTGTGCACCTGCACAAGGGAGCAGCTGGCAGGAGAGATGCTGTGCTTCCTCCACCACCCCGAGCAGGACCTGAGGAGGAATCAGGACCCCAGCCTCCTACGCACCCTCTGCACGGGCTCCTACCTAGATGTGGAGAAAACTGCCCTCTGGTTCCAGGAGCTGGTGAAAGCTGCCTGGGTGGTTTTGCCTGAGTCGTCCAACCACCGTCTAAGGGTGCTGCCCTCCAGCCGCTCCTGCAAATTCCAGGTGACAAAAGACGGCAAAAGAAGTCTCTTAATTGAGATGATGTTTGGGGTGCAGCAAGGCGACTCAGACATCTTCCTGAGCAGCCAGACTACAGAGGCCATCTTCACCCCAAGCACCATGTGGTCGGAGAGCTACGCTGTGGCAGAGGAGAAGTTCTTGAGGCATATGGCGAGGCAGGTCCCACAGGACAGCTTCCACCTCAAATGCCTGCAGCTCTGTGCCCGCATCCTGGTGGGCACAGGCTTTTCCACCTATACCTTGAAGACAGTTGTGATGCACCTCCTGACCACGCTACCCCTGTCAGGCTGGCGCAGGAGGCATTTCCTGCTGCGGCTGCAGGATATCATGCGATACATGCGCTGCTGCCTGGAGGAGAAACGCCTCGACCACTTCTTCTTTGGCAACGAGAGGGTGCCTGAGGAGATCGTCTTGCCCCCAGCCTTCCAAGCAGCTGAGCCACTCAACCTCTTCCAGCACCTAGTCCAGGATCCGGCCACTCAAGCTGAGGCACTGCATGAGTTCATGTTCCTGCGAGATCGGCTCACAACACTGCTGATCTACGGCCGCTGAAAGAGGTCTTCATGCAGAGAGCTGTGTTTCTGGGTCTCACAGCTGATGACAGACAACCATGTCACACTGCAGGGAACACAAGGGCAGAATGCGTGACACAGAGAGGAAAGGGCAAACCCTGCGCAGCAGCCCTCTGCCAAGAGCGGTAGCAGCGTTCTCCTCTCGATGCTCTCCCCAGCAGCCGCTGACAGCTGCAGTGGCAACAAAGATTAGTTTCACCTTGCTTTTGCTCACATTGGGTGGCCAGGATCGGGATTTTGCCTGGGCCCAGAAACTCTGGCTGGCAGCTCCGGCTGGGCAGGGGCCAAGCGAGAGGCACTGCTGATGTGCCTCTGTGTGTTCACTGGAGTCCGGGTGGAGAACCTACCCAGCCTAGACACCCCCCGGGGAGCTGGTGCCACAGAACTGAGCACACAGGATACAGAGAAGACACTGGTCAATCAGCAGTGGGAATCGCTGCCGCACCTTTCCTCCACAGCAAAAGCACAGTCTGGGCAGTCAGACCTGATGCAGCTGAAGAGGCCGTTGCAAGGAGGCTTGTGACAAAGGCAAGCTCCCGCAGGCTCCGGCTGACAAACGCTTCCGATAGTACCCTCTTGATTGAGATGGTCTTTGGTCTGCAGCAAGATGACTCGGACACCTTCCTGAGCCTCGAGTAGGCAGGGGCCAGTGTTACCAGCAGCAGGACGTGGCCAGAGAGCTGTGCTGTGGCAGAGGTGCGGTTCTTCAGGCACAGGGCCAGTATTGGGGCCAGTTCTGTTTAATCTCTTTCTCAATGATCTGGACGAGGGGATCGAGCGCACCCTGAGTAAATTTGGAGACGACACCAAGTTGGGCGGGAGTGTTGATCTGCTGGAGGGTAGGAAGGCTCTGCAGAGGGATCTGGCCAGGCGGGATCGATGGGCCGAGGCCAGCTGTATGAGGTTCAACAAGGCTCAGTGCTGGGTCCTGCACTTGGGTCACAACAACCCCATGCAAGGCTACAGGCTTGGGGAAGAGTGGCTGGAGAGCTGCCTGGCGGGAAAGGCCGTGGGGGTGTTGGTCGACAGGTGGCAGTGTGCCCAGGTGGCCAAGAAGGCCAAGAGCATCCTGGCTTGTATCAGAAATAGTGTGGCCAGCAGGACTAGGGCAGGGATCGTGCCCCGGTACTCGGCACTGATGTGGCCGCACCTCAAATAGCGTGTTCAGGTTTGGGCCCCTCACTACAGAAGGACATTGAGGTGCTGGAGCGCGTCCAAAGAAGGGCAACGAAGCTGGTGAAGGGTGTACCGGTGTTATGAGGAGCGGCTGAGGGAGCTGGGGTTGTTTAGCCGGGAGAAGAGGGGGCTGAGGGGAGACCTTATCGCTCTCTACAGCTACCTGAAAGGAGGTTGTAGCGAGGTGGGGGTCGGTCTCTTTTTCCCAGGGAACAAGCGATGGGAGGAGAGGAAATGGCCTCAAGTTGCGCCAGGGGAGGTTTAGATTGGATATTAGGAAAAATTTCTTCCCCCAAAGGGTTATCAAGTGTTGGAAGAGGCTGCCCAGGGAAGTGGTTGAGGCACCATGCCTGGAGGTATTTATAAGATGTGTAGACGTGGCGCCTAGGGCCATGTTTAGTGGTGGGCTTGGCAGTGGATTAACGGTTGGAGTCGATCTTAAAGGTCTTTTCCAACGTCTATGATGCTGTGATTCTATGATTTAAGACGCCGGGGGAGGCTGGGCTGGACGAGGGCTGGGGCAGAAATGTGGGCCCCTGGCAGGGTGGGTTGTCACCCTGCATCGAGGGCCCAGCCGCTCACGGGAGCGCCTGGGGCAGGGCACGGTGCCGCCACCGCCGCCGGGGCTGGGCGCAGGCCTTGCTGCCTCCCAGCTGCCTCGCACCCTCTCCTAGGTGCCGCCAGCTCCTTGCGGCTCCCATCCCTGTGTCCCCTGCCGC
This sequence comes from Nipponia nippon, assembly GCF_047370975.1. NCBI lineage: Eukaryota > Metazoa > Chordata > Aves > Pelecaniformes > Threskiornithidae > Nipponia > Nipponia nippon. The sequence goes on from NW_028262302.1 coordinate 26,042,651, forward strand.
CAGCTCCCTCCCTTGCAGCCCCACTGAACCCCTTCTCTCCCTCCTCCTGCAGGCCATGGCTACCACAATATCCCTCATCGGCTTTGTGCTAAGCATCATAGAATCATAGAACCATAGAATCATAGAATCGTCAAGGTTGGAAAAGACCCTTAAGATCATCGAGTCCAACCGTTAAGCTAACACTGCCAAGTCCATCTATACCACGTCCTCGAGCACCACATCTATCCGTTCTTTAAATACCTCCAGGGATGGAGACTCAACCACTTCCCTGGGCAGCCTCTTCCAATGCTTGACCACCCTTTCGGTGAAGAAGTTTTTCCTAATGTCTAACCTAAACCTCCCCTGGTGCAGCTTGAGGCCGTTTCCTCTCGTCCTATCACTCGTTACTAGGGAGAAGAGACCGACCCCCTCACCTCGCTACAACCTCCTTTCAGGTAGTTGTAGAGAGCAATAAGGTCTCCCCTCAGCCTCCTCTTCTCCCGGCTAAACAACCCCAGCTCCCTCAGCCGCTCCTCATAACACCGGTACACCCTTCACCAGCTTCGTTGCCCTTCTTTGGATGCGCTCCAGCACCTCGATGTCCTTCTTGTAGTGAGGGGCCCAAAACTGAACACAGTACTCGAGGTGCGGCCTCACCAATGCCAAGTACAGGGGCAGTATCACCTCCCTGGTCCTGCTGGTCACACTATTCCTGATGCAAGCCAGGATGCCATTGGCCCTCTTGGCCACCTGAGCACACAGCTGGCTCATGTTCAGGCGGCTGTCAACCACCACCCCCAGGTCCTTTTCTGCCAGGCAGCTCTCCAGCCACGCTTCCCCAAGCCTGTAGCCTTGCATCGGGTTGTTGTGACCGAAGGGCAGGACTCGGCACTTAGCCTTGTTGAACCTCATACAGCTGGCCCCGGCCCAACGATCCAGCCTGTCCAGGTCCCTCTGCAGGGCCTTCCTACCCTCCAGCAGATCAACACTTCCACCCAACTTGGTGTCATCTGCAAACTTACTGAGGGTGCACTCAATCCCCTCGTCCAGATCATCAATGAAGATGTTGAACAGGACCTGCCCCAGTACTGAGCCCTGGGGAACACCACTCGTGACCGGCCGCCAACTGGATGGTCGGTGATGAGCTGGATGAGGCCACGCACGAGCACATGCAGCAGCGTGCGGAGCAGCGGAGCCAGGAGATGGCTCGGCTGCTGCAGGAGCAGGAGCAGAAGAGCCAGGAGCTGAGGGCCCAGGAGCAGAGCAGCTTTTCCTGGGGAGCCCTGCTCTTTGCTGCCTTGCAGCAGTGGCAGTTCTGGGCCATTGCTGGAGTCCTGGTCCTGCTCTTGGGGCTCTGCTGGCAGCTCAGGAAAAGGAGCTGTCAGCCAGGCAGCAGCAGCAAGGAGGGCAGTTCCGGAAAAAAGGTGGACAAGGAGGAGCAAGAAGAAAAACCCAGTGTTGCACTGCCTGTGGGCAGACTTTCAGCCAAGCGTCTCCCGGACCTGCCACAATCGTTCACAATGGTGGAGGAGCTGGCGGATGAACTTCTCCGTATCTGCCGAAAACTTTCCCGGAATAGTTTCATGCCGCGTCTGAAACCAGCCATCAGGGTGAGCAGCGCCTTAGAAGGCTGGAGTTCCTGTGAGGATGATGCTGTCTACTGCCTGCTTGTGCCTCTGAAGCCCTTCCGTGGACACACCTTCCACCTGGAGCTGAGCACCGCGGAGGAGATGCCGGCAAGGAACTGCAGCCTCCGCGTAGAGCTGAAGTGCATCTGCATGAGGCAGCGGCTGGTGGGGGACATGCTGTGCTTCCTCCACCACCCCAAGGAGGAGCTGAGGAGAAATCAGGGTCCCAGCCTCCTAGGCACCCTCTGCACCGGCCCCTACCTGGACATGAAGAAAACCACCCGCTGGTTCCAGATAAAACCTGGTAAAAGCGGCCTGGGTGGTTCTGCCTCAGTGGAGACACTGCCGTCTAACAGTGCTGCCCTCCAGGCGCTCCTGCAAGCTCCGGCTGACAAACGCTTCCGATAGTACCCTCTTGATTGAGATGGTCTTTGGTCTGCAGCAAGATGACTTGGACACCTTCCTGAGCCTCGAGTAGGCAGAGGCCAGTGTTACCAGCAGCAGGACGTGGCCAGAGAGCTGTGCTGTGGCAGAGGTGCGGTTCTTCAGGCACAGGGCCAGGCCTGAAGACGCTCCCCAGGGAGCTGGTGCCGCAGAACTGAAGATGCCGCACATGGGGAACACGCTGCTCAACCGGCACTGGGAATTGCTGCCGCACCTTTCCTCCACAGCAAAAGCACGCTCTGGGGAGTGGGACCCCATGCAGCTGAAGGGGCCGGTACAAGGAGCCTGGCAACAGAGACTCCCGTCACTACCTGGACAGCGACTGCCTGCCCTCTTTGAGAGAGTCCAATCCCTCTGGCAGATTTACCCTGGGCACAGATGTCAATAAATCACTCGGTTAACACACAAACACTGCGTCTGGGAGCGCCAGTGCATTGCTTTGTTGGGGAACGCAGGCAGAGGGTGCTGACAGCTCAGCTGCCACAGAGTCGGGGAGCATTTTGCAGAAGAGCTGGTGCAGTGGGCTCTGGTTCCAGTGATTTCACTGAGCTTTGGCTTCCCAGGTGTTGTGGGTTAATCCCAGCAGGCAGCTTGACATCACACAGCTGCTCATTCACTTGCCCCCAGTGGGATGGCAGAGAGAATCCGCAGGGTAAAAGTGGGAAAGGTTGTGGGTTGAGAGAGGACAGGTTGGCAGGTGAAGCAAGAGCTACACGCCCAGGCAAAGCAACATAAAGAATTCATTCACTACTCCCCTGGTCTGCCGACCAGACCTGCCTTTCCAGGAAGGGTTCTGCCTCGCTGGGGCTCAGGTTGAAGGCGCTACCAGGAAACTCCCTAACCTTGTATGGCCCTCAGATTATTACCAGCTCTTGCTTTGTCACGTGGGTACCCACAAAGTCGCGACGAGAAGCCCAAGGGCGGTCAAAAGAGACTTCAAGGCCTCGGGGAGATTGGTAAAGGGATCAGGAGCACAGGTAGTATTCTCCTCTGTCCTCCCAGTTGTAGGGAATGACATTGAAAGAAACAGGCAGCCGCAGCGTATCAATACCTGGCTCCAAAGCTAGCGTCACTGGCAGAATTTGGGGTTTTCCAATCATGGGATGGTCTATGCAACACCAGGCCTGCTGGGGTCTGACGAGAGGCACCATTCTCAATGGGAGAAAAGTATTTTTGCTCACCAGTTAGTGGGGCTGATGGAAAGGGCTTGAAACTAGGTTTGAAGGGGGCAAGGGATAAAATCGGGCTTACTAGTGGTAAGCTATGGGACGGCATGGCAACGTTTGAGGGACGGCGCGCTAGCGAGAGCTTTCACTCTGCTCCACGACGTACTGAGGACGCCGGAGCGCATTTGAAATATTTGTACGGTAATGCACGTGCTGTGAGGAATAGACAGGAGGAACTAGAGGCCTTGGCTCAGTCCCAGAGCTCTGGCATCGTTGGCATAAGTGAGACCTGTTGGGAAGAGTCCTGTGGCTGGAGTGCTGGCATGGACGGTTATAGGCTGTTCCGGAGAGAGAGGTGGGGCAGGCGAGGCGGAGGGGTAGTGCTGTATGCAAAGGAGGGCTTGGACTGTACAGCGCTTGCAGCTGAGGACGATGTGGTTGAGAGCCTCTGCGTAAAGATTAGGGGAAAAGCCAATAACGCAGAAGTTCTTGCAGGAGCCTACTATGGATCACGCAGCCAGGATGATGACACTGATGTAGTATTCTATAAGGAATCAAGGGAGATCTCTAGATCAGTCGCCCTGTGTCATCCTCCTGGGCGAGTTCAACTTCCCAGCTGCTAACTGGGACTGTCATGGAGCAGACATGAACAGGCCCAGGAAATTCCTGAAGCCCGCGTTGAAGAGAACTTTTTGAGAGGGGTCCTAAGGGAGCCAACTAGGAAAGATGCCCTCCTAGACCTGTTCTTTGTGCATAGAGACGGTGTCGTGGGCAAAGTGATGACCGGTGGCTGTCTTGGGCATAGTGATCAAGAAATGTCTGAGCTTAAGATCTTTGGTGGTATGGGAAAAGCTGTCCACAGAGCTACTACCCTGGATTCTGGGAGGGCAGACTTTAGGCTGCTCAAGGAACTAGTTAGTAAGGTCCCGCGGGAAGCCGCTTTCGAGGGTACTGGTGTCCATAAATGGTGGTCACTTTTTAAGAGCCGTTTCTTAAGAGCACAGGAGCGGGCAATTCCAATGTGTCACAAGTCAAGCAAGAGGGGCAGAAGGCTGGCTTGGCTGACCAGGAATGTCCTTTGGGAACTTAGGCGGCAGACCAAAGGGTATGGGCTTTGGAAAGGGATCTGGGGATTTGGGCTGATGGTAAGCTCAACAGGAGTCAACAACGTGCCTTGGCGGCCAAAAGGGCCAGCCATCTCCTGGGGTGCATTAGGCACAGTATAGCTAGCCCGTTGAAAGAAGGGATTGACCCACTATACTCACTGCTGGTGCGGCCTCACCTCGAGTACTCTGTGCAGTTTGAGGCACCACAGCGTAGGAAGGATATAAAAATATGAGAATGTGTCCAAAGGAGGGCGAGAAAGATGGTGAAAGGACTAGCGGGCATGTCGTTATGAGGCGCGGCTGAGGACACTGGGTTTGTTCAGCGTAGAGGAGAGGAAACTGAGGGGTGACCTGGATTGCTGTCTACAGCTTCCTCAGGACGGGCAGCGGAGAGGGAGGTGCTGATCTCTTCTCTCTGATGTCCGGCGCTAGGATGCAAAGGACTGGCTTAAAGCTGCATCAAGGGAAGTTCAGATCGGATATTAGGAAAAAGTTGTTCAGTGAGAGGGTGGTCAAGCAGTGCAGCAAGCTCCCCCCAGGAAACGGTCATGGCCCCAAGCCTGTTGGTCTTCAAGAAGCAATTGGACAACGCTCTTAGATATAGGAGAGAGAGTGGTGCTGAATGGAGTTAAACCTAGTGGGCGGCCGGTCACAAGTGGTGTTCCCCAGGGCTCAGTATTGGGGCCAGTTCTGTTTAATCTCTTTCTCAATGATCTGGACGAGGGGATCGAGCGCACCCTGAGTAAATTTGGAGACGACACCAAGTTGGGCGGGAGTGTTGATCTGCTGGAGGGTAGGAAGGCTCTGCAGAGGGATCTGGCCAGGCGGGATCGATGGGCCGAGGCCAGCTGTATGAGGTTCAACAAGGCTCAGTGCTGGGTCCTGCACTTGGGTCACAACAACCCCATGCAAGGCTACAGGCTTGGGGAAGAGTGGCTGGAGAGCTGCCTGGCGGGAAAGGCCGTGGGGGTGTTGGTCGACAGGTGGCAGTGTGCCCAGGTGGCCAAGAAGGCCAAGAGCATCCTGGCTTGTATCAGAAATAGCGTGGCCAGCAGGACCAGGGAGGTGATACTGCCCCTGTACTTGGCATTGGTGAGGCCGCACCTCGAGTACTGTGTTCAATTTTGGGCCCCTCACTACAGAAGGACATTGAGGTGCTGGAGCGCATCCAAAGAAGGGCAACGAAGCTGGTGAAGGGTGTACCGGTGTTATGAGGAGCGGCTGAGGGAGCTGGGGTTCTTTAGCCGGGAGAAGAGGGGGCTGAGGGGAGACCTTATTGCTCTCTACAGCTACCTGAAAGGAGGTTGTAGCGAGGTGGGGGTCGGTCTCTTTTCCCAGGGAACAAGCGATGGGAGGAGAGGAAATGGCCTCAAGTTGCGCCAGGGGAGGTTTAGATTGGATATTAGGAAAAATTTCTTCCCCCAAAGGGTTATCAAGTGTTGGAAGAGGCTGCCCAGGGAAGTGGTTGAGGCACCATGCCTGGAGGTATTTATAAGATGTGTAGACGTGGCGCCTAGGGCCATGTTTAGTGGTGGGCTTGGCAGTGTTAGGTTAAGGGTTGGACTCAATGATCTTAAAGGTCTTTTCTAACGTCTATGGTTCTGTGATTCTATGATTTAACTTCAAGGTTGGCCAGTGTGGAGCCAGGGGTTGGACTCGATGATCCTCGTGGGTCGCTTCCAACTCAGGGTATGCTATGATGATGAGATTGCCACTGGCAGGCAGATGATGATAAATCCAAACTAAAGCACCACGCAAGCTCCTGTGAAGAAAATTAACTCTAGCTCAGCTTTAGCCAGTACACCAGGACAGCTGTGAGTCGCTGAGCCGGGGTGGGGCCGAAGGGCAGGGTCGCACGGCGCACGTGCCTGTGATGCGCTCTGGCGCCTGTGATGAGTCACAATGGGGGAGGTTATCAGGGGGCACAGCAGGCAGCGCTGCCCCAGTACAGCCTGGGCCAGCGGTGAGTTCACACGCCGGGGGAGGCTGGGCTGGACCAGGGCTGGGGCAGAAACGTGGGCCCCTGGCAGGGTGGGTTGTCACCCTGCATCAAGGGCCCAGCCGCTCACGGGAGCGCCTGGGGCAGGGCACGGTGCCGCTACCGCCAGCGGGGCTGGGCACAGGCCTTGCTGCCTCCCAGCTGCCTCGTACCCTCTCCTAGGTGCCGCCAGCTCCCTGCGGCTCCCGTCCCTGCTCCCCCTGCCGCCAGCTCCCTCCCTTGCAGCCCCACTGAACCCCTTCTCTTCCTCTTCCTGCAGGCCATGGCTGCCACAAAATTCCTCATCTGGCTTGTGCAAAGCGTCTTTCTGAACGTGCTGATGGTCGGTGATGAGCTGGATGAGGCCACACGTGAGCGCATGCAGCAGCGTGCGGAGCAGCTGAGCCAGGAGATGGCTCGGCTGCTGCAAGAGCTGGAGCAGAGGAGCCAGGAGCAGAGGAGGCAGGAGCCGAGGGCCCAGGAGCAGAGCGGCTTTTCCTGGGGAGCCCTGCTCTTTGCTGCCTTGCAGCAGTGGCAGTTCTGGGCCGTTGCTGGAGTCCTGGTCCTGCTCTTGGGGCTCTGCTGGCGGTGGAGGAAAAGAATCCGTGAGGTGGACAACAGTGACGAGGAGAGCTCCAGCAGCGACAGGGAGCAGGTGGAGGAGGAAGAGGAAGAAGAGGAAGAAGACGATGATGCAAATGACGTGGGAAGTTTTTTTGAGGAGCACATACAGTGGCCAGTTCAGAACCTGGCCACAGAGTGCCAGATGGTGAAGGACTTGGTTGACAAGATCATCAATGTCCTCCAAGTGCTCTTGTCAAATAGTTTCTTCCCAGTGCTGCAACCAGCCATCGGGGTGGGCAGCGCCTTCGAAGGCTGGAGTCCCGATGAGGAAGGCATCATCTACCCTCTGCTCATGCCCCTGCGGCCTCCCCGTGGGCACGCCTTCCACCTGGAATTGCGTAATGTGGGGGAGATACCGTCGAGAATCTTCTGCATCGACGTGGAGCTGGTGTGCACCTGCACAAGGGAGCAGCTGGCAGGAGAGATGCTGTGCTTCCTCCACCACCCCGAGCAGGACCTGAGGAGGAATCAGGACCCCAGCCTCCTACGCACCCTCTGCACGGGCTCCTACCTAGATGTGGAGAAAACTGCCCTCTGGTTCCAGGAGCTGGTGAAAGCTGCCTGGGTGGTTTTGCCTGAGTCGTCCAACCACCGTCTAAGGGTGCTGCCCTCCAGCCGCTCCTGCAAATTCCAGGTGACAAAAGACGGCAAAAGAAGTCTCTTAATTGAGATGATGTTTGGGGTGCAGCAAGGCGACTCAGACATCTTCCTGAGCAGCCAGACTACAGAGGCCATCTTCACCCCAAGCACCATGTGGTCGGAGAGCTACGCTGTGGCAGAGGAGAAGTTCTTGAGGCATATGGCGAGGCAGGTCCCACAGGACAGCTTCCACCTCAAATGCCTGCAGCTCTGTGCCCGCATCCTGGTGGGCACAGGCTTTTCCACCTATACCTTGAAGACAGTTGTGATGCACCTCCTGACCACGCTACCCCTGTCAGGCTGGCGCAGGAGGCATTTCCTGCTGCGGCTGCAGGATATCATGCGATACATGCGCTGCTGCCTGGAGGAGAAACGCCTCGACCACTTCTTCTTTGGCAACGAGAGGGTGCCTGAGGAGATCGTCTTGCCCCCAGCCTTCCAAGCAGCTGAGCCACTCAACCTCTTCCAGCACCTAGTCCAGGATCCGGCCACTCAAGCTGAGGCACTGCATGAGTTCATGTTCCTGCGAGATCGGCTCACAACACTGCTGATCTACGGCCGCTGAAAGAGGTCTTCATGCAGAGAGCTGTGTTTCTGGGTCTCACAGCTGATGACAGACAACCATGTCACACTGCAGGGAACACAAGGGCAGAATGCGTGACACAGAGAGGAAAGGGCAAACCCTGCGCAGCAGCCCTCTGCCAAGAGCGGTAGCAGCGTTCTCCTCTCGATGCTCTCCCCAGCAGCCGCTGACAGCTGCAGTGGCAACAAAGATTAGTTTCACCTTGCTTTTGCTCACATTGGGTGGCCAGGATCGGGATTTTGCCTGGGCCCAGAAACTCTGGCTGGCAGCTCCGGCTGGGCAGGGGCCAAGCGAGAGGCACTGCTGATGTGCCTCTGTGTGTTCACTGGAGTCCGGGTGGAGAACCTACCCAGCCTAGACACCCCCCGGGGAGCTGGTGCCACAGAACTGAGCACACAGGATACAGAGAAGACACTGGTCAATCAGCAGTGGGAATCGCTGCCGCACCTTTCCTCCACAGCAAAAGCACAGTCTGGGCAGTCAGACCTGATGCAGCTGAAGAGGCCGTTGCAAGGAGGCTTGTGACAAAGGCAAGCTCCCGCAGGCTCCGGCTGACAAACGCTTCCGATAGTACCCTCTTGATTGAGATGGTCTTTGGTCTGCAGCAAGATGACTCGGACACCTTCCTGAGCCTCGAGTAGGCAGGGGCCAGTGTTACCAGCAGCAGAACGTGGCCAGAGAGCTGTGCTGTGGCAGAGGTGCGGTTCTTCAGGCACAGGGCCAGTATTGGGGCCAGTTCTGTTTAATCTCTTTCTCAATGATCTGGACGAGGGGATCGAGCGCACCCTGAGTAAATTTGGAGACGACACCAAGTTGGGCGGGAGTGTTGATCTGCTGGAGGGTAGGAAGGCTCTGCAGAGGGATCTGGCCAGGCGGGATCGATGGGCCGAGGCCAGCTGTATGAGGTTCAACAAGGCTCAGTGCTGGGTCCTGCACTTGGGTCACAACAACCCCATGCAAGGCTACAGGCTTGGGGAAGAGTGGCTGGAGAGCTGCCTGGCGGGAAAGGCCGTGGGGGTGTTGGTCGACAGGTGGCAGTGTGCCCAGGTGGCCAAGAAGGCCAAGAGCATCCTGGCTTGTATCAGAAATAGTGTGGCCAGCAGGACTAGGGCAGGGATCGTGCCCCGGTACTCGGCACTGATGTGGCCGCACCTCAAATAGCGTGTTCAGGTTTGGGCCCCTCACTACAGAAGGACATTGAGGTGCTGGAGCGCGTCCAAAGAAGGGCAACGAAGCTGGTGAAGGGTGTACCGGTGTTATGAGGAGCGGCTGAGGGAGCTGGGGTTGTTTAGCCGGGAGAAGAGGGGGCTGAGGGGAGACCTTATTGCTCTCTACAGCTACCTGAAAGGAGGTTGTAGCGAGGTGGGGGTCGGTCTCTTTTTCCCAGGGAACAAGCGATGGGAGGAGAGGAAATGGCCTCAAGTTGCGCCAGGGGAGGTTTAGATTGGATATTAGGAAAAATTTCTTCCCCCAAAGGGTTATCAAGTGTTGGAAGAGGCTGCCCAGGGAAGTGGTTGAGGCACCATGCCTGGAGGTATTTATAAGATGTGTAGACGTGGCGCCTAGGGCCATGTTTAGTGGTGGGCTTGGCAGTGGATTAACGGTTGGAGTCGATCTTAAAGGTCTTTTCCAACGTCTATGATGCTGTGATTCTATGATTTAAGACGCCGGGGGAGGCTGGGCTGGACGAGGGCTGGGGCAGAAATGTGGGCCCCTGGCAGGGTGGGTTGTCACCCTGCATCGAGGGCCCAGCCGCTCACGGGAGCGCCTGGGGCAGGGCACGGTGCCGCCACCGCCGCCGGGGCTGGGCGCAGGCCTTGCTGCCTCCCAGCTGCCTCGCACCCTCTCCTAGGTGCCGCCAGCTCCTTGCGGCTCCCATCCCTGTGTCCCCTGCCGCCAGCTCCCTCCCTCGCAGCCCCACTGAACCCCTTCTCTCCCTCCTCCTGCAGGCCATGGCTACCACAATATCCCTCATCGGCTTTGTGCTAAGCATCATAGAATCATAGAACCATAGAATCATAGAATCGTCAAGGTTGGAAAAGACCCTTAAGATCATCGAGTCCAACCGTTAAGCTAACACTGCCAAGTCCATCTATACCACGTCCTCGAGCACCACATCTATCCGTTCTTTAAATACCTCCAGGGATGGAGACTCAACCACTTCCCTGGGCAGCCTCTTCCAATGCTTGACCACCCTTTCGGTGAAGAAGTTTTTCCTAATGTCTAACCTAAACCTCCCCTGGTGCAGCTTGAGGCCGTTTCCTCTCGTCCTATCACTCGTTACTAGGGAGAAGAGACCGACCCCCACCTCGCTACAACCTCCTTTCAGGTAGTTGTAGAGAGCAATAAGGTCTCCCCTCAGCCTCCTCTTCTCCCGGCTAAACAACCCCAGCTCCCTCAGCCGCTCCTCATAACACCGGTACACCCTTCACCAGCTTCGTTGCCCTTCTTTGGATGCGCTCCAGCACCTCGATGTCCTTCTTGTAGTGAGGGGCCCAAAACTGAACACAGTACTCGAGGTGCGGCCTCACCAATGCCAAGTACAGGGGCAGTATCACCTCCCTGGTCCTGCTGGTCACACTATTCCTGATGCAAGCCAGGATGCCATTGGCCCTCTTGGCCACCTGAGCACACAGCTGGCTCATGTTCAGGCGGCTGTCAACCACCACCCCCAGGTCCTTTTCTGCCAGGCAGCTCTCCAGCCACGCTTCCCCAAGCCTGTAGCCTTGCATCGGGTTGTTGTGACCGAAGGGCAGGACTCGGCACTTAGCCTTGTTGAACCTCATACAGCTGGCCCCGGCCCAACGATCCAGCCTGTCCAGGTCCCTCTGCAGGGCCTTCCTACCCTCCAGCAGATCAACACTTCCACCCAACTTGGTGTCATCTGCAAACTTACTGAGGGTGCACTCAATCCCCTCGTCCAGATCATCAATGAAGATGTTGAACAAGACCTGCCCCAGTACTGAGCCCTGGGGAACACCACTCGTGACCGGCCGCCAACTGGATGGTCGGTGATGAGCTGGATGAGGCCACGCATGAGCACATGCAGCAGCGTGCGGAGCAGCGGAGCCAGGAGATGGCTCGGCTGCTGCAGGAGCAGGAGCAGAAGAGCCAGGAGCTGAGGGCCCAGGAGCAGAGCAGCTTTTCCTGGGGAGCCCTGCTCTTTGCTGCCTTGCAGCAGTGGCAGTTCTGGGCCATTGCTGGAGTCCTGGTCCTGCTCTTGGGGCTCTGCTGGCAGCTCAGGAAAAGGAGCTGTCAGCCAGGCAGCAGCAGCAAGGAGGGCAGTTCCGGAAAAAAGGTGGACAAGGAGGAGCAAGAAGAAAAACCCAGTGTTGCACTGCCTGTGGGCAGACTTTCAGCCAAGCGTCTCCCGGACCTGCCACAATCGTTCACAATGGTGGAGGAGCTGGCGGATGAACTTCTCCGTATCTGCCGAAAACTTTCCCGGAATAGTTTCATGCCGCGTCTGAAACCAGCCATCAGGGTGAGCAGCGCCTTAGAAGGCTGGAGTTCCTGTGAGGATGATGCTGTCTACTGCCTGCTTGTGCCTCTGAAGCCCTTCCGTGGACACACCTTCCACCTGGAGCTGAGCACCGCGGAGGAGATGCCGGCAAGGAACTGCAGCCTCCGCGTAGAGCTGAAGTGCATCTGCATGAGGCAGCGGCTGGTGGGGGACATGCTGTGCTTCCTCCACCACCCCAAGGAGGAGCTGAGGAGAAATCAGGGTCCCAGCCTCCTAGGCACCCTCTGCACCGGCCCCTACCTGGACATGAAGAAAACCACCCGCTGGTTCCAGATAAAACCTGGTAAAAGCGGCCTGGGTGGTTCTGCCTCAGTGGAGACACTGCCGTCTAACAGTGCTGCCCTCCAGGCGCTCCTGCAAGCTCCGGCTGACAAACGCTTGCGATAGTACCCTCTTGATTGAGATGGTCTTTGGTCTGCAGCAAGATGACTCGGACACCTTCCTGAGCCTCGAGTAGGCAGAGGCCAGTGTTACCAGCAGCAGGACGTGGCCAGAGAGCTGTGCTGTGGCAGAGGTGCGGTTCTTCAGGCACAGGGCCAGGCCTGAAGACGCTCCCCGGGGAGCTGGTGCCGCAGAACTGAAGATGCCGCACATGGGGAACACGCTGCTCAACCGGCACTGGGAATTGCTGCCGCACCTTTCCTCCACAGCAAAAGCACGCTCTGGGGAGTGGGACCCCATGCAGCTGAAGGGGCCGGTACAAGGAGCCTGGCAACAGAGACTCCCGTCACGACCTGGACAGCGACTGCCTGCCCTCTTTGAGAGAGTCCAATCCCTCTGGCAGATTTACCCTGGGCACAGATGTCAATAAATCACTCGGTTAACACACAAACACTGCGTCTGGGAGCGCCAGTGCATTGCTTTGTTGGGGAACGCAGGCAGAGGGTGCTGACAGCTCAGCTGCCACAGAGTCGGGGAGCATTTTGCAGAAGAGCTGGTGCAGTGGGCTCTGGTTCCAGTGATTTCACTGAGCTTTGGCTTCCCAGGTGTTGTGGGTTAATCCCAGCAGGCAGCTTGACATCACACAGCTGCTCATTCACTTGCCCCCAGTGGGATGGCAGAGAGAATCCGCAGGGCAAAAGTGGGAAAGCTGGTGGGTTGAGAGAGGACAGGTTGGCAGGTGAAGCAAGAGCTACACGCCCAGGCAAAGCAACATAAAGAATTCATTCACTACTCCCCTGGTCTGCCGACCAGACCTGCCTTTCCAGGAAGGGTTCTGCCTCGCTGGGGCTCAGGTTGAAGGCGCTACCAGGAAACTTCCTAACCTTGTATGGCCCTCAGATTATTACCAGCTCTTGCTTTGTCACGTGGGTACCCACAAAGTCGCGACGAGAAGCCCAAGGGCGGTCAAAAGAGACTTCAAGGCCTCGGGGAGATTGGTAAAGGGATCAGGAGCGCAGGTAGTATTCTCCTCTGTCCTCCCAGTTGTAGGGAATGACATTGAAAGAAACAGGCAGCCGCAGCGTATCAATACCTGGCTCCAAAGCTAGCGTCACTGGCAGAATTTGGGGTTTTCCAATCATGGGATGGTCTATGCAACACCAGGCCTGCTGGGGTCTGACGAGAGGCACCATTCTCAATGGGAGAAAAGTATTTTTGCTCACCAGTTAGCGGGGCTGATGGAAAGGGCTTGAAACTAGGTTTGAAGGGGGCAAGGGATAAAATCGGGCTTGCTAGTGGTAAGCTATGGGACGGCATGGCAACGTTTGAGGGACGGCGCGCTAGCGAGAGCTTTCACTCTGCTCCACAGTGTACTGAGGACGCCGGAGCGCATTTGAAATATTTGTACGGTAATGCACGTGCTGTGAGGAATAGACAGGAGGAACTAGAGGCCTTGGCTCAGTCCCAGCATTTACTATGCATCTCTTCTGGGTCAAATATGTAAACACATTATGGATTTGGTATATAAAGACAAGAAGGGAGACATGTTATGTGAGTAACACGTCATGTGTGAATTTTTTTCATTTGAATACATCATGATATTCTTGTTTACTGCTTTGACCCCTCCGGCCTCTAAGAACAAGCTCTGATCTACAGTTTCTGACAGTTTGCTCATCTCACCTCTTGATCCTGTTGCTTTTTTCTTGGGGCTTTGTTTCCCTCTTGGGTACCTTTGAACTTTTGAACCAATGAAAATATTTGCCTTGCAGGTTCATCTGGCCAAGTTCTTTTGATCAAGGAGAAGGTTGAGAATCCAGGGGACAAAGAAGAATGACAAGCTGTGCTTGAGCCCCTGAAGACAATGCAATCTGCTTAGCCCTCTGCTTCCCAACAGGTTTTTACCACAAAGGCAGGCTTGCCAGTGACCCAGGCGATAGCACTTCCATCACATTAACTGGTTCCCATTCCAAAAGTCTCCAAGTTTTCCAGGCTCTTCGGCAATTTCCTGTCACTTCCTCAGAGCTGCTTACCCTTCTGCAATCTCTTCTAGGAGAGGGGTATCCTAGATAAATTTTCTCTTTTTTGTATTCTGTAAAAATCCTGAGCCACTGACAGCTCTGGTCACAGCAGCATTATTAAAAACTTTTCTTGACCAGTCTGTTATCTGACTCCCAGAGGATAACTGGCACAGATAACCAGCTGCTGCAGGATCTCCATCCCAGTTGTGTTCAGGTACAACTAAACACCCACTCTACAGCCCCCGGGTCCCAGCAGTGCCCCAGACAACAGCTATCTCTTGCCCAAGAGCATGCTGCAGGACCTGCCTGGCAGCACTGGCAGCTTCCTGCCAGTTATCATCTTTCACTGAGTCCCTTGGCTGTCATGCCGCAGAGACATGATTCCTCTCAAGAAAGGAATTAGTACAGTCTGTGGCTAGTTCCTGGGAGCCTCAAGATGCCAAGGAAGGAGAGGTGTATGGAGCAGGCTGCATAAGAGGAAAGTTTGTTGTCTGTTTTTCTGTGCAGCTGTGAGGACCTTTAAATGCCAAGAGTCTGTGGGCACGAGGGATGCTCATGTTGCAAGCTAACAATTGTAAAAAAAGCTCGCAATTAAAGAAGTGCTTCAGACAGTACATAGATTCATCCATGCCTGGTACTATTCACTGAGTAACAGCAAGGTCACTGTTGCATGTGAGCCTGAAGGCCATGCCAGTGGCCCTGAGTAAGCATGCCAAAGAGGTGTGCCTAGGTGCAGGGATGGTTAAGGACAGCACAATGTCTAGAGAGGATCCCATAGGTTACACTGTCCCTGTCTGTGTGCAGAAGCTGCTCTGGGGGCAGTTGGTTTCAAGAGGTGAGTGCACTGGCTTGGCAACAGGCTGATGACGCAGCTCTGTTGACAGGTAGCAGGATTACACCCATACACCACACCACACGCCAGCTGTCCAGCACCACTTGTCTCCAAGAAGGAAGGCTGAGGGAGATCTAATTGCTGTCTTCCACTACTCAGAGCTTGCCTTTTTTCAGAGGTGCACAGTGAAAGAATGTAAGGAAATGGTCACACGTTGCACCAAGGGAAGTATGCCATGAGAGCAGATAAGCCCTGGAAGAGGTAGCCAGAGAGGATGGGGAATCTCCTTCTTTGGCAACATTAAAAGTTCAGCTGGACAAGACCCTGAGCGACATGTCCTAACTTTGGTGTTAGCCCGGCTTTGAGTAGGGGGCTAGACTAAAAACCTCCAGAGGTCTCTCGCAACCCAAATTCTCTGATTGTGACAGTGAGATCAAATGGCCTTGGTGACCTTGTTGTGCAGGTGAAAGACCTTATAGTGCAGATGTTTTCATTGCTCTGGAGGCCTTCAGGTCGAGCTGCCAGTAGAATCATAGAATCATAGAATGCTTTGGGATAGAAGGGACCTTTAAAGGTCATCTAGTCCATCCCCCCTGCAATTGGCAGGGACATCTACAACCAGATCAGGTTGCTCAGAGCCCCATCCAGCCTGGCCTTGAATGTTTCCAAGGACGGGGCATTTACCACCTCTCTGGGCAACCTCTTCCAGTGTTTCACTACCATCATTGTAAAAAATTTCTTCCTTATATCCAGTCTAAATCTACCCTCTTTTAGTTTAAAACCATTACCCCTTGTCCTATTGCTATTGGCCCTGCTAAAAAGTCTGTCCCCATCTTTCTTATAAGCCCCCTTTGAGTACTGAAAGGCCGCAATAAGGTCTCCCCAGAGCCTTCTCTTCTCCAGGCTGAACAACCTCAGCTCTTTCAGCCTTTCCTCATAGGAGAGGTATTCCATCCCTCTGATCATTTTTGTGGCCCTCCTCTGGACCCTTTCCAACAGGTCCATGTCCTTCCTGTGCTGAGGACCCCAGAGCTGGACACAGTACTCCAGGTGGGGTCTCACCAGAGCAGAGTAGAGCGGCAGAATCACCTCCCTCGCCCTGCTGGCCACACTGCTTTTGGTGCAGCCCAGGATACGGTTGCCCTTCTGGGCTGCGAGAGCACATTGCTGGCTCGTGTCCAGCTTTTCAGCTCTCAGTACCCCCAAGTCCTTCTCGGCAGGGCTGCACTCAATCCCCTCATCCCCCAGCCTGTATTGATACATGAAAGCATTGTCCAAAGATTGTTGGAGGGGGCACTGCTATTGGGGGGGAGAGGGGGGAGTCTCTTCTTTGACGATGACAATAGCATAGATGAGCTTGTACAAAACTGCGTTACTTGAATTCCTAATGTATATGATGAACAAAGAAAGAGCCAGCACAGATCCCCAAATGAGCTGTTAGTGATGGCAGATATATCACTGAGCAAAAGGAAGTGGTGTTTACATTTGCCAACACTGTGGCTAGGAGTCACCCAGCACTTCTTAGGCAGTTTTCCATGCTGGGCTGCCTGGCACTGTGGCCCTTACTTCCTGCGCACTAGAGCTCTTATCTCAGTATCAGCCAGCTAGCAAAGGCAAGTGACCAGCTTCAGCATTTTCTTCACTCATGGAAATCAGCCCATTTCCTTGACGGTTCATAGTTATCTGCAGGAATTTGGCTTTGGAGATCTTAAATAACAAACCAGGAAGTCTGAGGATCTCTGTTGCAGAAAGCTTTAGCATAGTGTTTAATAGCCTGGCATAAGATCACAGCATAAAAACCAAAATTACCCGTGTTAGAAGACTGAATGTTCTGACCACAGTTATGAGTAACATATATTTATAGAAGAACTGTAAGAAAGTGTAAAAATGAAGGTCATCTAATGGTTTTAGCGCTAAGCACAACAGGAAGTACAACCACAATCACATGGTAAGGCATTTCCATGACAACTGATAACATTTTCCATTAAGCTGGAATTAATATCAGGCTATAATCTGCCTAAGGACACAGAACGCATAAGGATGAAGCAAGATAGCTAACGCCATACGTAGAAAAAGGAAATGGCTGAACTGCGAGTATGATGAGAGTGGGAAGGAGCGAAGGCAGGACTCGGCGTAAGAAAACCCTGTCCCAGTGTGTCGTGTCACAGGCAGGAAATGCTCCCTGCCCTCCATTACCACTGATCTTACTACGTGGGTTTTCCTGCAATGGATTGGGTAAATAATTCAGGTGCGAGAAGTCTGCATCACTTTTTTCCTGGTCCCATAAGTGCGTCACGGGTCTCTCCTGGCTTAGGAGCAAAAAGTATGAATTAACTGCCTTACCAGACACGCTGCCTCCATGATTGCCAGGGCCCTGACCAGCACCCCAGGGCTTTTCTCCACCCTGTCCAGGGACCAGGATCCTCCTCCAGCCCAAACCACAGCTGTCAGTCCCTGTCCCAGTGACACTGCAGATTGTCAGTTTCCAGCTTCCCCCAGCCTTGCCTGGCCTGGGGCCATGGCCCCGACAAGCCAGGCCCACCAGTGGGCCAACATCCCAGCCCATCCTCGGCCTGGCTCCATCCCCACAGCCCTGCCTGGACCTCCCTGGACATGAGACTGAGCTGCAGATTGACTTCCTGGCTTGAATTCATCCTGCCTTGTCACCGTGAACCTGCTTGATGATCTGCAGGCATGATTGACCCTGCTGAGAGTCTCCAGGCCTGCCCTGCTCCCTGGATGGGGGTGGTGGGACAGGCCTTGGTGTTAGCACACTCAGCTCCTGACTCCTGGGCCATGAGGGCGCTGCCAGTCCTTGCTGCACCCTGGCACAAGTTTCTGTAGTGCCATGATACCCAGGTTCTGCTGCAAGTCCTTGCTAGGAAACTACACCCCAACCCACCCACAGCCTCCTGCACCCTAATAGATCCTGTTGTTGCTGTAACTGCAAGCTACAGATTAAGTGGCAGTGGGGTAGTCCCAAGGGAAGGTTGAACTGGGGCAACAGAAGTTCTCCTGTTAATTTATGAGTTGTGGAGAAGTGTTACTGCTTGGTAACTGGATCTGTTGGTTTCCCACAACTGAAAACTACAGTGATGAGGCCTTATGTCTGCTTCTTCAGCTCCTTCTTGAGGAACAAGTGGCATTGAATAGGTCTGTCAGTCCAGCTGGCCCAAGGTCTTGGGGAACATGAGAGAAGAGCTACCCTCACCAGTGACTTGTTTTGATTAACTAGCATCTAGGAGGGTTGTATTAACTTGCATGTAGGCAGGATGTATTCATGATCTCCCAGTAGACAGGGATAATGTTGGCTCATTCATCAGATGATAGACTGAACCCATTTACCTTCTCAGATATCTAGACAGGTTACCACTCTGGTTACAAAGCAGGTGTGAGATGCCAGCATCAGCCCTCAGATGAGGATGTTGTACCTACTGAAGCTCCCAGCACTTAGGAAGCGCTCAGTTTTCATGACTGGGGTGAGTGGCATCAGGCTAGCCCAGTGTCCAGATCCCTGAGGTGGGAAGGAGTCAGTGACAGTGCTTTGGCTCAGCCCAGATCCTCCTTCTCTCAGTGACTCTCACTCAGTAGCCACAAGTGGCACACCTGCAGCAGCATCCAGCGTGTTTTGCAGCTTTTAATCTAGGCAAAATAAGGAGAGGAGCACAGTCACAGCTAATGGAAATTATTCTTACCTTTATGAGGAACGGCTTCAAGTGGAGCACTTCAATGAGTCAATATGGGTTCCCCCTTCCGTTCATCCCCAAATCAACTTATTTGTGAAGATCCCAGTAGTGAACAGATACTGTGCTTTCTCTCCCTCTGCAAGTGTCAACCCAAGTATGAACAAGATGTTGTGTGATGGGACACTCCTCTCATGTCAGAACAATCTGTAGTGGTTATTAAAGATTTGCAGGCAGGTATGAAGAAACAGACTGAGAAAAAATGATGTGTATTCCCTGTTCCAGAGCTAGAGGAAAACAAAGGTCACCAGTCTTCTGAATGCTTCCTTGCAGTCAACGGCTTCTGGAGATGCATGCACAAATAGCAAACCTGCTATCTTGGAGATGGGGATAGAGGGAAACCCAGCTTAGTATTTACACACTTCAGAAGAGACAGCATGAGAAAGATGAGGCTTCCTGGCACCTTACCCACCCTGATCAAACCACCGCAACTGAAGTCAATATCAAAATTCTCACCATCTTCCATGAGTTTCATGTTTTTTCCATCCATTTTCCCCTCAGATGTATTGAGGAAAGAATCCACCTGTATTATCTTCATGTCTTCTATGCAGACGAGGAAATGCTGCATTTGTACCTGTAAAGGGATTTCTCTTGTCTCACAGGGCTGGGAGTCTGAAAGACACAAAAGGGTGAAGCCACAGGTGCCATTATTTGTATAGAATCTGTTTAAATCTGAGGAAGAAACACACCTTTGATACCCTGTAGCTTCAAAAGAAGTGAAAGGAAACATGACACATCCTGTTTCTACAAACCCTTTTCCAGTAACTCTAAAGAAAGTCTTTAAACATTTAAGGGTTTGCAAAGCTACTTACCTTCATTCATAGTTTTCCTGTTTTCCTCTGAGGTCAAACAGATTTATGTGTGAAAGGACAACCTGCACTTGACAGAGTGGAGCCATCTGCCACTTCTTGTTTACACCAGTTCTGCGGAGCTAATCCCAGTCTCTGCCTTTTCTTGTATTTTCAAACTCAATAAAAACACAAAGACTTGAAGAGCAGAATAGGTGGCATGTTTTAAATACTTCTTCAAAGGCTGATTTGCTTCAGTGTTTTCTCATTATTAAGGTAAGACATCTGCTGAAATAACAAAGAAATGGTGCACAAAACAAATGAAAATGCTGGAAAATCTAAGGTCAAGCAAGTTAATCTGAGCATTAAGAATGTCCATGGTACAGTCAAGCTCAGATCTGTCTGGTGTCTGTTCCAAAGTCAATATCTTCATTCAAGGACTTTGCTTTCCCACCCTACAAATTCTTCTCAATGGCAGTCAAATTCTCATTGAAGATGATGGGAACATGTTCTGACACATACATAAGTGAGCTCCCACTGCATGGGAACCATCCTTCTGAAATCAGTAGAGGCTACATTACTGTAGCTAAAACAGAATCATAGATCATAGAATCATTTAGGTTGGAAAAGACCTTTAAGATCATTGAGTCCAACCGTTAACCCAGCACTGCCAAGCCCACCACTAAACATGGCCCTAGGCGCCACGTCTACACATCTTATAAATACCTCCAGGCATGGTGCCTCAACCACTTCCCTGGGCAGCCTCTTCCAACACTTGATAACCCTTTGGGGGAAGAAATTTTTCCTAATATCCAATCTAAACCTCCCCTGGCGCAACTTGAGGCCATTTCCTCTCCTCCCATCGCTTGTTCCCTGGGAAAAGAGACCGACCCCCACCTCGCTTACAACCTCCTTTCAGGTAGCTGTAGAGAGCGATAAGGTCTCCCCTCAGCCCCCTCTTCTCCCGGCTAAACAACCCCAGCTCCCTCAGCCGCTCCTCATAACACCGGTACACCCTTCACCAGCTTTGTTGCCCTTCTTTGGACGCACGGTGAAGAAGAGGTGCGGCCTCATCAGTGCCGAGTACCGGGGCACGATCCCTGCCCTCGTCCTGCTGGCCACACTATTTCTGATACAAGCCAGGATGCTCTTGGCCTTCTTGGCCACCTGGGCACACTGCCACCTGTCAACCAACACCCCCACGGCCTTTCCCGCCAGGCAGCTCTCCAGCCACTCTTCCCCAAGCCTGTAGCCTTGCATGGGGTTGTTGTGACCCAAGTGCAGGACCCAGCACTGAGCCTTGTTGAACCTCATACAGCTGGCCTCGGCCCATCGATCCCGCCTGGCCAGATCCCTCTGCAGAGCCTTCCTACCCTCCAGCAGATCAACACTCCCGCCCAACTTGGTGTCGTCTCCAAATTTACTCAGGGTGCGCTCGATCCCCTCGTCCAGACCATTGAGAAAGAGATTAAACAGAACTGGCCCCAATACTGAGCCCTGGGGAACACCACTTGTGACCATCCACCAACTGGATTTAACTCCATTCACCACAACTCTTTGGGCACAGACATCCAGCCAGATTTTTACCCAGCAAAGAGTACGCCCATCCAAGCCGTGAGCAGCCAGTTTCTCCAGGAGAGTGCTGTGGGAGACAGTGTCAAAGGCCTTACTAAAGTCCAGGTAGACAACATGCACAGCCTTTCCCTCATCGACTAAGCAGGTCACTTTGTCATAGGAGATCAGGTTAGTCAAGCAGTTTAGTCACACACAGTGGCTAAGTATTTCTTCATGAAAAGCTGAGTCTATCTTACATGATATTCTCTGGAACATAGGAAGTCATGGACATCTCATCATTCTTTAACCAAGGACCAGAGGCCACCTGGAGGATCTTGATATGAGGATCCCCTTATGAGGAGCCTTGAGACAGGTAAACAGCACACAGAGGGACTGTGAGAGTTCATTGGAGATCTCCTAGGTTGGTGGGGAGATGAAGGCACAGCTGTGTGCTCACCACATAGGAGATATATCAGTACCTCACAGAAGCCATGACTTAACTAAGAAGTTTAGGGAACGAGTCCAGGCAGACTCACAATCAGAACATTAGTGACTGTCTGCAAGCACTCTTCTATACTCATCTTCTGGTCAAGTCAGAAAAAAATAGAGCCTAGGAATTCATTAAGACATGCAGACCCTTGGGGTCATCCACTGTTCCTGCCACTGAAAGACAGTGCAGGTAGGGCATGTGTCGTGGGTTAACCCTGGTGGGCAGATAAGCACCAACAGTCGCTCACTGAGTTCTTCCCCCACCCCCAATGGGACAGAGGAAGAGGAAAGGAAGAATAAAAACAAGAGAACTTGGGAGTCAAGATAAAACAGACAAACTAATAAACAAGGAAATTGTTTAATAAGTGAAGGATAAGTGGAAGGAGAGGGAAGAAAACAAAACAAAAGAAGTGATGCAACAGCAATCACTCACCACTTCCTGGGGACAGACCAATGCCCAGCCAGTTCCCAAGCAAAAGATGGCTAATCCCCCTAAAAGCCCCTCTTTTTCCTTTTATTGCTGAGCATGATGTTATATGGTATGGAATATCTCCTTGTTTAGTTTAGATAATCTGCCTGGTTGTATCCCCTCCCAGTGTATTGCACACGCCCCAATCTATTCACTAGGCGGGGCAGAATGAGGAACAGAGAAAGCCTTGATGCTGTGCAAACACTGTTCAGCAAAACCTAGAACATTAATGTGTTAGTACTATTTTGGTCAGTATGCATATGAGCTTCTATGAAGAAAATTATCCTAGCCAGACCCAGTACATCATGTCAGATGACAACACTGTGACAACTTCTTGGTATGCCCTAAAAATGTGAAAAGAACCTCAAAACCTACAGGTTTGATCCTAAAGAGTGTGCAGGATGACATGCCTCTAACATTTGTGGGGATTTTGCCTGGATGGGATCTCTGGGCCCCAGCAAACAAAGCATCTGTATACTGATTCCAATGGGACTTCTCTATAATGAAGTCTTTCATGACATCACAGGATAACACAGGTGGGAAGAGACCTCAGGAGGTTTCTAGTCCAACCTCCTTCTCAAAGCAACATCAGCTCTGAGGTCAGACCAGGTTGCTCAGAGTTTTATCCATCTGATGACATAACCAGGTTTTAATCCATCTAATTGTGCACCCAGCGACACTGGGTCCTCTCTTGCACACACTGCATAGGAAATGTTGGCAGAAGAACCTGTCCAGGCCTGGCATATATGCAACCTGTAGCAGTTTGCCTGTATGTCCAAGGTTTTGCTGTGAGTTGTTGCAGCTGTGCAGGGCTGCATGACCCTGCCCTGTGCTGCAAATGGACAAGTGAAGCCCAGGAGAGCAGCTCAGCTCCATTTCCCTGAAGCTCCCCCTGAACACAGGGCAAAAAGGGGCTTCTGGAGTCATCAGGGTTTGCCCTGGAGTCCAGTTCTCAGAGTTCACAGGAGGCAGAGGAGCGAAAATAGTGTTTTTCGAAGCAAGTTCCCCTGTGGACCCTTTGCAGGCTATCGTCACCTGTCCCCAGAGCCTCTTGAGCAGGAGATGGCCACCTGCCAGCTTCTCACATCCTGACCCAATTTTCCTGAGAACTCAGCAAGGCAGAGTTTCACAGACAAGAGGAAATCCCTAAACAGCATGCAGCCCAGAGAGTGGAAAGTTTTTTCTGGGGGGTTGGGTTTGTTTTGTGTTTTTTTTTCCCCAACTTCCACATGAATGTATTTGACAGCTCGCTGTCTCTGTCAGCGCAGGATCCCAGTGGAAATCGGAGCTGGGAGGGCTCTTCCTGGCTGGTAGAGGCTTCCCAGGAGCGTGAGGGATTTACCAATCACCTCCTTTCACTCCCCGTCCCTTGCTGTGTCCCACTGAAGACCATGTGCAGTGGCAAGCTGCAGACAGGTTTGCTGGTGGCCGGCTATTTCATCTACCTGCTGGTGGGTGCAGCCGTGTTCCAGGCACTGGAGAGGACTGCTGAGAAGCAGGAGAAAAGAGCAGCTGCCCAGATGAAGGAGACTTTTCTGCAGAACTTCACCCACCTCACGATGGCAGAGATGGAGCAGTTTATGAAGGTAAGTGCCAGCCCTGTGGAAGCCCTTTCTCCCTCCTGTTTCCCCATCAGATGTCATTTCCTACTCAACCTTGCTACACAGGTAACTTTCACTGTGTTCTTACTGATGTGGTCATTCAGATGATTTTATCAAACCCAAGCACACTCTCTGATCTGAACAGGCAGATCACGCTGATGGTAAATACAGCTTGTGTAGCTTGACAAAACCTTGTGTGTTAGCTATTAACAGTCCCCATACTGCAATGTCCCAATTCTTTGGGGTCTTGCCTCCTGTTGATTTGGCTTTCGGTGGGACTGTGCTCATCTATCATTATAGATGATAGATATGGCATGGCAGGAAAAATGAGGCTGTCTGAAATGAATTACAACAGTGTCACAGATAGCACAAAGGAATGATACGACAAGGTCTGCAATAATCTGTTGGGAAAAAAAAGAAGCCCAAATCACTACAAGGAGGGTGGCATAGTCAGGGCTTACTTTCTGAAGATGCTGCAGAAATGAAACAGGCAGCCTGGCCAAAGGAAAGGTGTTTCTGGGCACGGCACAGGACGCTGAGAATGAGTACAGTTGTCTCTTCATTTCCGGTATTTCCTAGCTCTATCTGCTACAATGAAGAAGAAAATGGGGAGTGCAAATAGCCTTGCTCTAAGCATTTCCACGTGGGAAACTAATGGAGCTCTTAATGGGCCAGTCCACAGGATAAGGAAAGGAGGGGAAGAACTGGTATTTCTAATAACACAACCAGCAATCCAGCCTCCAATTCACATATGTATGCACCCTCTTCATCTTGGATTTTTTTTTTTTTTTTGCATGTAGGGGATAGAAAAAAAAAAAAAAAGGAACTTTTCAAGACCATGAAATCTTTGTGCAAGGGCTGTGGAATAATTTCTGTTAGCCTTGATTTTCTGGGACACCAGCAAAAAAGATAGTAAGGGAGGATGGTGGAGGGAAGACTTTTCTGGTGCAGTTTATTCCAGCTTGTATCTTGCCTATGGCAGGGCTCAGCCTTGAATTTTACCTAGGCTGTTTCTGTACAAATCAGCCTGCCTTCCAGATGTCCGGTCCAATGTTTGCTAAAGGCAGGGATAGCTGGATACTGTTTGGTATTTTTTAATTTTTTTTTTTTTAACTAATAAAAAAAAATCAACTGCACTTAGAATTAAAACCAAGGAAGAAGAGTCTGAAAATGCATAACATGATAGATGATAGGACTGGAGGGGCTTGGGAGAAACACCTAGTCAAACCCACTGTGGCAGGGCAGCCTCAACCCAAACCATCTCCGACAGATGTTCATCTAACCTCATCTCAAAGGCCACATTGTAAATGTTGTGCATGTATGTTCGTGCATGCAGTTTGGAGAACAGTGTATAAGTCAGGCTGATTTCTGATTGGGGTCGCACCAAGAGTAATGCTGTGCAAATCAATTGACTGTCTCTGAATTTAAATCTGTGACGCTAATCGGAATACAGCCTTAAAATGAAATTCTCTCTGTATGTCATGTGCACCCTGCTATAACTCAGTGATGCCCTCCTGGGAGGGATCAGAGTCACTGCTCACTGCGCCTGAATACAGGTAGATGATTAGATCCTGGATTCATCACTGCCATCTCAAGGGCAAACAAAACCAGCAACCAGCCACCCCATCACTTAAGCCAGTGGGCTGTCTTGCTTTGCCACGTCCTAGTCATCTATAGGATCATTGTTTTCAAAGTACTTAGCCTAAAAGAATTGAGGTCCTTGATCACGCTGAAAGAAACAAGTTCTCCTAACACCCACTAGAGCAGTCAACATAAACAGGGCAAAAGACTAACACTCAAAAACACTGTCTGGCTGCTACCCAGCCTTGGAGGTAGATGTGTGAATAGTATTATAGTATTGCTGAGGATAGGTGAGTGGTATTCATAGTAAAACAGCAGTAGTTGGCTAAATCTGTAGTATTCTTGCAGCAAGCACTTGAGAAAAGCAGCCATGTTGATACCAAACTGTGGTTTCCCTCCCAGAACCTGACTGAAGCCATTCAGAATGGAGTATACCCTGTTGGAAATGAATTACAGATTGAAGACAGCAACTGGGATTTCAGTAACTCCTTTTTCTTTGCAGGCACGGTTGTCTCCACAATAGGTAAGTCTAATGCTTTCCATGTATGTGTGTTTGTGTGTGTGTATGTGATGCTTATTATGTTTGGTTATTAGGAACTGAATGGATAATACTTTCAAGGATAAAAACTCCAGCCCTTCATTGTCACGGATGGTAAGCAGCAAAGAACTTGGTTCTGAGACCTCACCACTGCACAGCTCTTCATGCATTATTTTGGCTTGTGAAATACCAGTGGCCTTTTATATTATTTCCCACTTGTTTCTTCTTTTTGAGCCATCTGTTAAAATGTTCGCTCTGGGGCCAGTTGTGGGTGGGAAATAAACTTCACTTTCCTGGTCTTTATTCTAGGTCAAATAGGCTTTAAATCTGAGAGTGCTGTAAAGCATAAAAGAACGGTAGGAAAGAAGTGCTGGGGCATGGACACTGTCTCAATAACCTGTGCTGAGCTGTTAGTGCACACATTGAATTAGTAATATACCAGGAGGAAAAAAATGGGAAGGGGGCAAGGCAAATGCTGAGACTTTTACACTGCTGCTTCAAGCTGTTCTGACCTTTTTAGGGGCTGCCTGCCCCTGCCTGCTTCTCCTTTTCTCTCAAATATGCAACCCAAAAAGTGCAAGCCTGCCAAATTTAGGCATAAAATCCACACTGTTGGCTCCTGCTTCACACTCTCATGCAGTGAAAGTCCAATCTATGTTTTTGCAGAGTGAGTGTGACATGTCACAAGGGCCCCAGTGGTGTCCCAGCATAATGGCAGGTGTGTAGGTGTTGCATGAACCCATGTGGAGACCTCCTGCTCTAGAAGAAAGAAAGGCTTCTGACCCAACACATCAATGACAAATGTTCCGTGGTTACAACATTCATATATTGATAAAGCTTCCCTAGTTTGTCAGCAGCCTGCTACTAGCCAATCCATTCCTTGCCACCACCTGTATTATTGTGTTTTTTCATTACAGCATTTCTCTGCCACACAAATCAATTGCTTCCTGTCAAATTTGTTTCCTAGTGAGGCAGGCAGGCTGTCCCAGGAAAAGCGCAACTTGCCTGTTTCTCTGCACCTTTGCTGCAGAGGTCTATTCTGAAGGTACATCAGGTACTTCCACTCGTCTTTACCAGGTTTTGTCATGAAAACGGAATATTTCTGCAACAGGGAGCACAAGACAGCTTAAGCATTTGGGGCCTAGTAGCCAATAAATCATTCCGTTATTTTATTTGTCTTTTCCACCAAAGAAAACATCGCATTTTCCAAGTAATGGATGCCTTGAGATGAACTGTGCTTGGGAAAGCACATTTTCTCAGGAGCACTGACAGATTAAGGACATACACAAAGTACAGGACTCTTGCTCTCAGAGATATACTTCATGCGGTCTAAGAGGAACAAAGTCTCCAGTCCATTAAAGGACATGTTTGGAGTTCTGCAGCTGTTTTTCCACTACTTAGATAAATCCTCTATTAGTAGGACTTTAAGACAAATATCTCTCTGGCATGAATAAATCAGCTACCAGTAAGGTCTGGACTAATTAGCACCATCTATTCTAATGCACACTGCACTGCCTCTGGGTCTGGAGTCAATATCTGGACATACCAATTTACTGGCATTTAGCCAGGGAGGTCACTAACACACAGGCAGATTGACAAGAAGCTAGAGATGGCTATATGTGATTCTGTCACAGCAAACATCCTGGAACTCCAGCCTTGATGTCTTCCAGGTCCCCAGACTTCTGGTTTCTCTCATTCCATGTATTTGTCACAGGGCAGAGCATGTTTTCCATAATTAGTTTTAGATGGTGCTTTCATTCCCACTAAGGCTGGGTTGGGAGCACACAGTGCTCTCTGCATCCCCCAAAACATTCAGGGTGAATCACTTCATCTGCTTACTGCCTTTTTCAGAGAAAAAAGAGTGCATGTGGACTGAGAAATGCTAGCCACATCTTTTGGGGTCAAAAGCAGGCTGGGTTGGGATAGGTGTGAATGTGACTGTGGACTGCTCCAGTTCTCTGGAATTTCTCCTCTGATCCATCTTTTTTCATAGGTTATGGCACGTTACGTCCTAGAACTGCTGGGGGCCAGATCTTCTGTGTCTTTTTTGCTCTGTTTGGAATCCCTCTGAATGTTGTTTTTCTGCACCGTGTCGGTAAGATGCTCTCACTGCTGTGTAAAAAGCTGGGGAACTTCCTGTACGAGAAAGGAATGAGAAAGGTAATTGGTTTTACTTACTCAGGCACAGTTATATGCTCATTTCTATTTTTTTTTTTCTGAAGATATATGCTGGCATTATCCTCTATTATATTTGTTCTCATGCTGTGTTAGACATTGTACTAGGAGAGAGAAAGAGACATTCTTCACTTGCAGAGCTGGACAAGGCAACCATAGAGGAGATATTCAGAGAAAGGGATGCATTTTGTCTACCCATCTAAATGGCAGACATCCAGCCCCCTTCATCAAGTAATGGAGAGAGTGGGCGCCTCATCCCACTTCTCTAGACACTTATCTCAGGAGCTAACACTAGGGAAGTGCCTGTCTCCCTTTATAACCAGGAAAGAGAGAAAGGATTAAGCATCTCATCTTGAGGCAGCAAAAAGCAGGTGAGCTGTAAAAAGCTGTAAAAAGTAGGTGAGCCGTAGGGATTTCAATGGATATTGGCTCAATGCCTAGTGCATCACCCCTCCTTATTTATTATGCAGTCCTTTAATCCCTCCCCTCCTTTGACTTTGGCTGAAAGGAAACATCAGGCTGAAGTTGTCCATTTGAGCCCAGTTGCTGAAGGGTGAGGAGGCACCTGTAAAGGGATAGAGACAGGATGGGTTTTGCCCCAAGTTATTTGCAGCTCCTCCCCCTCTCTCACCACTACTGAGGAAGTGAGAATAGCTTTTCTGTGTCTCTTACTGTAATTGTCTTTCAGGACAAGGTATGAATGCTACAGACAACCCTGTTCAAATTGCTAAATTTCTCCCCATGTCTGGCAAACTTAAATAGAACATAAGGCTTGATCAGGTATAGATTCAAGCACATGCACAATGCATGAAGACATGAAAAATTATCCAACAGTTGCCATTAATTTCCAGACAATCTGGACCTATAAAATTCTATACATAAACTATATGTGTGTCTGGCTGATAAATCTTAATATATGACAAGTCTTTTTCTCCAGTCAAGGCTTCTTCATGATGGCTGGGAAGTAGGATGGTTCAAAAGTCACTATCCAAGCACTTCTTCATCAGGAGCTCATTTGTTAAAGGTCTTCTTGTAGTAAGGCATCTACTGGGTAGGAGCCAAGTTGTGGCACTGATGCAATGAGAAATAAAGTCAAAAATCAAGACTCTTGGAGACAGTATTGTTCAGAAATGGTGTAAATATTTTCTTTAAAAGTCTATTTTCCCAGGCAAATTTGAATGTTCTTTAGGTGCCACACCTGAATACCTAAAAACTAAAAGTGGAATTGTCTGGTGAAAACTGGAAATAGTCTGACTCCTGTAAAAGTGATTGGATAGGAATTTCCTCTCTACTCATGGTCATCGGAGGTTGATACAATTAGATAAAACACTACATCTCCCAGGGCTACTGTGGACCTGCAACACCCATAATACATGGCTTCCCCCTGCTTCAGAGCAAGGCTAGGGTACTTTTAGAAGAAGAGCACTCGATACAAATCCT
This sequence comes from Nipponia nippon, assembly GCF_047370975.1. Taxonomy (NCBI): domain Eukaryota; kingdom Metazoa; phylum Chordata; class Aves; order Pelecaniformes; family Threskiornithidae; genus Nipponia; species Nipponia nippon. The sequence goes on from NW_028262302.1 coordinate 26,071,930, forward strand.
TCAGTTTGTGTGGTCTTAGTAGGTATTCCTAGATAGCCACCCATTTTGAATAGCCACCATTATATATGGCCTGCTAGTGTGTCAAATCATGATTATAATTGAATTGGTTTCCTTCTTTTTCAGAAGAAGATCAAATTTCTGACCCTTTTGTTCTTCCTGGCAACGGGGATCCTAGTTTTTCTGTGCTTGCCATCACTCTTCTTCCAGATAACAGAGGGCTGGTCCTACAGTGAAGGAATTTACTTTGCATTTATCACCCTCAGCACCATTGGCTTTGGAGATTATGTAGTAGGTAAGGTTGATTTCAGAGAGGAGACACAGCAAAGTGCAGGGTTATGACTGTAATTACCATGGGCTGACTGCACAGGTGACCAGTGTACTATAGAGACAAATCTGTCTGAGTCTTTGACTAGTCTTTGCCTTGTACAGTTCTGGGGGAAATACTCATTTCTCTGGGATTGCACATGCTGACAAAAGCATGAAATTATCTAAACATAATGAAACATGGTGCTTTGGGGTACAAAGAAGACAAGTATTTGGGGGAGGAAAGGGGAAGTGTAGGGGGAGAATTCAAGGTGCCTAGGAATTTGCTTATACCAAAAGGGAACAGTTTGCGACAGCCATACAAAATAAAGCATGTATCCCTGCTTTAGCCATCTAAGACTTATGTTTCAAAGTGTAGAGTAAAGAAATAAGTGGTCATGTTTCAGAAGACATGATTTTACACAATAGACTGAGAGGTGGAAATCCCAATCATGGGAAAATGGGGAAATCTACTCACTCTGTAAGAAGTGGGGCTTAAACATATATATCACAGCAAAAGTGGCCTTCTTTAGTCTCCTGTGCATCATGGGAGGCTCTCTGTCTTCACAAGCCAGAGCTTAGGATTTCCCCTGAAGATGAACTGTTTAAGCTACACTCCAGCATGCTGGAGTGCTTCTCAAAAATATTCCATGGATCTGCTGACCACAATACACTCTCCATGGAATAAGCTTCCAGAGAAGCTCCAAGATTATCACCAGGAGCCAAATCAATGTCCACAGAAGAAGCAATCAAACACCTGGACTCCATGGAGAATCAAAAATGTCTCTACAACAACATGTCCTGCCAGCATCTTGCCAGCCTGAACTTCTCTTCAGTGGGGATATGAGAAGGAAGCTCCAAAGCTAATACTTGAGCACCAGTGCTGTCCCTACAGAGAATCTGGAAGACTCATTTCTGACCCTTTCTGATGGACAGGCATCCACCACATAACAAACCTTAGGCGCTCAAGCTTTGCAGAGATGCAAGAGGGGCCTTGGATACTGGCTGGCAGCCTTGCTGTGTGTTTGAAAGATTTCTTAGATCAGGCTGAGGACTTTGGCAGAGGGAACCCGCAAGCTTTTCCAGACGTTGCCTGATGTTCCCTGCTGATCTTAATTTCTCTGAGTCTGCTAAAGAGGCTGGGTAGTGCTTTGACAATCCAGTTGACATCTTGCTTGTTTGCATGAGTTCAGTGATCGTAATGATCTTGTAGCCTAGCTGATGGTTAATTCATGCAATGGCAATGAGTTAATTAGGCCATGTTTCCCCAGGTGATCCCAGCTAGCTAACTGCTCCCTCTTGCTACAAAGCACAGGAAACCAGTGTCCCCTGAAATTCCCCTTTTCACATAATCCAAAGAAAGATTCTTTGTCTCCAACAGTGATTAAGCAGTATTGCCATGAACATGACACAGAACTCAGGCATCAGCAAGGAATCTGTATCACACAACAGTGGCCTCTTTGCTCACTGTTTTCTCTAGCTGGGGCCAATCTTTGTCACTGCAGTGGAGAACAATAGGGCACAGGCATTTCTTTCCTAACCATCTGTAGGACTGCTAACCCTGGCCTGTGTCATACCAAGCACCTCGAACTTCAGTGACATGGCATATAGGAAGGTGGAGAGTGGCTGATGCCATGCAGGAGAAAAAGTGGACATCAGACTGGTGCATTTTCTTCCCTTGTCCAAATTACAAGTGTGTTTTACAATGACGACAGCAAGTCACAGCCTGAAAAACACTACCTCCGTAGCACTTTGCTCCTCTGCAGCCATATTATTTTACAAAAAAAATAACACTTAGATAGGCCTTCTGGGTCTGTGATTTAATCTTCATTAGGATGACGTAACTGCAGCTGAAATGTTTTTCCCTGCAGTATTTATCTCAATTGGCCTTAAACAACAGTGATAAAATGATGGTAAGTTTAATGGCTCACACCTTCACAATGAAACAAGCAAAATCAATGACTGCTCTTAGTATTATGCGTTTAGAATTGATTACAGATGACAAATGTATTTGTGCTGGCAAAGTGGAACAGAACAGGTTTGAGTTTATTTGCATTTTAGTAATTCAAAAGTGGTTTGTAGCTGTTGTGCTTCAAGCATGAGATAAAGCCTGTTTTGGGCAGGGAGACATCCTAGGAAGATGGCAGAGTCTGGATCTAACTGTTTGTAATACATGTACACATAGGTGATACTTCTAGGGTGATACTCCCCTTGGGCTGTAAACCAAATTTATGCCCTGCTGAAGTCCAGTTTTGAGTTAACATTACAAAGATACTACTAGTTGCTTTGCTAACCCCACATCACAAACTTCAGATAAGAGCACAAAAGGAGATGCTTTGTAGCAAGGCTGGCATTCCTTCTGCCAACTCAAGCCTAGCAGAAGAAACGGAAACAGCTGTTGGGTATCTATCCATAAGCACAAACCAGCCCACTCCTGCCCCCTTTCTAGAGCTCTTGCATGATGAAGTACAAAAATCCTGCACAAGGATCTATGCAGTACAGAGCACTGCAGGACTTGAAAAGAGCTGCCAGCATCCTGGCTCCTTCTGGGCAGCTTCACAATGGGAAATGATCTGCCAGGTTTGTGGTGATCTCCCTGTCTATGCACATTGTTGTGTTACCTACTCTGTGGAGTCAGCCTTGACAGTGACTTACAGCACTCAATAACTGATATCACCAAGTTTTCCTGCAGATGCCAGGGCCATATCACCTGTATCATGATGATAATGTTGTGTGGGACTAAGTACAGTAAGAGAAAATGCACTTTATATGTTGGTGATGGATTGCTGACATCTGAATAAAGAAATGAAATGACCCATGCAGATAAGCGGGTGTGTGACACTGGCTGATGCTAAGAGGTTTGGACTGCATGAAATAAGCTTTGGTCCGCTGGTTTCCAACGCAGAAAGCTGTGTTCTTGGCATGTGTCAGTGAGTTCTCATCAGTCACCTAGTTTTTTTAGTGGAGGAAGCTCCTGAAGCTGTTCAAAAGTAAAGTAGTAATTGCAACTACTCTCTTTGTATGATCAAAGGTACCTATAATTTAAGGCAAATATTTATTAGCTTATAAACACACTTTATAGAAATACACAGAATTATAATAACCTAGGTAGTAATAGTCATGTGGTTATAGTGGCCCACTGTGCTCTGCTTTTTGTGCTTTGGGAGTTTGGAAATATTTTCAAGATAATACACTACAATTTTACACTACTTCCCACATCATTGCATTTACCTGTAGATGCAGTGGTTGAATTGGGATTGGCATGCTATAAGGGGAAAAAATATCCTGCTCCACTGCTAATTCACCTCAATTCCAGTTTATCTTTTTGACAGGCCCCCATGTTTGTGCTAGCATATATCAGTTTATTGCAACAACAGGAGACTTGCCCAGCCTTAACCTAATGCTGGGGAGGTAAGACACTCCACTACAATGAAAAAGTCACCTTAAAGTACTCAATGTAAAATACATTGATGAATTCATTAGGCTGGCCCGCTCTACACGGGCAAAGAAATTTTAACGTGTTAATTTTCTTCTTCTTTCTCTCCCCTTATCTGCAGGTAAACAGCCTGACAGGAATTACTTTTCCTACTACCGAACGCTGGTGGCCATTTGGATTCTTTTTGGCCTTGCCTGGATTGCTCTCCTATTTAATTTATTGACAACGGTACTAGAAGATACTGAAAAAATAATTGTCAAGGATCTCCATCAAATTGGAAAGGCGAGTAAGGACAATGAAGCAAGCCAACAAAGAAGATGCTGGCCTGCTCAATTTATTCCAGAAGAAGAACTACTACCACCACATGGTGGAGGGGATGCACAGAAAATAGAGTCATTAGCAGCGGATTCTGAGCACACAAAAAATGAAAAAAAATGTTTTTTTTATAGCAAAACTATTGCCATAACATATGAGAATTGAATTCTTCATTGGAGTCTTGCTAGTGAATTATTCTAAAGAAATTCCCATGGAAATAAAATTTCTCTTACCTTTTGCTGAGATGTATCCTTTCAGAGCTCAAGACTTACAGTTACACAAAGCCCATATATTAATGGTAAGACATTTGCTCCTCAATTTGCACCTAGGTTGTGCTAGCAACCTGAGAAGTACACTTGTTTTGCAAGGCATTTTTAAGATGCTTCCACAAAAATGCGGAGGAGGGGCATGATAGAGCTTGCTGGTTCTATTTGGATTTTGCCACTTGCAAGAAATCATGTCTCTTCCAGGAACTGACATGCACAAGCTTTTCTGAGGCATTGCATAGCACCTTTGGAAGAAGAAAGAAGGGTATATAACTTAATAGATGCCTGATTTGAGCCATCATATTGGATAAGCTATATGATCGGAAAGACATGTTTAAAGGACAAGACCTGGGCTCAGTTCATAGACACTAGAAGCATCTACTGGACAGGGTTAGAAAAAGGTCAGTGTGTTAGAAATGATTAATTCTACCTCTTCCTGTTTTATACTAAGATGAGTAAAGGCAATTTCACCTTTTATCTCTGTGGCTTTGAAAAACCTTTCTGATGGTGTTTACAAAGAACATATAAACCCATGTCTTTAATTCAAATTTTATAATGATTTTATTCTATAAGCATTTTGTAAGAACAGAGACTGGTTTGAACAGAGGAGTCCTCACTGCATTGGAGCCTTGCTGCCATGTTTGTATTCCACAGGAGCTATAAAGTCATTTAAAAATGATTCTGTTGTGCTGTGCTAAGGTAGCTTTCCAAGTGCTAGTGTTGTCTAAACAGAGCAGCCTTACCTTCAACCAGGTAAAAAAAGGATGTCAAATCTGGGCACGGTGTGTCAGATGTACCGTCTGGCATGCAGACCATCCCTGAGTGAAGACCCTGGCCTTTAAAGGCTCGATCTACACATCAGGTGCCTTGTGTGTGTCAAGAGTGCACGAAAACCCTACCCTGAAGTGCTGGCAAAACAGCTGTGGTAGACACGGTCATAGAGGTGAAAAGTCCCACGGGTGTATATGGTTACACTAAAAGTCAGTCTAGTCCAATATCCTGTCTCTGACCATGCCTACTAGCATATGCCTCCAAGTAGCATAAGAATGAGGCAGCTCTGCCATGTTCCTGCACTGGGGTGCAATCCCTCTTCCAGTAGTTGGGGGCTCAAAAGCTGCCCGAACAAGAGGTGGGGTCTCTGTACTTCAAAGTCCATGAACTTGCCCAAATGCTGAACTCACATTCGCACTCACAGGACCCACCCAAGGCAGTCCATAGGTTCAGTATATGAAGTGCCTCCCTTCAACGGTCCTGAACGTGTCACTTGATAGGTTTTTGTGATATCCTCAAGTTCCTATTTTGTCAGACAGTGAATAATTGTTCTCATCTCACCCTCCAGGTGATAGTTACAGCAAGACCAGCACTTGCCAGAGCTATTCCTGTATGAAAGGGGGAATAAATTACAGCTATAAAGCAATTTTAGGCCATAAAGATGCAATCAGCCTTGAAGCTTAATTCGTAACTATTTCAGTCAAACAAAACCACGCTTCTTGCAAAAACAGCTCTGCTGGTTCAAGACCTGGCATGTAGACCTGACCAAATATGTACTTTCTTTCCCTCCCCAAATTATTTTCCAGTGTTGCCCTCAAGGCTGACTTCTCACCTAATATGTCTCACTCTCACTAAACATTCCTGAGGCAGCAGGAACAAGAACTGACTGAAATTAGGGCAAGGTGGCAGGGGTATCAAAGGACACATGACCCTGTTGCTATCACCAGGTGACACCACAGCCAGGCAGGGAGAGCAGCTGGATGCTCTTCACCTCGCTGTGTTGCCCTCTCACCAAGCATTGACTCACATTATTATTTTCCAGGCATCATTTTTTCTCTTCTGTCTTTTCCCAGCCTTTCATACAAGGACCATTAACCCCATCCCCAACCTGACAGAGGTACTGTCAGGGCTGGGTTAGGGAGAGGTGGTCCTGCCTTGGGGTGCGATGGCTATTTTGCACAGCCTCTCATAGTTCCTTCCAGGTCAGTTCCTGGTGTTTGATGCCCCCCAGCCCCAAGGTGGCAGGCAAGGCCTCTGGCCCAGCACAATGCATGTCTATTTGCTGTCTCTATTGCTGGGGAGAAAGAAGAGCCTCCAAGGAACATCTTGAAGTCAACACACCTCTAGAAGGGTTTTCTTCAGCTTGTTCCCACTGTCTCGCTTTCTGCCTGTCATGACAAACAACACAACCCGGCCCTGAAACAAGCTGGTAATGTCCCATTGCAACACAGAGCAATCGAGGATGCTTGTTTAGACATTTCAGGAAGGGCGAGAGAGATGACCGTAAACAGCAAGCACAGAGCCAGGCAGTGGCTCTTTGATCAGAATAGGACAAATTCTCTGTCCTTCACACTGGTGGGTGTTTAACAACGAGCCATGAAAACCAAACGCTTCCCGTTTCCAAAAGTCAGTCTGCCCTGTGCAGCCGTTGTCATAGAGTGCAGGCAATTCACCTTTTAAGTCATCCCCCCTCCCTGGGTAAAGATGTGCCTCTCCAGACAAGGCACAGAGGGACTGAACAGCTCACCCAGGGCCAGGGGATGAAGGAAACGTGAGCTGGAACAGCCATCACAGGGCTGTCCTCCTTCGGGCACCAAGAATTGAGGTGACCCTTCAGCTGTAGACACCAACCTGGGAACAGAGAAAACACATCCACAAGCATAAAAAACATAAAAGCTCTCAGAATTTCAGATAACCACCCTAAGAAAGAAGACTAGCCATTCATAAATCCTCATACCGGCAGGCAGGCCTTTTGAAGAAGGGTCTCAGCTTTGCTTCTCGTGCCCTCTCGTGGCTGCAAGCAGCAGACCCCTTCCCTTTGCATTTCTGCCAAGTTCAGGCAGTTTTACTCTACCTCCTACTATGCAGTTCAGCTGATGTAGCTAGTACAGCCCTGGCCAGTGCAAGTCCCACAACAGCAGCTTTGTCAATGTCAACCAGAGGAAGCCATCCTGCATTTTTATGTGGTTCTAAAGAGCTCGCTAAGGTCTAAAACGTGCCTCATTCTCGAGAAAGAGATGGGGATGGGCACCCCGAACTGGTCCAGCCAGGGATCCTGCCTTGTACCCACGCTGAAACAGCTTTGTGGAGGTCAGCTGGGGATGCCATGGCTTTCTGTCAGCAAACCATCATGCAAAGGACCCTCAGTGGCAGCATGCACGGTGCTGACGATGGGGTATGCTATGTGCCCCATGTGCCAGCTTCCCCTGCATAATGTCTGCTGCAGGACCAAGGCATACATTTAGACACTCTGTGCCATGGGGAAAGGGATTGATCCAGAAAAAATCTGGAAAAAGGCAGGTTTGGGTGCAGGCTTTGGGGCCATCTTGAGCTGGCCCACTCTGTGGCAGCCTCAGGGGCAGGCAGTGCCTCATGCAGCAGAAGGGGTGGAGATAGAAGCTGCAGATACATGGAAGAAAGAACCAGCACCAAAAGGTGTGTGGTCCTCTCCACCGGGAAAGGCAAGGGAAAAGCCCAGAAAAGCTGCAAGCCAGGGTGGGAGAGGAACTTTTTTGGATGCGATATTGTTCCTCATGCTTACACTGAACAATAAAGCTGTCTCCAGAAGGTATTAGGCACAGCAACAAATCTCTCCAGGGCTGGAGCAAGCAGCCTCTTACAGCATTATCATCCTCTGAGCACCACACAACCACAGCAGATGTTGTCCTTGCATTACCCCTGAAAGGGGGAGCTGTTGATTTCTGCAGATAGTAGGGGCCCCAGAGAAAATTAAGTGTATCACCTGAGCTTCTGCATGTAGACCTTGGACAAACACCTGGTCTGGTGCTCTCTCAACCAGGACCAGGTGTCCTGGTATTCCTTACTAATAAATTAGAACCAGCTAGTGGTTCTGTAGTTGCTGAAGTTAAGGAAAATAATCTTGAATTGAGAGCAAAGTTAGAACAGAGCTTCTCCTCCACAGCTGGAGATTTAAAATGGTCCCAAGACTTTTAATTCATGAACATAAGCCAGACTCCCGCTCTTGTTCTGCTCGTTCCCCTTGCCCAAGGGACAGAAAACAGGAATAAAATCCATTCCAAAATCCCTGTTCTGCCAAGCGGCGAGGCAGCAGCAATCCTCCAGAGACCAGGCAGAGAGTTTCTCCATCGGCAGATCTGCACAGCCTGGAGCCTTTCCTGGGAGCTGTTCAAAAGCCCTCGCTGTGACCCAGCCCCACTGCACTGCTCAGGGAAATCCAATTTTCATGGAGCAGCCTCTTGTGCAACTGCCAGCTCTCCCACTGCAGCTTGTTTTCAAATGGGAAACATTTCCAAGGCAAGCCAAATACTTTCCCATACATTAAACCAGTTGCTGAAAAACTCGAAGAGTATCATCATGAAATATGTTATCTTGGATTAAATGGCAACAGCATGTTCCTGCATTCAGTCTGGGCTGCTCCTCTTACATCACCCACGTCTTTGCTGCCAGCTAGCAAACAGTGTGCATTTCTGCACTTGAAACCAAGGAAATGCCATGAGGAATTATCTTTCCCTCAGAAAGAAGCCCCTCAGAAATTCAATTGCCTCCAGAGAGAATAGAAGAAACTGCACTTTGATCTGTCTTCAATTAGTGTATGGGATTGTTTAGGGATCTTTTGAGGTCTCCTTCAATTAATAGCCTGTTCATTTGGAGAGATTAGATTTTGGAAGCAGAGAGACTACTCAAAGCAGTGGAACAGCTTGGCTAATGTAACATCATACAGCCAGTGGGATAATTTTTTTACAGAAATAGCTAAATGTGGGCCACACACATGCTATTTTCCACTCTGTCACACTTGGACATGTGCTTTCTCGCCTGACTCGTGACCAAAAGGCACTGGATCCAGCTCAGAACTGGTTTAACCAACATAACTAATCACTTTCCAAAGGCCTGTTCTCCAATCCTCACGATCACACCCAAAGAAACAAAAAAAATCAGATTTTTGGTGTCAGCCAAGTCCCCTTGTACCATTCCAGCAGGATTCAAAGTGGTCTCAAAGATTTCCAGCAAGGTTTTATACCATCACACTGTAAGAAAAGGGGATCCCTGGGATCCCTGGCATGTGTGGCTGAGGACCAGCCTGGGGCAACATTGCTGGTTCCATGCTAGCAAAGTCAATATGTAGCTATTCTGGGGCTAAAAAGCTGGGGGGAATCAAAAATGCTGCCCTGCCGAGAACCTTGTCCATGCTCTTGCATCCCCACAGCCGGCCTCACCTCCACCTCAGGACATGAACTCAAACAGCTCCAAATCTGCTCAGAAAATTCAGCATTTTCTATCACAAGGGGTTCTGGACTTGATTAGGGTAATTCTCTACCAGAGGTTTGGAAAGGTTCATCTTGCTGAGTTAAAGTTAGGGCAATTATTGAATCCATTTAATTACCAGTTCAACATGATTTAGGAGATATTTAGGAGTCCTGAATAAAGACTTTCCAAATTTCTCTTTCAATTATTATCACATATGTGGTTGGAAACCGTAGCTGTACTTTTGTGGTGAGATGCCCAAGCATGAAATAATACATCCCCAGAAACAGAGATATACTGATAAGCAGAACGATAATAATAACAAGCATGCGTCATTGAAAAACGAAGGGAGGTACAACTTACAGTTTAAGTTAATGGCTTCCTTGAGAGGGATTAGCCAGAAAGATGCTGATGTTCTCGAAGAACAAATGTGGCTTGAGGTCAATCCAGCTTCCCAAAGTAAAAAAGATGATTGTTCATCACAACAAGGCATGGAGAAAATCATGCATCAAGACGGAAAAGAACATAAGTCAGAATTTTTCCTGAAAATCCCCCAGAATTCACAATTCTGTTCATTTAAATGACTCATTGAGTGCTTTAAAAACAAGGTTAAGATCTTAAATTTAAAATGGCTTTAGACATTTACTAGAAACCAAGGATGAAACCTGATCAGAGATCTGTCTATTCTCAACTTCAAAACTCCAGGCATTCATCTCAAAATATAATACACACTGTCTTAGAATGAGAAAGATGCAAAAAGCCCCGTACAGGCACCTTCCAATTGCTAGACACCAATTCTGCCTATTCAAGCTGTCTGCCTCTTCACAAAACATGCAGGTGCCATTCAGCATCTCTATTGTGCAAGTCTGTTGCAACAGAAATGCTGGGGTCAGGGCATGTATATTGCCTAAAAGTAAATATAAATCAATTAGAGATTAAATGCCCATCTCTGCAGAACCTTCGCCAGTTTCCCAATTGCCAGTATAAAATTCCAACACATAAATTTTTTTTTTAACAGATTTTTTTTTCCTTTCTTCCTTTCCTTCCTTATTTCTTTCTTCCTTACAACCCTCAAGGTGGTGAGGGGATGAAGAATGGATGCAGCAGAGCTCACGACAATCTCAGAAATGCTTTCTCCTAGAGAAACATGGCCCAGCAGCAAGGTCTAAAAAGCGCTTAAAAGTTGAGTGTAATAGCAGCAGTGGTAGCACACTTTGGTGATGCCAAATAGCCAAAAATTGCCAGGAGGAAACCAAAAAGAGGAATTCTCAGCAGTGATTGTAAAAGTCTATTCCTTGCTTGCAGTAGACCCCTGAGCAAAAGCCTGAATAGAAGCTGCCCAGGCTTTTTGCTCAAATGTGGCTCATTTGTGAGGCTGGGATTTGGTAATGACACTTCCCAGTCATCATCCCACAGCCCTCTGTCGGGGCTCAGCCTGCCTTGGCAAACTGACCAGTGAAGGTGGAAAACATCCTCTTAGGATGCAAATGTTAAGGGAGAAGCATGACAATTTGTATACTGGTATTTGTAGTAATAAACAGTAATAAACCATACCAAAGCGGGCAGAGCTTTGTTGTAGTGGTCAGGGTGCCTTTCAGCTACACTTCTGGGAATTTAGAAGCATGGCTGGAAATTTCCATGTAAAGAGTCTTGCTTTGGCACACAGTTTTCTCAGTTAATATAGTTCATGGGCAAAAGCAGAGAATGGCAACCTCATGCTAAAAACCCCAAAGCCCACCCTTACCTCACACATGCCAAAAAGCAGAGAAGTGAGTTACAGAGATGTCCACGACCACGGCCATCCATCATACATGGTGACAGCCTAGCAAGCAGAGGTGTCACAGAGAAGAAGGACAGGCAGAGCACTCTTCCCTATGGGATTATGGATAGCAGATCATTTTTGGGGTCAGCAGTGTAAGACAGCCTGCATTGTAGGTGAACCCCCCTTATGAACATCAGTGATGCTCCTGATGCCCATCAGCTGAGACAATAAGTCCTTTTTCCATCATCTGAAAGCCTAATTCAGTTTTCCCTGACTTTTAAACTTGGTCACATCATGGCTTGTCTTGTATCCAGACCTGCCTTATTCGAGTTTGGGCTCATGTCTACTGACCATGTCACGAGCAGGTATCACTAACAGAGGGAACCAGAGCAAACATGCTAAATGCTACCCAAATCAGCAACAGGATTTCAGCAAATATATCCAGACAATTAGGCATGCCCCAGGGTCAAATCACCCTGACATAGCAGGATAGCCAAAAGGTGTTTCTTACAAAACACAACCATGAAGATGAGCAAAAAGCCATGTAGAAATAACTCTGCACACACACTGCTACGGCATAGCCTCCAGATGTCAGCATCAACCCAAGCAAGAGAGAGGAACAACGTGAATGGTTCAGAAAAACCCCACTTGCAGGCTATTCCTTCCAGAAACATTCTCCTGCAGTCCCTGCTCTCCTGCCTGGGACAGACAGGCAGGCAGACAGGAGGGTTTCCGATTCACCTGGAAAAAGTGCTCGGTTCACAGACAAAACCAAGGGATGTAGTTTGTAGCCGTGCATGCAAGCATTTTACATGCACACTACACTGATGTAGACAACGTGTGTGCTTCTGTGCGTGTAGGTGTGCTTCTGTGCGTGTAGGTAAATAGATAGATAGATAGACAGACAGACAGATAGATAGAGACATATAACTTTTGGTGTTAAGAATAAAAAGGCTCTTTGCCAACAGCTTTACTTGAAGGCAAAAGCAAAGCATGACCTCCAGTACATTTTCTAACCATATGCATATTCATCTCTTCCAGTACACATTCCTGTGTGCTATGCAGCTGATGAGCTGAGAAACACAGCAATCAGCCCTGGATAAAGGATCTGAGAAGTAAGCATGGGTCAGATCCCCCAGTGGTGTAAGGCAGCATGCCTTCAAGTCTGTGTAGTAAGGTCAGTGCTAACTGATCAAGAAACTGGTTGCCTCCTCTATTCCCTTTGGCCTGTTAGGTTCATTTTATGCCGCTCTTTTAGCAATGAAAATTTGCCTATTAGGAAAAAAAAAGGCTTTAAAAAAATCCCATCTCTGCCTCTTCTTCCCCTTAGCTCTGCACTCTCCTTACAGCTCAGAAGATTTAAATCATCCAAAATTTATTGGGAAGGAAAAAGCCCCAAATTCTGCTCAAAGCAGGCATTTACACTGTCCCTGTCACAGTGTGGAGCTGTGACGCAGAATAAAGTCACAAGTACGGCAGCGTGGCTGCTGACGCCAAGTATTGAGCCAGCAGAGGTGTGAGACCCAACAGAGACTGCTGATCACCCTTCCACAGGCTACGGAGGGGTGCACAGGGTGGCAGAGAGCATCCTCCAGCCTAACCTTGCACCTGCAGATAACTGGGGGGAGATTCAGGGGCTGTTTATTTAAACACATACTCCCCCTTAACACCAGATCAAAAAAAAATTAAGGAAGGAGATGCCAGATTCCCCAACTCTTGTAGGGCACGGAGGTGTCGTTTTTACATGAGAAGACTCTCAAGATCTTCCTGCACCAAAGTGTTCATCCTAAGAGCAGAGCTTCACATAGCAAAGTTTGAGTGGGGCCAGGGGTGCCTGGAGGGATCATGACACAGAAGATTAATGGATGTCTTCCAGCCATAGGTAGTCAGTTAAGTCAAGCACTGCTAATGCGGGATGTCGTCCTGAGACTTCTGTTAGCACAATGACGAAGCTTTTTTTAATTCCACTGTGTAAAAGGCATAATCCTTGTATGCCAATGGATCATATCCTTGAGATCCCTAGAGAGCAGGGCAAATGTGGAAAGAAAGGGAAAGGAAATCCCTTATTTCATAATGGTGCAAACAGACATGTCAGGAGAATTACATCAACATGCAGCACATGTGAAATTTAATACTCCTCGTAATGCATTTAGATGAGGCAAAATGCAAAGTCTATACTGCCTCTGGGAATAATTCTGGTAGGAAGCTTTCACCACTAGAAACCAAGGACTTTCTACTTACTCTGGAATTTGAGCCTTTGTTTTCAAAGCCTTCCTGAGATACTTCAAAATCAAGTTTGTTAAGTGTACATTACTCTTTGAAGATCTGTCTTCCAGAATGAAACACCAGTGCTCTTCCCAGTAATGCTGGTGTAAATCAAGAGTAGCATGCTTGAAAATCAGTAAACATTTGTGGGGTTGCAGACAACCTGCAAAAGAGGAGAGCCTGATCCTTTGCATTGCAGAAAGTCAAGATATGCAAACACACGCAGCCCTTATCCTTTGCCTAGTGTCAGCTGGCATTGATGCAAGGGTGCATTAGACTTGCATGGATTGCCACCAGCTTTGACTGTAGCCCATAAGGCTCTCAAAGGCTTATAAATGCAAGTAATATTTGCTTTGGAGTCCTTGCAGACAGGAGGAGCCTGAGACCTTCTGGCTGGTTTCCCTCCCCCCCTATATCAGACTATAGATATGAGATGCAGCAAAGGATACAGCTCAGAAGTGGCTTGAATTCAGACAAGTGACTTGAAGTGATGATTTCCCCCCCCCAACAGGCTGCAGATGATTGATGTATTATGCATGAAAATAGTGCCAGGCACAGATGGGGTGGGAGTAGAAGGTGTGAGCTGGTAATGACAGCAGCCAAGCTCTGCTAGAAAAGACTCCACAACACACTTGCATATTGGGCAGAAAAAGGATGCAACATGCATGAGAGACTATCCATGGTTTAAAGGGCTAAACAGTTTAATTACCACCAAAACTGAGGTTTATGCAAGGATTTGAGTGGCATGGGTGCCAGAGGGAGCAGGGAATTAGCCTTGATGATTCAGGGAAGTGTCTTCCCATCTTGTGTTCTTGAATAACTATAGGAAGGTGAGTGAAATACTTATTCTGGGTTTTAAAAGCTGAAGACAGGGAATCCAAAGTGGTGACATGGTGCTACATCAGATATTGCCTGCAGCAGGATCCTGGCTCATACTCAGCACAGTGCTGAGAACTTGGCACCAGGTCCAAAGCTGAAACAAACAGGAATTTCTCCATGGACACTTCTAGGGTTTGGATCCAAGCCCTTGAAGACCAGCACACATAGCCTGATCCTGAAGAAACAGTGGCAGTTTGGATGGGCAACATGTCACTGACTTGGAGCCAGGTGGGTACAGACTTCAGTGGGAGGATGAGTCAAGAGAGCTTCAGCACCATCTACAAAAGGACCTGACGCTGTGAGAAAGAGCTTAGCAAGTGTGCTATCCATAAAGACCCACAAGGAAGCAGTGATGGTCCAAAGAAAAGCCCATGACTTCCCCGGTCAGCCTTGGAGCACTCTGAAGATCATTGCAAGACCAGATGCTTAAAATAAGCTGCTTTCCTTCTACAATGAAACCATGAGAATGGGATACTCTGTTCCTTACACAGCTTCTTTGAAGAAGCTCCAGCCTTGGAGTACACATCTGACAGCTGGCAAGATGTCATTGGCTTTGCCAAATCTGACCACAGCTGATCCCTGATGCAATAAAATGTCAGCCTTGAATCACCAAAGGCTGAGAATGTGCTTGTCTGGAGGATCATCAGGCAAAGGGAGCAAAGTCTTGCTGGCAACTTGCAAGGTATTTGCCCGTTCCAGGCTCTGTGGGACTCCTGATGCTACACAAAAAGATCTTCGCATGAGTCCACTCTTTGCTAACAGCCCTGCTCATGGTACCAGTGACGTTACAGCTACAGGGAATCTGTGTCTGAGGGATCTAAGCTGTGCATTCAGAGACATGCAATAATCCTTGCAATGCTGAGACATAACAATGTTTTGGGAAGTCAGGCAAGCAAGCATTGCACAGAGATGAATATTTTACATCGCTTAGGGGCTAGGGCCTTATGAAATGTAGATGTTTCACTGCTCAGAAAGCGATCTGGTCAAATTTCCTCCAAACAGGGCTCAGATGCTCAAATTTGTCCATGGGAATAAGTATTTCCAATAACACTGCCCAACTTAAGCTTACAAAGAAACCTCCCATAGAGGGAGCATCACAAGAGAGGTTTCAACTCACATGATTTCCCATAGCCCAGGGGGCTGCAACCCACTTATGGATGTGGTAACTCACCTAAAACCAAGAGCAAATGTGTGATAGAAAGGGTGCATTAGGAGTCTGGAGGACCCCAGCACTCACGATGGTTCATGATGGGACATGTTGCACCATGCTCTGCTAGCCACAGGTCTGGGTTGTCTTTGCATCCCCTCCATGTCCCAGCTTGGCAAGCCATCTCCACGGGGGTTACTTCTCACACATCCTGAGACACCTTCAGACAGACTTCCCTGTCACTGCAGCCCAACAGTCTCCCTAAACTGTAGGAGAACCTGAAGGGCTTGAGTAGGGCCAGTGTCATTAGCTTTATACCCAGCCAAGACCTACCACAGATTAATAAAAGCCTCTTCATTCCCACTCAAGTTGGCTTTAAGGTCACATTTTGTGCTGCTAGCACCATCGAGACCTGTGCATCCGTCCAGATCTGGCCCCAGACTATCCTGCATGGCTGTCCTTATCTCATGCATTTTCAAGGAGCTCAGCAGCAATTTATGGATCAAAGCTAATTGATAATACCGGAACCCTTTCCCCATATTGCTTTCACTAAATTACTGCATCCTTTAAAAAAAGAAATCTTAGCAGACCACAGTACAATGCCAGACAGACTGTGACTACCAAATTATGTTTATTTATTCTCTCTCTGCCTCTTGGCTGGCCCAATTACGAGCATATCTTAGTGTCTCTCAGTCATCAGCATATTTGCCTTCCCTCCCTTCCCCCTACCCAAAGGTACATGTCTCCTCTCAAATACAAAGCAAACTGACACGGCAAGTTTTTGAGCCTATTTAACACCGGTTTTATCTGAGGAGAACTAGATTCAGTGACAGAGCCTCAGAATTAATTACACGAAGGTGAATTCCCGTCACAGAGCCTGGCATAGTGTCACTGCAAACACTTTAACTCGTCTGCCTTTGTGCAGTGTAAAGCAGTTATTTGTACCTGCTTGATGAAATGTGTCAGCCCCCTCAGAGGTGCTACAATATACCAAATATGGTTCATCCTTGTTATTCGCAAGCAGGGCAAAGAAAAGGGTGCATGGTGGATCTCGGCTGCGCACACGGTCCCTGGTGCTGCTGTGCTCAAGCCCTTCAGGGCTGTGAATGCAGTTACTTGTCTACAATCCATGCAGTGAATACTCTCTTGCAGATGAGATGCAGGCTCAGTAATTGGCCAAAAGCAGAAATGAGACTCGAGGCCAAGGAAGCAAAGTTTTAAGTGCAGATCTCAAACTCCAGCCTGTCCTTGCCAAGCCCCACCAGCACGGAGCAAATGGGAGGCTGAACGCCCTCTTCCATCTCCCTTTTGTCAACTGTCCTCAGCCCTTTCCCTTTTCACCTTCCCTGCATCCCAGGATATCCCTGGTGGAAACTCTTTTCATCCTTCACACCACAGCTCCAACTGCTTCCCCTTGCCCTTGTTGCAGCTATTGCAGCTGACACATTGCTACTAGCCTTTTTTCTTTTTTTTTTTTTACAAAAAGGGACATGTTTTGGGGTTTTCTTTACATACCCATACTACAGATTTACACAGAGCCGAGCTGATGTTGGGGTTAGCCTGTAAAGTTCATTGGAGATGATGGTAGGAGAGCAGATGGTGAAAATGAGCAAAGCTGGATTTCAGCGTGGAGCAAGGAAGGGAAACTGTGTTTATCCCTCCCGCTGCATCGTGCAGTTTTCCTTCATCTTCCTCAACAGCTACCAGCTCCAGGGCAAGGAGAGAGGGATAGAGGGATAAAGGGAGGTTGGGTACAGTGGAGAGCAAAGGGAATTGACTGTGTAAAGGTGGAATTGGGGCACAGGGCAGGGAATAAGCAGTGAAGGAGATGTCTGCTTTTCCTGGAGGAAAAGAGCTGTCTGCACATCCCAAACTCTCCCTCCACTGGGACTAGCTGGGGTTGTGAGGCTCTTTTAAGAAATATTAGAGGCAGATCAGATTTACCCAGGGGCTTAGGGGTTTAGTCAGAGCTCCTGGGCCTCCCCAAATTGACTGCTGGCTGCAAAGGACCTTGCGATCACCCACGGAAGAAGTGCTGAAGACACCAAGCCGCTCCTGGGCAGAAAGTCCCATAGGATGGTGTGCAGCAGGCTCCCCATGCATAGGGGGACGGGATGAGCCGTTGGCCAGAGGAGCACATGTGAGCCCCGAGAGAGGAAGTTTTCCAGCTGATTGGCAGGAAAACGGGGCTATTCTCAGTGAACTAGGCCACAGCGCAAAAACAAAGTTCTTCCTCATTAGGGAGGAATTCAATGGGCCTCACTGGAAGCCAGTGCCGCAGCACACAAAAGGTCAGATCTTGTTCTGGAAGCCTTTCCTCTCGTTCTGCCAGCAGGAAAAATCATTTAAACTATCCCCTAAAGAACTCTGCCTGCCCTTCCCCACACCTCCCCTTCCAAATACGAAAAGGAGGAAATCACCTCAATCTGGGGAACAGCACTGTGGTGGGGATGGCCAATCTCCCTGACCAGCCCACGGGACCCAGATCCCTTTGCCTCTGACAGCCTCATTATTAGAAGGCCATGTCTAATTAAGAGGGGAAGGAACAACAGGTACACCTTATTCCCGCAACACGGCACATTGTAGAGATCTGTCCGTGGAGACTCACACCAATGTTAACTGTTGCGGTGTGGCCAGTTGCATATGAGATTTTCTTAGGGGAAATACAGTCTGTTTAGGTGTCCCAGTTACACCTTCGGTGCTGCGGATGGACTGGGTCTGCCTGCACCAGCTGGTGTAAAGGCTCCCAGCACTCCACTTGCCTACGGAAATGTGCCTCACAGTCTCACCTTAGGGTGAAGACAAAAAGAGACAACTCTGGCAATCACAGCCACGTCAACACAAAGGTTTCTCACCTTTGTGACCAGCCACCACCACCTGCTTCTGCTTCCTGTAGCTTCAGAAGAATCAGATTCATCCAGACCCATGGAGGACCATCTTCATGTCCCATATCACAGCGCATCCAAACCTTTGTTGAAACCATTTTGTGTCCACATTACATGGGAAAACTGACAACTGTCTGTTGTCTATTGTAATCTTTCTGTACCAGTTCCATTTGCTTCTCAAATCGTGAATGTGAAATTCCACTTCTGCGATCAAGGCTAATTATTTGGTCAAGATAATTTATTGTTGCTCCAAATTCAGCATCTGACTTGCTAGTTATATAGATTTTCAAATGGACTTGTAGAGAGTAGTGGTCACACATTGTCCGAAACCTAGGACCTGAACTGAAAAAGTTTTGTTTCAGCTCTCATCAGCTGCAGAGGTCACAGTTAAGTAAAATCAGCTTAAGCTGGGATTGGAAAACTGTGTCTGCTACATTAGCAGAGAGATCAGATGACAGATTGGGTCTGGCCTCATTATCTAGCCATAAAAATGTAAGGGCTTGAAGTATTTGGGGAGTGGGAATGCAGAGAGCAGGAGGGATTTCTGGAGGATCTCTATGCAGTATTTGCTGTTTGGGAAAATGAGACCAAAGGACCCCCACCCAAACTGTCTGATGTGAGCTCTTATCTCCAACACCAAACTGAAACCAGGAGAATCAGTCTCTTCCTTTTGCAAATAGTTGGAGGAACAGGGGCTCCTGTGTGTCTACAACATCTCACATTTATTTTTAGCTTCATCTATTTGGTTAGTGAGGTCACTGGAGCCCAGGCTTAAACATGTTTTAAGCAAATGTTACCCTGACCTGCCAAAGCTCTGAATTGCCTGTAGCTATACATACCCCAAAGAAACAGAGCTAACGGTGCAAGAGAATGTTATGTTAGCATTTTATGCTAGAGTTCAAATAACTATGTATCCTCATTTATTGCAACACTTTTTTTTGGATATGATTTCCTGGCTGAAGTAGCCCCCGTGCCTTTTCCAGTAATTCTGCATTTAGGATTTTATTTACACAGTTTAAGGATTAAATCACAATTTCCAGTCCTCAGCATAAAAACAATAAAAATCCAGCCCTCCTTTCCCCAGAGTTGGGAAGCATTATCCGAATCACTGCAAGAAAACAAATGTCAGGGTACCCGGAGCCACCAGCTCCCATCATTTCCAGCCTCATCCAAACTAGAAAATGAGTTGGGCGGGGGGGGGGGGGGGGGGCGGGGAACCTTGTCATGGAGCCACAGAGATACGAGCAAATAATGCTTATTTGTAACGATAGCTTGTTCTGCAAATGCAATAAGCTCCTGATGGAGTCCCCAAGCCCAGTGCTGGAAGCACGCCAGGACAGAGGTGCAGGGGAGCAGGCAATATTCATCACTGTTCCAGATGTGAGGTGAAGCTGAGGAGCCTGCAAGAAGCTCAGCGGGTGAGAGGTAAGGTAGCATGGCACCGGATCTTGCAGGGTGAACGCTTGTCCTAACAGGCTTTTTGACTGCTCTGCTGGGAATCATGAGTACACTGGCATAAACCTGGCCTCCGCACATGCTACAGCTCCTGCTCAAAGAACAGATGTCCCCCAGGGAGAACAAAACACCTTCAGAAGCATGCACCTATCCTTATTTTTAGTCTTTAAGATGAGTCATTCTGGAAAAAGCCCTTTTCTAAATGCTGATATAACCGTCTCTTCCCTAGGGATATATTCATGTAGCTGCAGGTGACCGAATTAGGAAAGCTCAGCAAAAGTTACTGCTAACAAAATATTCTACGGTGACTACCCATGTGCAGACTTTTAGCCTCCTGCAAATGCAAAACAAAATGTCCCTGCAGGGTGACTGGAGCTAACACGCTTTACTTTACATTTGCATTTGGCTCAGAGTTGCACAAAGCTTCTTGCTGGGGCAGAAGTGATAAAGAATTAAGCTCCTGTAACTCAATTGCTTGCAAGTACTTGCTGTATCTCTGCTGGAAAAATGTTGCAGAAAAAGCACACCTCTTGCTCATACAGAACCAGAAAATATTAAATTTTTGTTTCAGCTTTCCTCCTGGTTGGTCAGTGTGTCTGAGGTTCACACACCAAGACCAAATTCCCATTTTTCTATTACCAGAATACCGAACATTTCTGCAAGCAATGTTACTCATCTAGAGAAGCCATGGTCACTGCAATAGCAGACCATATAAATCAAGGTACTTAATTCTAGAAAGCCAGCATTTGTGGACTTTCATTCAGACCTTCTGTTGTTCTTTCATTATTTGTATGTCTCCCTTCCTAAATTGATAAGAAAGATCCTCTCCTTCCCAGAATACCAAAAAAATGGCTGCTTCTGCCTTATTTGGGGTGCAGATACGGATATCCCCATGGATCTGCTACCTGTTTGCTAATCACTGGCCAAAACTGAAAATAATTTGTGATTTATTTAATTATTGAAAAGTTTTGATAATCAAATTAGCCACTGGGTGACACTAGAAATGGCACATATGTGATGAGCAGTTACTCAGGAAGACTCACTGTAAACTGTTCAGAGACCTGTGCTATGGAAAAGGAATCATTTAAGCTATCCAGACACACACAGCTATGTACCCAGGCTCATTCTGAGTAGTTTGAGAATGGGCAGAAAAAAATAGAAGAAAATCCCCTGATAATTCATCTGTAGAGGGTAATTTACTGGGTCTAATCAGAGCAAACATCTCTATGGCTGGAATGTTGAAATAAATTAAATATAAAGCCTTCAAGGTCATAGCTTCCCAAGCTAATAATGCAGCACTTCTGAAATCAGGTGGATACACTCTGGGTGAATGCACTGTGCTCCACTGTGAAAAATCTTGATCAGTTGGATGTAATGGGAATATTTCAAGCAACGCCCAGGCCTGCCTGAAAGAAAATGGAGTAAAGAAAGTATATAAAGGATTCAATCTTCAAACAAGGAAACTTGAGCAGGATATTCAAAGAAGTTTAGATGCTCAGATTGGAAGCAAAATACACATAAAGACACATTTGTATTTGGGGGGACAGGGGGAGTGAGGAGATTTTGGAGAGTGATCCTAGCAAGACATAAGCTGTGAGAAGCAAATCTTGCTGTTCCACCTCCAAAGTCTGATGCAGAAGCAATTAGATATTGCAGGAGCAGCCACGTTACACATCCCAACTCCTGCAGGGACCATTCCCCCTGATCAAGGGTTTATAACCCTCTCTCAGCCCCGGCTGCCCCATCTAGCTGACGAGAGGTTACCACCCCGCCAGCTGCTCAGCACAGCCATTTCTCTGCCTTTCAAATCCCAGCCCTGAAGAGATCTGGCTGCAGAAACAACAAATACCACCTTAACACTGAGCAGGCCCTGGCTAAGGGGCAGCCCGGTGGGTGTTGATCAGGCAGGGGCAGATGCGAGCAGGAGGCGGTGGATAGCCCAGACACAGGCAGACAGCAGTGCGCAGCCCACGCAGGAGGGTCTCTTGGTCCAGACAAGCAGGTCGACACCCTGGAAGGGTCTTGGTGCCAGGTGAAGTCCTGAACCTTTGAGGTCTGCCTTAGCAGCCCTGGTTATTGTCATCCTGAAATGCCTGGGAGTCTGCCCTGTGCCACAATGTGATGTCCTAAGATTTTGTTGCTACCATGGGTTATTTTTCTGCTATTCTGATGGCTTTCATGGCAGCAGAGGCTCTTTCCATAGCAGGATTAGAAAATTCCTTTGTTTTATTTTATTTTTTATTTTATTTTATTTTATTTTATTTTATTTTATTTTATTTATTTATTTATTGATAAATATACATTTCACAGTCACCCTCAACTTCACACTCATTCCTGTGAATCTCACTGTTAAAAATGTCTGCCTCACCCTAGCTGTTAATTTAAGATGAGATCCTGTACATTTATATGCATGCGTGTGTGTGCACACATACACAAAATGCCATCCACTTTGATGTAGTCTCCTCTGCATATGTTATAATGTGGTCTAGAAAGACATGATCATAGACCTATTCCTCTGCCCTCCATCAGACCCTGCTTTGCGCCATACATAATGATCCACATCCCCAAACGAGGCAGTTGTTGCATATTTCTCTCTCTGTTCATCACACAGCCTCTTGTCCTCATTCACTTGCGTATCTTTCAAATCCTGGGCTGAGCTTTCCTATGAAGTGCTCTCTCTTTGAGACTGAAAACCTCACCAGCACTAATGGATGTACCTTCAGCAGAGCCCTGTGCCACAAAACGATACTATTATCCCCATTTTTGGAGACAGGGAACAGAATTGCAGAGATGGGAAGGTCAACATTGTTAAAAGCATCTGATAATTTGAGAAAGCACAAGGCTTGATTTTTCAGAGTACTTATTTCCATAGCACTTTGCTTGGTCACAGTACAGGTCCCCTTTGACTGCATCTGCAATCATGAGAGCTTCACCCTTGTGTCTGGCAGAAGGGGGTTGCAAGCTGGGGACCAAAGCAACCAGCAGCACATAATTAGCACCCGTCTCTGAGGAGACTGACCTGACCCAAGCAGGCTGGGCTGGAAAAGCTCTAAAAAAATGAATGCTGGGTCTTCTGATGGAAAATATCACAGCTAGCTATCAGCTGCAGTCTAATAGTTTCCAACCTGTGGACTGTTTCTCTATGATTTCAAGCCTCCTAGGAAGGTGCTTAGATTGCTGTAAAGGCATTCATGCCTCCACTAGAAAAACTTGAGTGTGAAAATCCAAGCTGTGAAAACCAGCAAATTTTACACAGATGCCATGATAATAATAAATAAAGAGCAGGCAAGAGGCTTTTCGATGAGCCGACAGACTCATCAGCTGAGTTGTCAGCTGGAAAGGAGATAGTTAGCCTCCCTCTTCAAAAACAGGAGTTTCTTTTGCCAATACCTATCTGGGTTGAGGTCCTACGTGTTGGGGACACAGTTTCTTCCTCTTCTCTGCTCTTTATCCCAGCACTCAGACAGAAAATCCGTTACTTTAAGCACAGTTGTGGTTATCTTCAGTGTATAGACACCCTGTCAGAAAAGCCTGAGTTGTCCTGTATGTTCAGAGAAAGAATTAAGAACAAATTGATTGAAAATCCAGGGGATGGGAGGGGGAATCTTCCTCGTCTGCTTCCTGTGGTCCCGAAAATCCAACGCTTTCAAAAAAGGACATAATTCCACATTTTCTGCCAAACTTCCCATTGTTTCTTTAAGCTGAGGTAAGATTCTAGCTTTTTTTTGTGTGCTTTTCTTTTTTGCTTATACGCAGCAATAGTTCTACCAGTACAGGTTTCAGCTGGTGCTAGCATGAACTACCATCTGATCAAATTTATGATCCAGGTTTGTTAAAATAAAAGTAGTCTCATCAGGCTCGGTACTAGACAAGGGCACGTGCTTGCACAGATCTGAAATGCTGTTGAAGAATTTGGTTTTTTCAGGCTTTCCAGGGTGTTGCCATCCTGCCTGAATTTGGTGGGGAAGGAACATAAACCATAGAAAGCAAACTAGTTTTAATATTTCCTAAGATTCACACTTTTCATTTAGAAAAGGTGGGGTTTTTTTTCCCCAAAACTAAAACAAGAAGAATAAATTGCAATGAAACAATCACAGAGTGTCTGTTTCTGGATGTCACATTTCCCACAGAGGTTTCCCTTTGGGGCAGCGGTTTGGCCCCCCTTCTCAGCCTTGCTTCTCACCTTTATTTGGCTGCCCGTCCACCAGTTGGAGCCCCCGAGGCCTTTTTCAAAGCCCAGCACAGCCAACAGGGGAATTTCTTATTAATCCAAGGAGCTTTAGATGTGGATGCCAATTTATAAAGCTGTGGTGGAGGACAGAGGCACTAAGGGACATGGGGGAGAGACCTGGTCCGGCTCTCCAGGGCATCTCTCCGGTACAAAGTAAACTGCAGGAAATTAGCATAAGTGGCAGATTGGCTCCAAAAGCACCTGCTTAGGTTAAAACAGACTGCTGATGTAGCTGCACCCACCAGAAGCCACCTCATTGCTGCAGACCTTGGAAGTGCAGGCTCAGAGAGCTCCCCTGGGCAGAAAATCAAGCTGGTTTCAAAGAGAAACCTCTCCTTCAGGGAGATTTGGTCCCCGCCCACGTTTCATCAACCCCCCCCAAAACCTAGCAAATGCAGCAGAATGACCAGATTTTGCCCAATCTGCTCATTCCAGCCACCAATGCTAGCCTGGTCCCAATGATGGTGATCTGGTGAGGCAATGAGCCTGAACCGACAAGGAAAAACCTGTATTTAAGCAACTAATGAGAAAACCACCTCTTTGACTTTGGCACACATATTGCTCAAGCCACCAGAAAAGAGTAAGGACTTTGTTCCACCCTCATCATCATTCGTATCTAGTAAATTGGCAAGGAGTTAGGACATTGCCAGTATTTTCACACATGCAAAAAAAACCCTACCCACCAAAAAACCCCCACCCCCCAAAAAAAACCCCATAGCCCATTACTCACATCCCCAGAGAAATCATAATAAGAGACACAGAATTTACCACCTTCAAGCAGGAAATAGCTGCCTTTCTAATGCTTGCTAATTGCTTCACTTAAAACTAGTTTGATTACTTGGCACTGAGACAGTATTTTTAACCTGAATTATTGCTTGGAACTTTCCTTTCACCTACCAAGAGCCCAGGCCATTAAAAATGTGTAGCAAAGGTCTCCCTGCGAGGTGCAGGATTGCCTGTTAACTCTTTTATGAATCATAAGAGATGTTTGGCTTCTGGGACAACGTCTTGCCGTCGTGGCGTACGCGCCGTGAAAACGAAGGTGTTATTTATTAATACGACAGCAGGCAGAGCCAAGTGTGCACGTGGAGGAACGTGGGTTGCTGAAGCAAGTCACACTATGGAGCTATCAGGCATATTCCTAAAAGCTGTCACCTGGGGTGAGATCACATTTTCACTTTCTGAAACCAATAGGCCAAATCTATCACTCTAAGATTCAGGTGAAAACAAATTCTTTCTTAACTTGGCTTGACTTTTTCTAATCGAGTGTGAATTACAGTGCTACTTTTAGAGGGTGAAGGACATCAGGGCAGCAGTTACAGGAGCATGAGCAGTACATCCTGACCTGCAGGAACAGACCGGTTTGGGGCTTGGCTGTACCAAACATTGTCATTAAAACTGCCTTTGTCACAGCACTTCTTTAGAATCAAAAATTAACTTGCATTTTGTACTTGACAGGAAGTTATTAAGAAATCTCTGCAGCTACAATAAAACTGATGCTTAAATTGCAATCTTTCAAAAAGAATTTGAATCTCAATACGAAGCATCAATAAGGTAAGCAGCAGCTATGTAGTCGGCACATCCCTGAAGTGTCTGTTCCTGAAAGTCTCCCTTCAGGTGAGACTCAGGTCTGGGTAAAAACAGGCTTCATGGCCAGGGATGTACGGGACAGCACCCAACAACGATCCGCCTCTCCAAACCCTGTACAAAAAGTTTTAGGGGGGATTTTCAACCACCTCCCACACCGATCAGTCATGTTTTCCATCAAATTCAGTATGAAGTTTCTTTATCCTCTTGGCAAATTAAGCTTTTCACAGCTACGCAGGAGCTGTCCTGTAGGACAGGGAACAGTTGGGGCTTTCTCCTTGTCCATGCCACTCAGGAGAAGCAATGCAGACTCTGACCTCTAATTGATCTCCGAGGAGTTCGGCAGCTCACAGCTTTGCTTCAGAAAGCCAGTGAAATAAAATGTACAAGAAAATGGTGATGACGTGGGTGTAAAACACAGCCTGAATCTAACACAGGATGTTTTGAGGCAGTTAGTCAAAATATGTGGAAGAGGGTGGGCTTTGCTACCATGCCATCGCTTTTTCAAGCAGCAGGCATCCAGAATAAAATTTACACGTGAAGAAGTCTTCAGCGCAACTCAGCCACAGAGAAAAGGCTTCCACTTTGTGGGCCTGCACATAGGTCTATAGACAGCAAAGCTTTACCCAGATGTAAGCATGGAGTTATAGACCATGCATCTGCACTGCACAGGGCTGGGACCACACTGCTTATTTCTGCTCTTACCAGGGCAATTGTTAGAGTAAATTAGAGAATCTCTGGTGGCTGGGAGAACGTTTTGGAAAGGGTCACCAGCTAAAATGTTGGCCTAATGATCAGGAGGCAGGCAATCAGGTCAAAAGGAACAAAAGTATCTGAGTCTACGTGCTATGGGAGGAAAATAACACTTTTTTTTCATCTTAGGAAGCCACTTACAAAGCTTTCCATGGGAAGCAGACAGATGAAATATGCAGATCTAAGCAGAAGAAATATTTAGTGCTATCAGCCAAGTGATGGCTCAGAAGGTATCTTTGCAGCTGATGTTTTGAAGCCTCTGTGTCAGTCAGGAGAAAATGAAGCCATGGGTCAGTTTCTCAGCTGGTGTTAGTGACTAAATATTAGTGATAATAGATACTCCCAGCTGGGTTCTTGTGCTTTACTGTCACTGAAATTGAGGGTAGGAATTGAATTTAGTGAGAAAAGACACTGCCAGGGCTGAAGATATCACAAAAGCGCCGCCTCTGACACAGAAAACACCAGTTCCAGCTTCCTCAACAGTAATTTTGGCACCCAGCATGACTGCAACGGGTGATTGATTGAGTACACCGTGCTATAAGAGGAGCCCCTTAGCTTGCTATGTATAAAAAGCCACCCCATGCCTCCAGGATAAATATTTGTGTTTTTATGATCTTTTCTCCTCTTCAGCCCACTTCCTGCATCCTTTACCAGTCCCCTAAACACTTGATGAAAGACTTATAAAGATCATGGCAGGAACCGAAACTTAATGTTTTTGTTTTCAAGCTTCAAAAATATTTCCCAAACATCTCTTATTCCTCTACAGGAAATCCCTTTAAAAATATTCTGCAGTGAGCAGTGAAGTAGTTGAACCAACACACATCCCATCTCAAGTTTCTGCTGGTAATTGATAAACCAACTGAATATCTGACAGGATGGTAACTTTTATCATTTCTAGATAAGCGTTAATGCATCTGATTATTTCCAGACCTTCACTGATGCGATTGGAAAAGCAAATTAGACAGTGTTATAGCAGTCTGCTTAACATTCCTTCTTTTGTGCTATTACTGTTAATTTATTCCTTTAAGCCAATTTTTGCACTGTCACTACTGTGAAGGTTTTCTCAATAATTTAATTAAAAAAGAGAACCCTCCAACATGAAATTGCTACAGGATAAAAATCAATATTTAAGGTGTCAGCTTAAAAGCAGCTCATATCTTCTGTGTATGTGAGGGGGAGCATGTGCACACACCCATCAAGCCTATTTGAATGTGTAAATTTATAAACTCTCCTTTTTTTTTTTGTAAGGAAAACATTTGCCTTGATGTTCTATCGTCCTTAGAACTAAATGTTTCTTGGTTAATTGAATAAACATTTTTGCATTGCAGAAAATAAAGAGAAGTTATTATCCCTTAAAAATCCCATACATCTGAGGAGGTCCAAGACTTTCTGAGAACCCAACAATTTATAAAGATTTTTGAGCTTGCATAATTTTTTGCCTATAAATGCCACCCACTCAGAAACAAAGGAACTAAAGTAGGCTGTAATTACTTCCCTACACAATAGATTCCAATTGCTTCTATCAAGAAATATTACATAATTATTATAACTTAGTGCTGTGATTATATATTTGCTCAAAGGAGAATCACACATAATAGAAAGCAGTGGAACTTATGGCTCTTCGTCTATTGTGTCACCTCATACATTTAAATTATTTGATTAGAAGACTAAATAAAGACCTTGAGTCCTAAACAACACTTTCTCATCAGCTGTCAGGGTTGAAGGAAGTGATAAATGACAGGGCATGCATATTTGTATAGAAAAATTGGAGAAGAGGGAGAATAGCGAGGAGAGGATATGTTATGTGTCTACTTGTGTCCGTCTGTCCAACCCTCCATCTCTCCCTCCCTCCCTCCCTCCATCCATCCATCCTTCCATTAAAGTCTTGGGCATCCTCTCTGCATACATCTCACAAAGAATTTGCAAGGAGCTGATAAATAAGCACATCTCTGCATAGAAGATGAAGACAAAGGTCAGCCTGTGGAAGACATCAAGAAAAATCAACTCCTCCTCATTTTCTTCTTCATGTTCTTGCAGACTCACCTTCTCTGCTCCCTCACAACAGCTGGTTTCCTGGGTATTTGTACAATTTTCCAAGGGAGGCAGGGCCTGCACGTGCTGGGATGTGGGTGGACGACAAGGAGGCAAAGCTTCACAGGGGCTTACCACGTTTCTCAACAGTTTTGCACGTCTGATTTAAATCAACCATTTCTCATGCTCATAACTCATGCCTCAGATAACACACACATCTCTGATGCTACCAGCACTTAGGATAACTCCTCCTGCTTTGTATCCTTGGATAACCTGCACAAAACAAGAGGCAGGTGGCTATCAAAACCAGGACAAACTATTAGGTAGAGAGAGTAGGCTCTGAGAATGAGATGTAGGACTGCTGCTGGAGAAGATGCTAAAAGGTGACTTTCCTCTCACAGACACACAATATCCCTTGGTGCTGAGCTGCAGCTCTCTCAGTGCAGTCACCTGTTGCACTTATGACAGTAACAATTTGCATTTTCTGAAAAGCAAGACATAGAATTAAAAAAAAAAAAAAATTTTGGGGCCTGCAAATTGCCATACTGATCACAGTAGCATGAGAGAGAGGAGTACACCAATTCAAATTTTGGCATCGAGTCCAGCCATTTCTGTTAGCAGACGGGGTCCAGCAATGCGGCAAGCATGTACAGCGGCTGCAGATCGCTCTGTGACCACTCGCTGGCACAGAGCCAGAGCAACTTCAAAGAGAAATGCCACAAGAAGCTGATTTTTCATGTGTGTGTTCTTTTATTAGGAATTTTTATATTTCTGCCTAGTAATAGCAGAAGTAATATCACGATTTCCCAAAGTGTAACAAATCTAATGTGTCTTACATATTGGATGGAAGTAATTTAACATGAGCGCTCTTTAATTTCATGGATCTCTATTGGAAATGGTTCCTGGTTAATGATCGGGGGTTTGCTGTTTTTGCCTTTTTAAAGTCAAATCTTTTAAAGTCCAGATGGAGAGGGTTTTTTACATCTGCGCAGGAAGAGTGACACTGATACATGCTGAACTCTGCGGGTGGTATTAAAATTCTGCCATCTACTTTAAAAGGATTTTTGAAAGTCATTTTAAAGGGGCATCATCAATTTGAAGATCACTTTGGATCTCATAATATTACAAGTAATATTTCAGACTACCACATGAAGCCAGCTGCAGGGAAAGAAATCAATGCTCCATGCTAAATAAGCCTCTTTGCTTTGTATTTTGACAATATTTTACACTGGATTCTTAAAAGCTTCCAGGGGGATGTTACAAACCTGTGAACAGCCATCGCTGCTACTGGATGGCCAGGTAAGTCCCAGCACTGATCACAGGCTCTTACACTGAACCCAATACTTCCAGCAGCAACTAAGGGCTGGGACTGGCCTCGCTCCTGTGTTTACGGGGATCTTCTTGACAGCAACCAGATGTAGAGAAATGATGGTGTTGATTTCCAAAAAAGAGCGTCATCTTTTGCAACACTCCTCAGCATTTAGAGAGCATTTAGAGATGCAAAGAAGCCTTCTGGTTCCAGCTGCTTTTGCTTCCACTGTGACCTCTTTCAGTTTTTATTAAATCTTGGTTAGGAGTGTTCATTGTTCAACGCGCAGACCTCTAATTTAGAAGGGGCTGGGACTGCACTTAATCAGCAGAGAACAAAAATGCTTCAGAAAGGGAAAGTTCTCCCCATCAGAGAAACTTCTGGAGTGGAAAAAATTACTAAATCACTTGGAAAGGAAAAACCCGGCTCACGGAAACACGAGCCAGGTTGTGGCCTAGCAAGGGGTTGAGGAAACTAAACACTTTGCAACTGAAAGTGTATTTTAGAGCAGGGACAGGCAACATATTTTAAACTCCTTTTCACAATCACCTCACCTGCTGGGCTTCATTTCAGAGCCCAGCAGTTTTATGAGATGAATCCATCTCATCCCTCTCTGTTTAATTCACACATCAGCTTGCAGAAGGAATATGGGCACGGTGGTCTCAGACAGGACTAGGATGGTCCAGGACAGGGCTGGATCCATCCTCCCTTGGCATCCTCCCTGCAACCCAGACCTCGAAGATTTGAACCTTGTGACATTTTCTCTTTATAATATACACTCTGAGATATATATGTATATTTTTAAGGAGGATAGGCTCAAACTAATCCTGGCACAGTTCCCTTTTATATTCATTTTCTCAGGCAGGCATTTGTACAGCAGCATGGACAGGTCCTAGAGGAGCCCATTTTGGGAAGGAGTCACTGTTTCAGGTTGGGACAAATTTTGGTATGGTTTTTCCATCAAGAAAGTGCTGAACCAGCATGGCCCTGAACGCAGGAAGCGCTGGCAGAAGAAATGAAGCACGGTCACCTACATGTGTTGGGCTGTTGAGGTTTCTCAAATCTCCTGCTGCAAATGAATGTCAACAAAATCCCCAAAATGCCTCATTTTCTTCTAACACAGATGCAGACAGAGCCAAACAATGTCTCAGGGCTACAGTGTCCTCCTCAAACACCGGGGGTCAGATTTAAAGGGATCTAAGCCAAGGAAGAAGCTTCAAGCCTAAGACCAAAGTGGCATGTTGGGCTGTGTCTTTCGTCCCCTTCAGAGCACCTGGCACCTCAGGAGGTTATGAGGTTAAATTAATTAGGAGACTGGGAAGCCATCAGGTACTACAGAAATTAGTAGCATGGTGAAAATCCCTATTCATCATTTTCTGCCCTGTTCTGGTCTGTCATGAGGATTGATATCTATTGATCAGCTGGATCCCAGCAGCTGATAGCTAGTCCTCAGTATCTGCTTTTTCTGTCGTATTCCTTTATACCATGCATTTAAAAAATACTCTTATATGCATTGCAGTCTTTTTACATTAATTTAAGTAACTGAATTTCATTTATTTAGTCAAAAGCATTCTGCAAGACGCATCTTGTTCAGCATTATGGATGCAAGTGTTAAAAGATTCCATCAAGAAGAACTGCTTATGAAAAGCTTCCCTGGTACACCATAAGCACAGAGAGGGCCACAAGGAATCATGGTTTGTTCTGTGACAGGGAAAGGGACCCCTCACGAGGCACCAAACCCACCCTCTGTGCTGTCTCCTGGGGAACACCAAAAGTGTCATAGGGGGAGATCTCATTCCCCTGACCAGACAGTAGTGATGCAGAGATCTTTACTGCAGGTATACAGAGCAGAGTGAGATGGGGATGGATGCTAATGCACAAGCCAATGCAGACCGAGAAGATGTGGATGGAACTGAAGATGTGGGCAGAAATCTGGGAGCAAGCAGAGAAGGCTTGCAGATGGGTTGCGTGGTCAGAGCTCCCCCTCCTGATAGCTCAGCAGTGGCCCTTCGGGATGTGACCTCCGCTTTTACCCTCTCTGTGGGGATGGAAGCAGAGCCAGGACTTTTGCTGGTGTCTCTCAGCTCTCTAGGAAGCACCTGACTTTACATCCAAACTCCTCTCTGGTCAAACGGCTAGAAAAAATATAAAGAAATTACATGTATCTTTAATTAAATTCAAGGTAGCACTGGTGTTGCTTAATCTTCAGAAAAAAGCCTAACGTTGCTAGTTCCCTGATAAGCTGGAATTTTCTTCGAGTCTGACAAGGTGATACACTACAGCCCTTTATTTGAAGAACGGTAGATTTTCTTTTTCTTTTCCTTGCACTGGTGATCCCTGTGTAATTTCATCTAGCAACGCCACTGTGCTAGGCTGGCTGGAAGGGAAAATCCTCACACAAAGAACTGATCTGGAGAACCAGTTCCTGAGGAACAGCCAAACACCTCCTGCAGCATCTTGGCATATTAAGACTTTTCTTATTTGACTTTAGATTTCCGAGAAGTTTTTGAACAAAATGTGTGTGTCAGTGGGACTACAGACCCAGAGGGAGCACCCAGCTTGTCACCATTTATTTTGTCCTCTGATTTCATTTGAATTTCCATTAGGCTCATCATGGGAGTAGAGAAACAAACCAAAAAAAAAATGCCGCTAAATAACAAAAGCCATAGATACATTCTACAGCCATTGCATTTTGCAATCTAATTACTTTAACATGTAGGGACGGAGGAGGGGGTTAT
Organism: Nipponia nippon; assembly: GCF_047370975.1. Lineage (NCBI taxonomy): Eukaryota > Metazoa > Chordata > Aves > Pelecaniformes > Threskiornithidae > Nipponia > Nipponia nippon. Next base: position 26,104,506 of record NW_028262302.1, read on the forward strand.
TACTCATAATACCGGAAAGCTTTCATGGAATAACACAGAATTATTAAACTTTTCAGAAAGAATCCAGTTTGCAGGTCCCACTGCACATTTACCTGGGCGATTTTCCCTTTTCCTGTGGCCGAGAATCACTTTGTATTACACTTTCCCACCTATAAAAGAAGCCCTTGTTCACAGCTGCCCTGAGGTGCTCATAATGTTATTGGTTCTGTGCTAAGAAGCTGGGATTGCTGTGAATTCCTGCCTTGTGGCTCTCCGGTTCACAAAAGTAAATACATTTGCTGAGTTAGCTAGGCTTCACGGTGCCCAAAATCCCGCGGGGAACGAAACGTCCTATTGGAGGAAGCTTTGAAACTCTAGTTGCCCTACAACACTTTTCTCGGGCAGGAGAGCACACAAAGCATGCTTCTGTGCTGTATTTACTGTTTTTTTGTGGATCCAGTGCATAAGAGCTGCATTGAACCTTGGCAGAGGGGAGAGGTCTCCCCTTGGAAATGTGCAGGATGCAATGGAAAAAAAAATCAGTGCTTTTTGCTCCTTACTGAGTCCCTTGTGCCCTGCACACTGCCTGGAGATGAAAAAACCACTCACGGGTGAAGGGAGAAGCAGCCAGAACAGTAACTTTCCTGGCTCAGATGCACTTACTGAAAAATAAATAGGTAAAGCCAAGGTCGGTCGGCTCACGAGATGCCTGCAGCACGCATGTCCCTGCTGCCACAGCAGCTCAACTGCTGAGTGCTATAGGAACTGCTCGCCGCGATGCTTAGAGCAGGGATACACTGCAGATGTGTCCCCTGACATGCAGCCTGCTCTTCCAGTGTGGTGGCTCTCTTCATTGAACACCCATAGGCAAAAGAGCCTTTGAAAAATGCCTGTTTCTGACACAGCTTCTCGAATGTATTTTCTTAATTTTCTTCCAGCATTGACTAGATCCAGGTGAGACCCAGTGGACCCTAGTCTGGGGTTTGGGGTGGGGGAGTATTCAGGTAGGATGAACCAGCCGAGCACCAGTTAATTTAGGTGAGAAGGTACTGCCCAATTAAAAACCATAAGCAGTAGTTTGAGATTTTTTTTTTGAGGGAAGGTGTCTTTTGTTGAGCCCAGCTTTCTCCAGCATAGCTTCTGCAAGAGGTGAGGGCACCTGAGAGATGGTTCCTGGAGAAAGTCCCTCTCTAGAAGGCCATCGCCCTGCCCTGAAAACCTCTCCCTGTGCAAAACACATGGGACAACCTCCTGGGCTGGAGATGACCAGAGGGGATGCTGGTTGCCAGAGACATGGCCAAAGGTGACAGCATCCTAAAGTGCAAGGTGGCACCCCAAAGGCTGGACTGTCCTCTCCTTCCTCGCACAGCGTGCCGCGGCAGTAGCTGCAGGGGGTGGCATGGACAGCTGGCATGGGATTATCCTGGGAAGAAGGGCATTACCAATGCCATTTCCATGCCATCCCTGCTGTGGAAAAGCAGTAACACGTCTGACAGCTCACCCTCACTCCAGAAGCTGTGCATGTGCTCAGGACACGTCCCAGATGCTCATCATTTCCGATCGTGGTGGATTGTCGGTTATGCTTGTGTGCTTACATACACAAAGCACATTTAAGCAGGCAGCATAACTGGTGTGCTATTTCCTCACTTAGAATGAAAAGTCCTTGCTGTCTTAAGCTCCTTAATCTGAAATTAAATTCTACATTGGCTGCAGCTGATCGCAGAGCAGGGCACGGGGAGGCTGCAGAGCAAATCACAGCTCAGCACTCCAGACGTTTGCACGCGCCCCTAACGCCCATGTCATGTTGCCATCAGACACATTCCGGAAGTCCTCATTTTCTGGGTGTGAAAACATTTTAACAATAAACAGAAATTCTTCCGATTACATGGTTATATTCGACTGCTGAAAGCAGACTCTTATTAAGCTAGGCAGAGAGCAATTAATGTCATGTAGAGAGCAGTCTTCCACATGGCAAAAAGCTGGACTAATACATCTTTCCCACCTCCAGCAGCTGGGACCATGAGTTAAGGCTCCAAGTTTGCAAAAGCTTATTAAGATGCTTGCTGTAAGCATGGGAGCAGCTCCACTAAAATAAGAGGCTGGTGAAAATCTGGCCGTAACGAGATCTGTGAAGTTTTTAGCATTTAATTTAGGGGGGTGGTGTTTTCTCTGTAAGTTTCAAAGGGTTTTAGCTTCATTTCACTCCTTCCCACCACTAGCAACCTGGACAGATATTTCTTCATTGGTGTGCCAGACATCGAAATAATACAGAATTGGGTTTCACACTTGATTGAGCTGGAAGATCTTCACCAACCAAAATCTTCAAAGTTCTTTATTTCTGTCCTTTTTCCAAAGGAGCCCTGATGCTATTCTCATGTGTCTGCAGCATGCTGCAGCTCCTAAAGAAAGAAAAAACAACATAATGAAACTGAGCCACAAATTGCTTCACAATTATTTTTACCACCTAATTTGGTGCACGAGGCTGGAGGCTTGCTCTTTGCATACTGTAATCCTGCCACAAACTCAGGAACAGCCCGAAAGGCCACAGAACAGACGAGATATTCATTATCATCTCTCTCATGTTGCAGCTGTGACAGAGGGCCTGGAGAATTTGCCCAGCACGATATTTGCAAATGCCTGCTTGCCTCTATATTAGCTCAACTAGAGAACTGCTGCTGAGGATGACGTTCCTCCTACCACCCTACTCCCATCCAGCAAGCGCAGCCATACCACATGGAAAGTGCAATCTGAACCAACTTTCATGGAACTCTCTGTCCAGGCTTGCTGTCTGCCTGCTGATGGTACACTTGGGACATGGAGCAATGATCCCACCACAGCTCAGGCTGGAGTCACTCGTGCTCAGCAAGCCAAAGGCTCAGGATGTTCCAGGATTTATAGATTTTTGCAGTGAATTATGGTGCTCATTGATGAGACAGGGAAGTTACAGTAAAACCACTAACTCCACAATGAAAGGGCTTTTATACGCTCTGTTGCAGTGGTGGTTATGGCTGCCAATTTCGCACAATTCACTTTCAAGCACAAGAGCAGCACGAACTGGTTTAAGACGATTTCTGAATGATGAATGCTGACTTGAAAGGTTTCCAGTACGACATAATTACTCTGCATTAATGTGCAATACACAATGGTCTATATGTATCTCAATGGGAATCTCAGTGGGGCTTCGTGGGCTCCATTCCAAGTAACCTCCGTCGGGAGTCACGCTTAGAGTCCCACAGGCTGACATACAAATAGATCCCATATTCATTCCTGAATTATTTCTGTGCAGAATCAGATGCAAGAGATCCAGGGCCATATTCACTGGTGTGTGGCAGCACACAATTGTACTCAGCTGTAGTGAATACAGCCCATTTTATTTTCTCTCTTTGGCCTGATGTATGTTGCTTTGGCTAATGTATGCACACCTTAATCTTTAGTTGCCCAGAGACAGACAACTCTAATGAACTCCCTACAGCTTTAAACAAAGATACGTTTTCAATAAGTGAGGTCAGGGAGGGGAGACTCAACCACTTGTCCTGAGCAAAGGCCAAATTGAATGAAGAATTCATTTACTTATTCCCAGCTAAACACCACTCATTTTGAGAATTCACCTAGCCCTTAAAATGAGCTGTAATCCTCTATAATGGTTGTCCTTCTGCAAAGACTGTCCTGGTACTGTTGTTGGGTGGATAATGAAATACTCAGGTTCAACATTCACATCATCCTGATTAGCTTTTGAAAACCTCAGTGTTTGCAGGTATTGCTTTGTTTTTATCACTGCTAGAGGCCCAGGTACCCTAGCAATGAGCAGAGGATAAATGCACTCAGGAAAAAAAAAAAACTTCTTACTAATCAGTTCTGGGTCCAGAGTTAAAACTTATTTCCAAAGTTCAGAGCTATTTGAAGCAGGGATTTTCACCTGGGCTCATTTCCAATCAGCATGATAGCTGTATTCGTTTTATACCACTGTGCTGCTCTTAGCCCTGGGGTCATGGCACACTGCTGCAATTCACCTTGTGGGAAAGAGCTGGTGGGACGCTGGGCAAACGAAAGCAACCCTCATCACAGCCAGCAAGGCCTCCTCCCAGAGCCAGTGTCTCCAGCCCATGGGATGGAGGGGGAATATTTATTAACATTATGGGTGACTCCGGTTCCCTGTTCGGTTTTGCACTGCCAAATGCCTGCGGTGGAGGCAAAGGCAGCTGTGAAAGGGCTGTTAAAAGGACTTGGAGGAGTGAAAACAACGGTACAGAAAAGTGCACTGCAGATAGACAGCTTCAAAGGCATGAAGATAACAATGGCTGGACACATCCCAAGTGGAGAGAGTTATTCTTCCTAGAGCTAAGCCTTGGATCAAAGGAGACTTCAAACCACCAAGACCCCAGAAGGCAGAGCAGGTTTGGATGGGTGGTGGTGAGGGTGGTGGGTGGTGGTGAAAAGAGATGGAGAGCGAAAGAGGATTCTCTTCGACATAGTCAAGGCAGGCCATGAACAGATGAGTTCGTTACTTGCTGAAAGCAATTAGCTGCCTGATACACAGCAAGAGAAGGTTAAGTTTATGCAGAAGGTGTAGGACCCAGTTTTACCTCAGGAAGCAAGGTTTATATGAGGATACAGCCTGTTGGTTCCTCTCCACCCTCAAACTTTTGAACCAGCTTGCCAATTTTAACCACATTCAAAAGAGGGGTAGATGCCTCCAAGATAACGCTCTTACTGATTTGTTTCTCACTGAACAGACAAAGAAAAATTCATCACCTGCCTAAAAAGGAGGGAAACCCAACCAAGCACCTCTGAAGAGGGAAAGAGAAGAGGAATGTCTCTATCTGTTCCTGTTGGCCCTGGCTGGCTGGCAGCCCAGCTCGCCCTTATCTTCCTCCCACCCAGGACACGTAGGGTAGAACGATTATGAGCCATAGTGGTTTCTGAGTCACTTTTCATCAGTTGATGCCCTAGGCTTCAATGCAAAACCTTTTCCCAAGCTCAGAACCCACCAGATTCACAGCAGGGGTAACACAAGGGTATTGGTACCCTGGGCTTGTGACTAGGTGAGGAATGGTGCCTGGGAGGGGAAAGGTCTGTACTGAGATCTCAGGGGACAGTACTTAGAGAGACCTCAAGGATGGTTCACCCCATAATGAGACAGCAAACCATGTAAACTAACTAAATAAAATGTAATAAGTAATGGATGAAGCTGAACTGTTTGGCTCCTGCAGCAGCCCTAGTACAGAAGGAACGGAGACTAGAGGCCTCTTGTTGGAGCAAAAGGATGTTCCAGCAATTAGGACATTCATTTGTAGGTTAAGACATCCATGAGCAACCTCTCTGCCACAGATTTCCTAGGTGGCCCTGTGCATGTTGCCTGCCATATGCCAGTTTCCCATCTGTTGAATCTCCGTACCTCAAAATCATCAATAAATCACTATGGCCCTTTCTAATTTGATCATACTTGAGGTCTTTGAATGGTTTCTGTTAAGACAGCAAAACTGGCAATGTAGGCAGGGATTCTGCTACAACTGTACTTTTACCAAAAACATGCAGCTGAAATCCCAGAACTGACTCACATGTGTCTTTTCCCAGAAGTGCCAGCCTCTTCCAGCCACCTTGCAGCCCACAGGAGTCGTTCCTTTGGCTTTTTTTCAGAGCTGTGGGGCCAATGCTCTTTCATCTGCATCCCTGGTTTCCTGATGGGTCTCCATATCTGCTTTCAGGGGGTTGTTTTAATTGCTCCTTCCTTATCAACCCAGTCCCCAAAGGTCATACGTAACCATACCGTCACCAGAAATCTCTTTAAACAAACAACACCTGGTGAAATCCCTTCTTAAACGCACATTACACGTGGGGAGAGGTCAGGACTGTCTCAAATACCCAGCTCCCTTGGGGAACAGTTACTCTTTCCAGGCCAGGTTTATAGGAAACAACTGATATAATTTGAAACAAAGCTCATTCTTTCAAAAGTTCATTTTTGAAAAGTTCATTTTTCTCAGGAACAAACCCTTCCTCAGGCTTGAAATATTAGCATTGCAAACCACAACAGCTGAGCACTTCTTGATTTTTACACTGGCTGGGCGACTGGACAGGAAGGAGAAAGCTCTTCCGTGGCTAAGAGCCTGTCTTCCTATCATGCTTAATGTCAGAGACAAATACCTTGGGGTTCAGTCCAGTTTCTAATTCCTGGGTGTGGTGCCGAGAACTGCAGTCCCACTGGGGATTTGCAAAAAGAGCAGCCGGAGCTTGTATAAACCCCCATTTGCAGAGGACAGGTCTCCTTTCTAGACCCGCTCACAAGCACAGCATGACCAGTGCCAAATCCCACTTCTCCTCAGGTGCCTGAGGACCCCATTAATGCAGCGGGGTTGTTTGCACAGACCAGCAGGAAGTAGCCTTTGGCCAGTAAGAGGAATTATTACCACTCCCCAAGGACCTTTGCAGTGTGGTTTCTGGCCTGTCTCCACTCTGCTTTTTGTTTAAAGTAATCTCCATCGGCACTTGCTTTCCATCCTCCCTCTGCAGCCAGCACTCGCAGACGTGCTAATGGCCCCGTCAGCAACCAGCACTGGTCCTATCAATCCCATCCCGTCCCACCGAATTCAAAGGAAAGCAGCAAAACACCATGCATACATGCTTTAAAATGAAGTCACTAAGAATAATGGAAAACCAATGGCAGTGCCACTTTTACCAACTCCAGGGGCAGAAAAAAAAGTGAATGCAGCTATTCTTCTATATCTGCTTTGTTTGCAGAAGAACCGGTCTAAGTTTGACCTGGGTGAAGCCTGGCTAAGTCTTGCAGCTCTTTTCCCAAGCCCAAAGGACCATCACCTTTGGGTCTCTAAATGCCATATCTAGCTCCTCTATAACTCTCATCCTACTACCAAAATAACACCTGACTGACTCATTTTAGCAGATATGTCCTTCTGGATGCATGAGGATTCAATAGCCTCGCAGTGGACTTAAAGACCTCCAGCTCCAGGTTCAGGTCCACCTGTGGACTTGCCCAAGGCAGCGTGGCGAAGCGGGGCAAGGAAGCAGCAGATTTGGCCAGGGAGGGCTTGCTGAGCCAGCACATGCTCTCCCAAATACATTTCTGCCGAAGCTGTTCTCAGGAGTTAAAGGCAGCAAAATCTCCACTTTATTTTAAATTCTCACAATACACCCAAACGCTGAGGTTTTGTCAGATCTCCAAAGACTTGTCTTCACTACTGAAAAACACTTATATTTCTTTTTACTGGAAGGTAACTAATGGCCAGCAGCTCTCTTGATGTAAACAACACAGCCAAGACAGAGGACTTGAGTTTTACTGTGGATAAACTCACCAAGGTCAATGCTGTGTTCCCGCTTGAAGTTGACCTCTGCAAATTTATCTCACAGAGTGCTTTAGTTTTACTGCCTCGTTTGTGTTTTTACCTCAGGATATTGGATGAGCACTGGTTCCCCTGGGGCTGAAAAAAAGATTTAAAAAATTTAGCAGTAAAGACAAGACCAAACATTCCTCTTCAAGGGGAAAATATCTCTACAGGGGCTAAAACAGCTGTTCTTTGTGTAAGTCGACCAACACAGATGTATATGCTTTTCCCCACTGGCAGAAAGTGTAAACCAAAGAGACAAGCCTGCACCCTCTAGGAAGCACTATCACCAGAAAAACTGTATCACTAGGAAAGCGTGTTCAGCTCATATAAATCTACCAGCTCTTTCACAGCAAAACTATGGAGGAATTGCTTATAATGCCAGCAAGTTAAGAACACTTTTACAGGAGATATTCTACTCCCGGTAAAAGCCCAAATACAAAAACACAGCCCTGGATTTTGGGCCAATAGAATTCATGTGAAATTGGAAAAAACCAAAGTGCTTGCTGTTTGCAAAATTACATTATGCTTTTTTATGAGTAATTACACAAGGAGAGCCATTTTTTTAAGAAGCCTGTCTCCAACACAAGATTGCTTAAAATCATTTAAGCATTATACCTTAAAAGCATACAGAGAGTTGAAAAAGAAACTAAATCACATTTTGCCCTCTGCCATGCACATGTAAATACCAAATGATACAGCTGAAATCAGGGAGTTGTTGGTTGCTTTCCAAAGCAGTTGTGGAGACTTTGGCCCACCAATATTTTAAGACTGACCCAAAAAGGGATCGGAATGTCCAGTCTGTGCCCCAGGTTTTTGAAACACGAGTGGTGAGTTTTGGAAGAGCTTTTACGGATTTTCTCTACCACCATCGATTACACCTCTCCTTCCAATGAAACAAACAAACAAAAAGTTTAGATATTAGTGCCTTTAACCTGTTGAATTTTCACCAAGAGATTTCCAACTTTAAATAATGCATTAATTTGACCTGAGCAAAAGAAGTAAGATTTAAGGAGACCACAGAACTCCAAGAAAAGTTTTCCCCTTCCTTGTCCTTTCTTGTATGGTAAAACTATCCTTTTTCACAGAGATCTTCAAGAAACAGAGTGCTACAAATGCAACATGAATCTCTGATGTAGGTGGGGCAGGAAGTTATATTATCTTCAGCTAATATAAATGAGCATAAAATAACAGCAACCTTTGTGGATTTACATAGCTGCGTAACCCTCTGACCATCCATGCCCTCCCCTCTTTCTGGAAAATCCCCTTGGGCTTAGAATGTACATCATCAAGAAACAAAGACTGCACAAGCCCATTATTTTAGCTTGCGTGTCATTTAAGGAATGAGGATACTTTCTTTAATAGGGTGTTTGCTGGCTGTTTACTGAAGAAATTATCTCTTGCTGGAGGTTGTTTTCAACTGCACTGTGAGATCTGCTTTAAGGAGGCTGCTTAGTGCAACCAGAGCAACATCAGGAAGGTCTGAAGAAACAGAATTTCTGAAGGAGTTTTTTTTTACAGAGGAAGTTGCTTTAACCTAGATATCTACTCAGAAAATGTATTTTCTGTTCCTAGGTTGTTTGACTTTAGGAGAACAATAAATTCCCAAGAGTTCTTACAAAGATCAGTCATGCCTCTTTGTTTTAATGGCATATTTTGAAGTTTTGCCTCCAGAATATTGATAAGAATCAAAGTAACTTTTGATATATGGCATTAGATATGCTCCAGGAATAAGATCCCTCTCAAGTTAGACTTTCTGCAGACAACTCAGACCACCCACTTTCAGCTTAAACACGGCCTGTTCAAAGTCTGCAGTGATTCAGATCAGAGCAGTAGCTGTCTGCTCAAACTGTGAGATCTTGGCATTCATCAGACATGTCCAGCGCACATCTGATAACACAGCTTAAACTGCCCAGGGCCATTGGAAGGCAGGTGAGGGAGAGCTAGGAAATATCAAAGTTGGAAACAGTCTAATCTTCAACTCAGCACACTACACATTTTGAATTTCACACACATTCCACAAAATTCCCCAAGTCCCAAAAGCTTTAATCCAGTCACTTTGCAACATATGTGTGTTTTATTTAAAAATAAATTATTCAGTATTACTTTTCCTTTCTTGTATCCAGCTGGCAACATTTTCAGTCAGTTCTACAGGAGCCAACGTAACCTCCTGTTAGTTACGGTCTTGTCCATTTGTCTACATTTTCAACTAATTTTCTGCAAAGCCTTTGGACAATGCATGCGGTTGACTTTTCAGGCAGTTAACCCAGAGCTCTAGGGACTTTACACTGACACTACTGAGACTTTGGCCATGCATCTCCTAGACTCTTTGCCAATGATGCTTGGAGATGGGCACATCACCTAAACTGATCCAGTTGCCTACTCCAGCTAAGAGCTACCACTCAGCAGCTGATTTCAGGGAACTGACTGTGGAGGAAAGCTCTGCTGCAAAGATTAAACTCATGTGTAAGAGACACCACAAAGGGAAACAGACAACTACAGCAGACAGCACGATGGAAACATCAGCACTGAAGTTGGTAGCTGTCAGAAAACCCCTGGCAAGCAGAACTAAGAAATGTTTGATCAGGAATAGAGAATAAGCCAGAAATACTTGCTAGACAGCTGCATGAGACTATGACAGGCCTCTACCTTGAATATTGTATGTCTTTGCCTTTCACCATCTCAGGAAGATGACAGTGAACCAGATATGGCACAGAAGAGGATGACCAACAGGTTTTGGGGCACAGAAGCTGCTCAGTACCAGGAGACAGAGACATGGCCTTGTTAACCCCAGAAAAGGAGAAAAAGGAGTAACAGAAGCTCATGAATGACCCAAGGGAGGTGAATGGGTAGGTTTTACTCACTACCCCACATATTTCAAAAGCTGAGGGTCAACCCATGAAATTATCAGTGGCAGATAAAAACAGCAGCAAAAAATAGCCACAAAAAACCCCAGTTGTTTCCTCAAGCATTATGGGTTTAACTGTGATGCTCCTCACCCCAGGGCACAGCAATGGCTGGAAGTGGCCTTTGCTTAAGCAATGTTTGAGCCGTATTCGTAGGAGAAAAGCCCCTCAAGGTCTGTTAAAGACAAAGATACCAACTTTGATCTGTGAACTCTCCTCATTGCAGAGCAGTGGAAGAGTCTATCGGAGAGTTATCACTATATGTGAGTTTCATTCTGCTACTTTTCCCTGGGCATCTGCTGCTGGCTATGGTTGGAGGTAAATCAAGGTGTACATTTTTACAGCTCTGTGTACTTTTCACCCAACCCAATACAGCTGCTACACCTGCCTGCAACCAAGGTCCATACCTCCCCAAATAAGAGATTGTTTCTGCACCCACTGCACTCAATAGCTTTTACTTCTTCAGCTGATGGTGAAGTTTTTCCTGTCCTGCAGAAGATCACCAATGAGCTGGAAAGAGCTTTACTGTGCAGGTTTGCTTTCTTGCCTGGGATTTTCTGCAGGGAAATGGCACAGGAAGCTGGAGGTGGTTTTGCAACTTGCACATTTGTCATATTTGAGAAAGGCAGGGAGAGATCTTAGAGGATTTAGTCATGACTGACAGGACCTGAGCATTTCAATTGATGCAGACACGTGCAGATGAGGCTGGTGGTGTGTCACTGGGAGGAGAGGGACTCCTGGGGTGTGCTGGGGGACTGAACAGAGACAGTCATGTGCATGACAGGGTACAGCAGCAGGGACAGGCAATGGGCTCTGTATTGCCATTTCAGGAGATGCCAAAAATCCCTATGAAGTCATGAGGAGTTATGTGTGGCCTTGGGTAAGAGAGTGCCTCCTCCAAGGAAAGGGCATCGAGGTGCCTCCAGACCTGGACCTTGTGTCCTGAACCAAACAGGGCCTGAAAAGCCAATCTGCCCACTTCATACTCCTGCCTCTGCCAGTCCTCCAAGAGTTTAGGACATTGCTTGGGAGTCTGGGGAAGAGTGGAGGCAAATGGCTATTCCCCAGTTCCCTACTCATGCCCCACCACATGGCCTTCTCCAGATTTCCAAGCAATGACTCTCCAGCTCTGTTGCATCCCTCCTGATTGCCCTTGCTCTATAGGATCAATAACCACCATGGGCCAATCTCATGGGGTGGACCCAGGACAACACATCCTATCAATCAGACAAGATTATTTTGCGCTATCCAGCAGGAGACATCATTATTCTGGGAAAAGTGGCGCCTTCCCACAGCCAGAATAGTGATCCATCATGAAGTTTGCCTTGCAACATGGTCAAGTACAGGCTGGCTGGCAGCCCAGTGCCTGTTCAGCTTCTGCCCCCTTCAAAGCCTCCCAAGCAAGGAGAACACAGGCTTTGTTTGAAGGTCACCATGCATATCTGCAGCTCACATGATGGGAAGCTCTTGTGCCTATGGGCCAAGCTGAGCTGAGATCCTGGAGATGAACATATGGAAACCCTGCAGAGTGCAAAAGGGAGGTAAGGAGGGAAGCCAGCAGGAAAAACCTGAATTTTCTAACTCCTAATGGGGAAAGCAAGAGGTTTGAGGTGCTGCTGTGGGGCCAGGTAGAGAAAAGTTGCTAGGGCTCAAACTGCATAGAGCTGGAAGGAGAGAAGACACCACCTTCCAAAGTCAGTGCAGAGAGAAGGGGACAAGTGGACAGATTGGACATTAGGAAGAAGTTCTTCCCTGAGAGGGTGGTTGGTCACTGGAACAGGCTCCCCAGGGAAGTGGTCACACCACCAAGCCTGTCAGAGTTCAAGGAGCATCTGGACAATACTCTTAGTCATATGGTTTAGTTTTAGGTAGTCCTGCAAGGAGCAGGGAGTTGGACTTGGTGATCCTTATGCATCCCTTCCAACTTGAGATCTTCTATGATTCTATGAAGTGGGCTACCAATAAGAGGAGGAAAAACTCCACACCAAACCTACCACACAGTAGAAAAAGCCTGGAAGAGAGAAAGAAAAGTGTGTTAAGTAAAGACATTTCCCCTTTCTTGAAGGCTCCTTCTAATGGCCGTCTCATGAAGAGGCAGCTGGGAGCTCATGGGCACCTGCTCAGCCTCAAAGCTGCTCTCCTGGTGCAGTAGTCAATGGCACCAGGGTGACAGTGCTGAGAGAGATTTGTTTCAGCTGATTAGGGTAGGACTGCAGAAACATGGTGCAGGGCTGTAGACAGGTACTTGTCCAAGTGCAGTGAAGATGTGTCTTTCTCCTTTCCTTCTTGTTGCCCAGTTCTTTGTCCATCTGTCTGGCAAGACCAGCAAGCTGACCGAGCACAAACTTATCGAAGTATAGGGATGTACTTATGCATTGCACGCAGCCATGTCCAGGTGCATGACACAGAGCCCCACATGAGAGGGGACGGGGCTGCGGTGGGCACAGGACTAGCTCTGCCTGCTGCCATAACCTGCTTAAATGCCCTGCCCACCCTTGCAAGGCAAGGTCTGTTTGAGAAACTATTTTTCTCCCCATTTCACGTACTTTACTTTCTCTGCAAGCTGCGTTTCACATCCTGGCTGCCCAGGGCTTCTTTTTCACCCCAACCACTCCCCACGCACCATGAAAAGCTGCATACTGCTTATGTAAATGCAAAGAGACATGCGGCGGCGTGTGGTGATGAAATGGCTGTTTCAAGAGGCCAGCAGCAGCACTGAGAATTATTGCAGATCTAGCCCATTCATTTTCTACAGCTTTACATATTTTCAATAGCTGCTCAGCCACATCCTTACCTATAACACAGGGCTGCTTTGAGCAGAGCTCGGGGGAGGGAGGGGTTGCAAATCAAATGTTTTTCTGAGGGAGCTCTCTTTGCTCCAGGGTAGCCTGGCTTTCACTTACTTTTAACGAGTTTTCTAAGAGGGTTTCCAGCTGTGTGTGGAGGGAGCTGCAGACCGTGGCTGCGAGGGGTTAATGCCTCTGATGGCCGGCATATGCCGCCAGCACTGAAGACATCCGTCCATCCATCTATCCCATTCCAAGCCCAGTAAAGCATGACAAGGCCCAGCAATGGGAAGCTCAGGACTGATTGGGGCTGGAGGGCTCCAGTCTGCCACCAGGAGCTGAGGACATCACCCAGCAAGGTATGGGCTGCGGGACCATGACAGCACCTGGAGACCTGGAGGGGAAAGGCCTCTGCAGGGTCCTGCCCCCAAATTTCCTTGGTCTGCGCCATAAGACCATCCAAGAGGCTCCCTACCTGTTTTGTCTCAGGTCTTACGGATGTTCGTGAGCATGGGCAGGAGTCTCAGCCACTGGAGCACAGTGAATGTCACTTTTTTCCAGGGGAGAAATGTTTCTGGCCCTCTGCACTTTGGAGAAAAAAAAACCATAAAACCACTAAAAACTAAACCTATAGAAACAGGGTCTGGCTGCACCCAAGAGTGTAGAGAAGGAGGCCAGAAATAATAATAAAAAAAACTTTTGTAATATATTACACTAAGCTTTTGACCATTTGGCCCCAGCAAACCATGTTTGGGAGTTATTTTTCAGATGCAGCAAGACTGCTAGCCTGAATATAATGTATCATATATCATATATCATATATCATATATCATATATCATATATCATATATCACATATCATATATAGTTTGGGCCCCTCACTACAAGAAGGACATTGAGATACTGCAGTGTGTCCAAAGAAGGGCAACGAAGCTGGTGAAAGGTCTGGAGCACAAGTCATACAAGGAGCAGCTGAGGGAGCTGGGGTTGTTTAGCCTGGAGAAGAGGAGGCTGAGGGGAGACCTTATCGCGCTCTACAGCTACCTGAAAGGCAGCTGTAGCGAGGTGGGGGTCGGTCTCTTCTCCCAAGGAACAAGCGATGGGAGGAGAGGAAATGGCCTCAGCTGTGCCAGGGGAGGTTTAGGTTGGATATTAGGAAAAATTTCTTCACCGAAAGGGTAGTCAGGCACTGGCACAGGCTGCCCAGGGAAGCGGTTGAGTCTCCATCCCTGGAGATATTCAAAAGACAGGTAGAGGTAGTGCTAAAGGACATGGTTTAGTGGTGGACTTGGCAGTGCTATGTTAACGGTTGGACTTGATGATCTTAAAGATCCTTTCCAACCTAAACAATTCTATGATTCTATGATTCTGTGAATATTGGCTTGAATTAAAAGGTGACTGGCAACAAGGTGGAGGGACCTCAGCATAAGAGCAGGAGTCCCTCGAGCTGTGCCAGCTCCAGCAGTGACCCCTGCGCTGCCAATGTTGCACAGAGGGGTTTGCTGATGGCATGTGGAGATAAATCCCCTCCCTGGCCCAGAGGTACCTGTCATTTTGCAGATGCTCAAAGTCCACATACAACTCAGACCCCATTGCATACCCCACCCTCTGTCATGCCAGCATCTTCTCTGCTCTTCATCTTTTTGTTCTCCCCAGTACAGAGCCACGGCGATCATTGCTGGAAGATGCAATTGCTGTTTTTCCATAGGAGGCCACTGCAGAATATATCCCTGCACTGGATTTTGGGGTCATGCTGCAATTGCAGAAAGATCCAGCACCAATATTAAGCACATGATTAAATATGAAAATGAGATTTTAAAAATGCTATTATTGATCTTACATAATGGAAAGCAGTTTCCATGTTCTATTTAAAAAGAAAGAAATCCAAATTAGACAGCCGCTTATTAAAAACCCTCCACTCTATTTCTTGGTCTAGTGAAATTCCCAAGTGTGATTTTTATTCTGCTGTCTTAAATGATTGTCTCTTTTTAATCATCAGTGAGAAAATTAACCTGCTGAACAAAGACACTTTCAGCATTTTCATATTCAGTCGCATAATAAAAGACAAACTTATGCTAAAACATCAAAATTGCTGCAAAACCAAAGGAGAGACAAAGACATTCCGGGGCGGGGGGGGGGGAGGGAAACGTTTCTCTGAAGTGCAGCAATGCACTAAACTTCTCTGAATCCCCACCTGCACTTGTCATGTCCCATCCCCACCTTAAACAGAAGAGTAATTTATCACTGCATCACTTCATTACTTTATTAGCCGTAAACACAGCAAAGGCCCACGCCTATAAAAAGCATGTTTAAGGGGATAATTAAAGCAGAATAATTGACCAGCTTGAAGCTGCAGGAGGGAACAGAGTGCCAATCTGGTACTTTTATTAATACGAGAGCTCACCCAGCGTACTGTGACAATGAAGGCAACGGTGGGGTTCAAAGCGGGTTGCAGGGAAAGGGAGGGCTTGGTGCAAAATTACTGCAGAGCGTGAGCTGAATTTAGGTGCTTGCTGGAAGCATAAGCTCTTTAATCTTGCCATGCTTGGCTATGAAGGTCCCTGGAGAGGTGAGGTGGCTGTAGTTTAATCAGAGTCATCTATTTGTTCTTGAGTGCAAGGACTCCCTTCTCTCGCACATTTGAGCAAGGTCATTGTTCAGTGCCAGCAACGCATGAACACACAGCGGCTCCATCAGATTGCTCATTAGTATTCTGTACGTTACACAGGCTAAATTTGCCATTTCATTTAGAAGGCTCCTGTTTGCATTTTTCTTCCATATCATAGGCCTCATCAGAAGAAACAGGTGCTACTGGGAAAGATCCAATAAGCATTTATACATATTTACAGCAAATACTGGACACAGCTTTTTGTTTAAAATCCTGAATATTCAATGAGCAGTTCATTCTATGCATTACAAAAGACAGAAAGGCTAATTTGGAATTAATGTTGTAAGTATTTGCAGAAAATGAGGGGTAAAAATCACAGCAGAAAAAAATCCTGCTGTATGCCAGGGTTGGAGAGAACAGCCCAGAGACACATCGGGCCAGAGGCAGCCTGGACCTGATGCAGGGTCCAGTTCAGCAGGGTACTGGGCTGCACCTTGAGATGCAAGGCACCATCATCCTGTGGTGGCAAGGCTGCATTAGTCCCCTGGGTAAACCCAATGCCCAGTTCTTACCATCATTTATTCCACATGCCTGATGAATCAGGGCACTAATGAGTTAAGTTAATGCACTTATGCATTAAGTTCAGTGCCAGAGCAGATCCTAAGCAGGTACTTTCTTTCTGCCACAGCTTCTATGGGGGCACCCATGGTTCCTCCAAGCCCCACTTCCGTAAAACACCATTTGCAGGTAATTCAGTGTCAGTGCAAAAACACGCTTTAAGGGGTTGCTCAGTCTGAGCGGATCAGCCCTGGACCTGCTCTGGATTACCCCAAAACTGGCAGGTTGGCCCATTCTCCATCTTTTGTCTGCAACAACTTGCTGCCAGGACAATCAGCTGCTGGGCAGGAGGACTCAGGCCCAGCCTGGCACGAGCAGGGGAATCTCACTGAAACCTCTCCACTCCACAAAACCAAGGCACAGGCACAGCTACCGCAGTGGCTGAGAAAACCCACACTAATTTCTGCAATGCATGATCTAGCTGCAAGCTCTTCCTCTTTTTTTAAAATAATCAGGGAGGTCCTTTTTGCCGATGTCTATTTCTAGGTCTAATTCATTACAAACCCCGTCCTGTGCCATCGAGGGTGTCAGCCATTTTTGCTTTTAATTGCCTATTCCAAGCATTAATGTGTGCCCATGTTCTTATGGAGGCTGTTAAAAGGTAACCTCTTAAAGTTCCCAGGCTCTTGCAATAACACAGAAAATATAATTCTTCACACCAGCTAGACTGGTGCCACAATTACGCATTGACTGGCTTGGCTTTAACATTATATCCCTTCCTAGTATTTGAAATATTCAGTAAAAAAAAAACATAAATAAATAAAAAATCTGGTCCCACCAGGAAACAGAGAAAGTCCCAGAGCCTCCAAGCACTCCTTACAAAGAACTCCCTTAAAATCTTTCCGTGAAAAAAAAGAAAATAAAGGAAACTCGGCTAATAACACTTTTCCACATAAATAATGTAGATTGTAACTGGCCTTTGGAGAAGTCTGAGCACAACAGAGGTCTCTTTGTAAGGCCGAGCACTGATTACATGCTGCTGAGCACTTTCATGATGATAGCTTTTCATACTACAGCATCTTAAGCGCACTTAAAATTAATAAGCCAGGCAGCCTCCTCCTGGGCTGCACCATCCCGGCGGACGTGCCCTGAGATGGATGTAACCCCGGCAGATGTCAAGTAAAAGGACCGTGGGCCTTTCTCAGCGACATTTCCAGGGCTGCCAGGCTGCACAAGCTCAGGTCCCTGCTGATATTCGCCTCTGCCCTTATACAATAATAAAGGGATTAGACGGCACATCTACCTGCAATGGCAGGAGACAGGATTTGGTGACCTCTGAGGTTGCTCTGGGTCCTATTCCTTAATGAAGCAGTGAGATAAGCCCTAATGCATACATATCTTTGGGAGAGGTGATTGCTATTAAAGCCTCTTGCGAGGGCTTTAATCCCAGAGGTGGCTTTGCTGGGGCTGTGGGCAGCCCTGCTGTGCAGAGCTGCTGCCAGGCCAGCCCAGGCAGGCTGCTTTGCCAGGCAGCAGAGATGTTTTGACAAGATCCCCCTTCCAAAAAAAATCAGTATCCCCCTGTTCCCCCCCCACACCCCCCATATTCCACATGCAAAAATAACCATTTTTTTCCAGTTCCCAATGGGAAGATGTGGATGCAAAGTGGCACCTCTCAGCCCTGGTGGGAGCCAGAGCCAGGAGCAAAGCTGACCTGTGCAAACCTCTCCTGCTACACCATCCAGTTTCATCACCCAGTTTTTTGGGGTGCTAGGGACTCCCTAGGCTCTTGTGTGAGTTAAACAGAGCCAGCATAGCTTAGCGGTACAAGGAGGTCTGCACCTTCATCCTCTCCTAATAGGAGCTGTTTTCCTGATCTTTAAACCTGTGATGCTCAGCTTTAGGTATCATCCTCTCTGAGGTATATTGGTCTTCTTGGCTGACTGCACAACAAGGTGGCAAAGAGCATGCCTCCTTTTACGTACATAAGAGATCTCAAGAAGACCAAGTTTCGTGTCCTAAATGGGAAGCAGAACACCTAAACCAGAAGTTGGGGGCTGAAAAGCACCCAAGGGTCCAGGCATGAATGCTTGGCTTACAGCTGCATTTGGAAGGGAAATAAAATTAAAATGCTCATGTTCTTTCTTAGCAAGAAATCCTTGGCAGAAATCATCAGAGTTTGCAAGCAGAGACAGATCAGACCCTTGGATGTGTGTTGAATTGATATGTTATTGCTATGAAGAAACTCCAAACCTAAAAGCTGAGAACAGCTCACTTTTAAATGCGAGCACGAACCTTGAAATTAAGCACAATATTGCTTGACTGAGAAAACCGCCACAAAAGAGCTCTATTTTCTGACAGCCAACATCCCAAATTAAACAGCTTCCACGTGTGTCAATAAAAGGCATTGGCTTCATTATTTGCAGTCCCCCAGTGACAATTTCTAGTTCCCTTTGGTAAATGTCATTACAGTTCCAGACAGACATCTGCACCATGGGCAAATTGACTGCTAAATGTTCCTTGCTGGGAAAATGAACTGGGAGGGACAGGAGATTCCTGATGCTGCAGGCAGCTTTGCAAGGGCAGGAGGTCTGGGCAGCCTCTCCCAGAGCCACATTATCTGTGCAGGTGGGAAGAGACCACTGGATCTGCACAGGGCACTGGGTGAAACTGGACTCTGTCTGATGTGTAAACACGACCTGGTCCAAAGTCCACTGCACCAGTGGGGAGAGGCTCCAGGCTTCCCAGTTCCAGTTCTCCTTCCTCTTCACTCTTCCCCAAGTGGTTTTCACGTCCTTTCCTCACTCTATCCACAGCCTGCTTAGCTGTAGACATAACTCTTCCTTTTTTGTTCTCCACCAAAGTGAAGGTTATCAATGGATAACTATGGAAACTGCAGGTGAGTTGTTCCCAGCATGGTGCAGCTGTGAGCATGCATGGGGAACTCTGTGTTGATCCCGAATGGATCCTCTTGATGAAACCAAAGGTCTCACCTACAGCTTGTGGCTCTTCTGGTGGGGCCCAGGACAGGACTTTCAGCTCTGGTGAACACCAGCAGCCAGACCCAGACCATGCACAGAGGGACATGCTGGATTCGCCCATTTCAGAAAGGACATGTACCTTTTTCCTGCCCATCCCCTGGCTCATGACCTTGTTCTTGCACAGCATTGTGCAGTATCTCCTGAATAAAAGGATGGACAGGAGAGAAGGAAGATATAATTTTGGTCCAGGACAGCTGGCAAGCCCTTTGCCTTATATTATGAACTCATATTATGTTAAATGAACCCTCACTTGGGCCTCCCTCCCCTTCAAACCATCCCGCACTCAGCAAATCTACCTGAGCAGTGAGCAAGAAAGAGAACTTAGTTTATTCCCCAAAAGAAAAAAATCTTGATTTAAAAAAATTTAATTGCTAAACAGTTGATTGGGGTTGCTAATTGATCAGCAGAGCCATCGTTAACCCAGGTATTTGGCAGTGACAGCAGACCATTCCTGCCTAACACGCACTGTCTCTGTGGCATGAGAAAAAGCACAAGAAAAGCAGCAGGGCTGACTCTGACCCCACTTTCTCCACTGGCCCAAGACTTCTTCCAAATTCCACTTGCATAACTAACATCAAAAGCAGGCCCAACATTTTCTGTAGCAAAACTGTCTTTGCATTGAAAAATTACCTGCTAAACTCTGCTTTCCAGTAAATGCCAGACTGCTTTCATTCACTCCACCTCTACAGCTTTTCTTAGTTTATTATTTATGTCTCCTTTAAGAGTTTCTCACCTGCACCATCTCTACCAATGGGCATGAAATAAAAATCAATAGCAGCTGTCCTACCGGTCGAACGGCACAGCAGCAGCTCTGGTGTTAGATCCCAGCCAGGAACCAGTGGACAATCCTGCTGAGAAAACAGGACCATTTTGTGCATGCTTGGTGGTTAACTCCAGCTCACTCTTCTGCAGACCAGGAGGTTTTGGGGGCTGGATGTGTGGGGAGGGGGGAGCAACTGATGTTTAGGGACATGGGGAGCTGGTCACACACCTGGGAGGCTGCCGGCTGGTCCCAACTGTCCCTTCGCCTCAGTGTACCTCTAGTTCATCCCTTCCGAAATTCCAGTTCAACTTTGCAGAAGTATTTATGCTGTCACTTGGATCAAAAAAATGTATGTACCACCTGGAAAGAGTGATCCTAGGTCTTTAAAAGCAATGATAATTGGGGGTGCATATCTTGCAAAGCGTGAGAAAGAGCAGAAGATAAATTTGGCTCCTATTCCTAACAGAGACACCTGAAGAAGGTATTAGGTACCTCTGGTGTCTCCGATGCAGTATCCAACTCATCATCTTCAGGAAAAAGGCAATATTTTGGCTCTCTGTGCATTTTAATTTTAGGTCGATCTTCTCCCCACCAGCTTCACCTCTTCTTCCTTGGTAGTGTATTTATAGACAAATTGAGTGCAGACCAGTTGGTCTGCAAGACAGTTAACTGTCCATGGAGACTGACTGCTCAAAGCGTTTAAGATAATTTGTACTCGTAAGGCATTTGCATGGGGTTATGCAGCAGTGTTCACCCTTGCATGCCTCTGCATGGCAGTTTTGAGATGTCTACACTGTCCTCCAGTGCACAGCGAAGCACATGTGTACATGCTTCTGGCAGAGGTGCTTGGGTCTGTGCCCAAAGGCTGAGCAAGCTGCAGCATGCCCAGAAGTAGCCTGTTGGACTTACATAGGCTCCAAGACGCATCTCCCTGCTACAGTCCACATCCTTTCCATGTTATGGTGTCTAGAATCATACAATCATAGAATCATAGAATGTCCTGAGTTGGAAGGGACCCACAAGGATCATCGAGTCCAACTCCCTTCCCTGCATAGGACAACCCCAAAGATCACACCATATGTCTGAGGGTGTTGTCCAAATGCTTCTTGAATGTTGTCAGGCTAGGCGCCATGACTGCCTCCTGGGGGAGCTTGTTCCAGTGCTCCACTACCCTTTGCATGAAGAACCTTTTCCTAATGTCCAACCTAAACCTCCCCTGGCACATCTTCCTGCCGTTCCCTTGGGTCCTATCATGGCTGTCAGGGAGAAGAGATCAGCACCTGCCCCTCCTCCTTCCCTTGTGAGGAAGCTGTAGACCTCTATGAGGTCTCCCCTCACTCTCCTCTTCTCCAGGCTGAACAGACCAAGTGACTTCAGCTTCTCCTCGTATGGCTTCCCCTCTAAACCCTTCACCATCTTTGTGGCTCTCCTCTGGACACTCTCTAGTAGCTTCGTGTCCTTTTTGTACTGTGGCACCCAGAACTGCACACAGTACTCAAGATGAGGCCGCACCAGTGCAGAGTAGAGAGGGACAATCACCTCCCTCGCCTGGCTGGCAATACTGTGCTTGATGCACTCTAGGACACAGTTGGCCCTCCTGGCTGCCAGGGCACACTGTTGGCTCATGTTCAACTTGCCGTTGACCAGAACCCCCAGATCCCTCTCCATGGGGCTGCTCTCCAGCCTCTCGTTCCCCAGTCAGTATGTACCTCCATGGTTGCCATGTCCCAGGTGCAAAATCCGGCACTCGTCCTTGTTAAATTTCATACAGTTGGTGATTGCCCAGCTCCCTAATTTTTCCAGATCTCTCTGCAGGGCCTCTCTGCCCTCGAGAGTGTCAACAGCTCCTCCCAATATAGAAAGGGAGAAAGTGGCTCTTGGCAGAAACCGAATGGAAGTGCATTGGGTCGTACTACTTCAGCCACGTGGACATTGCCCACTCATTTATCATCTCCTTCTAGGGGCACAGCACACCGGCAAAGCCACAGTCTGAGCATACTTAAGGGACACACAGCCCGAATTCTCTGTGGGACAGGAGCTCGCAACAACAGTCCCAAGACATTCCCAAATGAGTCAGTAGCCACAGTCAATGCCAAGCATGAGGATAAATTAATCACTGCAAAACACAAAGGAGGTCATGGGACCATTAAGGAGGCCCAAACCACAACTGGCCCCTCTTTGCAGCCCCCTTTGCCCCTTTTCCACCAGTTTCATCTCCCTTTGTGCTGTTTTGCCTCCCTCTCTGTGGCACCAGCCCTATGATTCAGGCGGAACGAGCACAGCCCATCTCAGACAGGGAGCAGCTTGCTGAAACCTGGCACCTCCTGTAATCAGTTGCATTTATTGCTAAGCACCATCAGGTTGCTCTGAAAACACAGTGGAAGTAGTGTGATTTCTGGTAGCTGCCAGGTTTTCCCCATCCTCACACCTCACCCCCAGCTGCCAAGGATTTTCCCCCAGGAGACGGCAGCTTGTCGTGTTTGTTGATGCTTGGTGGTGCAAAGGGACTGGAAGGGCACCAAACTTGGGCAGACCCCAGTGAAAGAGCTGTAGAGCTGGAAAGAGGGGAGAGTGCGTGAGAGCGACTGGAAGCCCCCCATGCTCAGCTGCAGGCAGGAGCCTTCACACCAGCCCAGCAGCACTGGGAGCCCCCTGGGATCGTGCACAGGCTCTGCCCCAAACCTAGCATGGAGAAATGCAGGGGAAAACAGAACAGAAAGAACAGAAGACCTGAGATTGCATTAAATTATATCTGAATCCAAATAACTTCTTTATAACAGAGAGGATTATTGATAGCCACGGTAGCCCATGGCTCCTAAACTGCATCCTTCCCTCTGAAGGACGCTGCACGTGTCCCCTGTCTCCTGAGTATGGAAGTCTTTATGTGTCCTGCTATGAGTTATAGGGCTGGAAGGAAATGGGGCAGCTCCAGGACTCTCTGCCAGGTCCTATCCTCAGAGCAGGAACCAAAGCTGCAAGTGGTGGGCCCAGGAGGGTTTGTATGTGCAAATTCAAGAGCTCTGCAAACAGCCAAAGGGAAGAACTTCCCATGTTATCAGAGAGAAGCACTGGCGTACAGGAGAGACGTAGCCCTCGGACACCTGATGCTGAAGGCACATCCTTCCTCTGGGAGTTATTTAGACCACTAGTAATTTGGTATACCAAACGTTATCCTCCTCCTCACACTTACTAGCAGTGAAACATAGGAGAGCCTGGACAAAACCTCAAATTCAAGCAGGATGTATTGGCCTGAAAACTATCCACCAGGGTTTGAAAGGCAATGGCCTGACAAGCTGTATGCCTGCTGGGGGAGGAATTTCTCTGTGGGAGGAAAAGAAACCAACACCTTTGAAAAGGGCACGGAAAGTATTGAGAAAGAACCATGCACGAAACATGAGACAGCAGCAGAGGTTTTCAGGAGACACATCCACCTGTGGGAGAATTCACCCCTATGTGCTCCTTGTGCTGAAGATGGGTGCACAGGACTCCTGGGACGCCTGTAAAAGCAGCATGCCCTCTCTGTCTCTAACTTGGAGAGCTAATCTAGCAACGGCAGGCTCAGGATTTTATAACTTGTAAGGCATAAGTACCCCCAAGAATTTTTAAAAATAATGTAAAAAGCCTCATGTCTTATACGGTAAATGAATAGTACAGCTGGGATCTGTTTTTCATTGTTTGTACAATGTACTCCTGCACTTTGCTGTTCCAACCTTTAAAATAAGCCTGTGCTATATTTGCAAGAATCCCTCTGCCATCACAAGGGAGGGAGAGAGGGAAGACATAACAAAAACTCACAACTTCCACAGAAATCACACCTTCCTAGACACCAGAGGTCAGTGTGACAGGTAGCAGCTCCACAGTTTGCAGGAGCGGAGAGCAGAGACAGAAGCGGAAAACACTGAAAACACGGTGTGCCTTCTGCACTGCTGGCCCCTGGCAAAGCGCAGCCCGAGTCCAGCTGCGACTGCACTCAGAGCTGCCGGGTCAGCAGCACCCACTCATCCAGGTGCAAAGCTCACGAATTACCCCAGGGTTTTGGTTATATAGCAGGGAGCCCTGCAGGTCCCTGCTGAGGTCCTGCCTTTAAGGGAAAAGCCACGCTTTCCAGTGGCAGTGCCTGGCTGGTGCCTGAGGGCTCACAAGCTCCCCAAACCACACATGTGAAGTGGGGGGTCCCACCTCCTCAGCAGTCCCCAGCAGCAGATTACACCAGCCTGGCTCTGGGCACTGGCTCTTGTCCCTGTCCCTGGGAGGATGGGGCAGAGCCTGGCCAGGGACGGGAGGGATGCTGCAAAATGCTGTGATACGTGTGCAGAGCTCCTGCAAAGGCTCACTGGTAACAGTAAAAGGAGCTTTGGCTTCAGGGTGAGTAGGACCAGGATTTCATCCCCCTGAGGAAATAATTCTGTTTAACTTCTGAACTCCAAGCTAAAGCAGCCCAGGCAGAGATTTGTGGCCCGGGATGAGACCGGGGGAGGTTTGCATGCAGACTCCAGCCAGTCTGCAGAGCAACTTTCTGGAAAAACAGTTCATTACAAGAAGGCACTTTGTCTCAAACTTCCAGTTTGCTGCGATCCATTGGCCTCACTGCTGTAAGGCTAGGAGTTTTGACATCTCCTTTGCCCAGCAGAAACTCTGTGATTTAACAAGCCAGAAAATACCTCCTTCTTTCCCCCTTTCATCCTACAAACTGAGACTCTGCAAGCCAATGGGAGCAGCTACCAGCACTGCTGAGACTCTTGGTCTTCCTCTGTCTTGTGCCAGTATTTCTGACCAGTGTACCCACCAGAGACTCAAAATCTGGCACCAAGCATGGCCAGTCTGGCCTGGCAAGAGCTCAGCACTGGCTCAGTCATTAAATTTGCTTATACAAATACAGGAAAAACCCACTTGAAGACTAGGAAAGAGCAAGGATCTGCTTCTTCAGCTCTCTGCTCCTAGAGTAATGTCAAGCTGTCCTCAGCAAGTGGAGAGCAGACTGCAGCACCACTCAATCTAGGGACATATTTATATGAGTGTTTCCTCATCCCTCTGCCGGCCAGTCGGCTCTTGTGGTTTCTGTAAAAATGACTTGAGCTGCAAAGAAGTGGTTGTGTCCTCAGCAGCTTTAACCATTTCCATGCCAGCTGTCCTGAGCCCAAACCGCGGCCTGCACCCTGCATCCAGCCCTTCTCAGCAGGAGTGGGTGAAAGAGGTAATAAACCAGCACATGATGGACATTAGCTCTGTTAATAAGCTCTCAGCCCCACTGATGATGAGCGGAGGAGGAAAACATAGCTCGAGAAGAACATCTATCTTGTCAGGACAATTGTCTCAAGCCTTGAGGTGGGGATTTACTGGGTGGGTTGTACAAGTTGGACTGCAGCTTGAAACAGCTTTCCCTTGATGACTTTGGTTTTCTGGCTTCAGCCCCTGTTCCTGAGCTTCCACTCCGTTTCCAGCTTCTCCAAACCTGAGGTAAGGTATACAGGGGAAGTTCTTACTCCACTACATCACCCCAAATATTTATGCCTGGAGCATACTCAAGAGCACCTCCCTGACTCTAGCGCAGTGGAAGCCAATGTCAAGAGCAGGTCATCAGCAATGGTCCCAGGAGAGGCCTGGAAAGGCAGCAGGGTGGACAATAGTTAGGTGGGAACATAACAGTGACATAGCAAGCTACATTGCACAGCTGGTAAAGAAATTATAAATCAGGAATAAAATATGAAGCACACATGAATGCAGACCCTGCTGCCAATAATTTCCAATCTTGGCTCAATTACCATTGCTCTTTTTGCAGCTGCACACATGCAGTCATTACAGAACATTTTGGCTAAACACATTTTGTCTTCTTTTTATGTCTGCCAGCTGAATCAAAGGTCTCCATGCAAGTAGTGTGCACCATGACACAATCCATGACACTTTCCTGGGGAGCTCTGGATCCCATAAAGCAATAAACTGATTATAGCATGGAAAGACATGCAAGATCCTCATCTTTCTTCAATGGAACAGAGACACGAGTGTTGTCCTTATGAAAGGCTACATAGAATCATTTAGGTCAGAAAAGACCTTTAAGATCATGAAGTCCAACCATTAACATCTCTTTCTTTCAAAGGAAAAGCACTGCCCCTGAGCAGGAATAAACAGAGTTACAGCTAACATGATGAACTGGGGTCACCAGTAAAAACTGCCTTCCCTCAGGGATAATTTTCTGGCAGTGTTATCTGAGCACACACCTTGCACCTTCTTTCCTGATGAGAGATGCACCATGCACAAGGTCATGCAACAGGGTTGCATGCTTCTGATCCCACACATCAGATGCAGCATGTTGGAGGGAGCGGGGAGGAGGGGAGGGCACAACAAGGGACTGTTTTCTGCCCCTGAAGCCCAAATGTGGGAGGGAGGTTGTAGCACAACAAACCATAGAAGTGGACATAGCCATCAGAACACAGATCAGCCTAACCCAAGAGGGGATGGCTAGGAAAGAGTCTAAGCTCAGGGAAGCAGTTACTGATATTTCTCCAGCTTCCAGCCATTTTCAGCACAAGGGTTTCCCACAACAGATGTGGTTCTTGTGCAGTTAGCAGCCCTGGGTGGATTTCTCTTGCATGAACTTGTTTAGTGTTCCTTGGAGCCCCGATCAATTTTTTAGCATCTGTATCCACAGTTGGGCAAGGAGCTGTGGTTGTTCCACAGGCAACAGCCTATTGTGGGAAGGTGTACCTCCTTTTGTTTGCTTTGAGTTTCTCCTAGCTTTCTCAGATACCTCTTAGTCTTTGTAGTGGAAAAGAGGGTGAAAAGCCAATTCCAGTCGATCCTGGCAATGCCAATATGTTATCAAAACTTAAGGGGCAGCCTGCACGGCACACACAGCACTCATGAGGTTTATGGTTCAAGGTCTTCCTTCCCCCAGTAAGTCTTCCAAAGTAGATGTTTTAAGATGCCCATCTAACAGAGCTAGAAGACATAATTTTCCTGACACTGATAAACACATTTGTAACCCTAATCCTAATTGCTCTGTGACCTCTCTGATACTTTGTCATGGGAAGGCTTGCTGATTTAGAGTTCCCTCAGGTAAAACCATGCCAAACTTCTGGTGAGTTACTGTCAGCTCAAGTTAAGGCCTTCCAAAGGAACTTGTCCATTGCCAGCAATAAATCTCAAATAATGGTAGAATTCACAGCCTTGGTGCATCTACCCCTGAGAAACCAGGCTATTTGCAACCATTTCAAACAGAAACCTCCAGAATTGCTCAGGCAGTTTTGAAGCAAACCTTGGCCTTAACACTCGAATATCAGGAATAGCTGGTGACTGGCTAGAAGACCCATGGATTTAGACACATGAAACCCCTCCAGATTGCAAACCATGAAATCCAGAGCAAAGTGAGTCCCCGCGGAGAGCTGCATCATTCAGTGCGTGGTAAGTGACCCTCCATCACGTTTTCCACACAAGCTGGCGTGAGCTGCAGGACACCCCACAAGTGAGACTCTGACCTCACATGTGCTTGGCTCTGTAACGCTGTATCTGCGGGTGTAGAAAACAAAAAGTGATGCAGGAAAAAGTCAGTCCAGAAATCTTTCCATACACATCAGAAATCACATATAAATATATAGTGCTTTTTTCCAAGCAAGGCAAGAAATCTTCCAAGAGCCAGCTGCTGGAAACTGCGAGAGCATGCCAGAGAAAGGCTCTCTTTCTAATTCAGACCTGGTCTTAAGCAAAAGTTTTGGGGTCTCTAAGTGGCCACAGGGTCACTGTTCTCATGCTGCTATCGCAAGTCCTGCTTAGCAGAATTATCTTGATTCCCAGAGATGAATGTACACTTGGCCTGTTCTTTTCTGATGAAATTCAGTCATAAGAGCAAGGTGTCCAGATGCAGACTTGGAGATGTTCTTGAAATGTTGGCTGTAAAAGTGTTCTGGAAAGTGAACTTACTAGGGGAAAAAAGGATGACCCTACAAAATCACTGAGATTTAAATATTACAGGATCATTACACAATGCTATAAGCTCCCAGTGAATAAAATTATGTTACTTCTTAGGACAGATCCGAGCCCACAGTTTTACACTGCCTTTTCACAGCCACAGGAATTGTCCCAGCCACAATGGCAAAGATTTAAAATGCAAATTAATGCGTCTATCAAGCTTATCCAGCATTATCCTGATTAGTGATAAGCATTTTCAAGGAGACTTTTACACCCAAAAGTTTAAACCAACCCCTATGAGAGAGCAGGAGGGAATCAACCACCAACAGAGCACATCTGTAGATGAACGCTGAGATGGTCCTGCAAGAATGCCCATGCTATGTGCTCATACGTGTGCAAATCAGGGTGCACCAGCAACAGCAGCTCTTCAGTGTCTCTGCTACATTCATTTTGTTTTGCATTGGTTTGTTGGGAGGGAATTTGTTTTTTCTTAGCTTTCTGCCTCTTTCTAAAATGGCACATTTAATGTCTGGGTCTTTCTTACGCAATACTGTGCTGCTCCCAGGGACTTTCACTGGCCAATATCCAAGGTACCTGTCGTCCTCCCTTTATCCCCTGCCTTCTCATCAGTTTTCCAAGACTAGAGACAGCCTGTTGCAAGGAAACCCTATTTTTTCTGATTGTTTGGAGAGCAGCTAGTCTCAAGGTCACTTTTGTATATAAATTGCAGATATCATCATATTAGCACCACTATTCAGGCATTCAAAAACAAATCTAAACAGGAGAGCTCATCAATTTAGCTGTCTCGTGGCTAAACCTCACCATTATGCATGGCTTCCTTTCCTTACTGATTACAGTACAGTAGATTCATTATTATTATTTTTAATTCGGTTATATACAACTGCATGGTGTCTTTTAATTGCTTTTTTTTTCCAATTGAGCTGCCAAGGGATGTAAGCAAATTATATGGCTTAACAATTCTGCCTGCTGCAGACAAACTTGTGTGGCCAGCGTACCAAAGACACTGTGAAAACATTACCTTTTACTGGAAGTGTAAACTCAAGAAACCCCCAGGAGAGCAATAAAAATGCAGTAGCCAGCAGATTTAACAAGGACATGCTCAGTGCACAGTGTAATCTTATTATGTTCTTAATGCCCAGTGGAATTACAGGAATTTGATTTAGCAACATCAGATTTCAGTTTCTCAAATTATACTGACTGCTTATAAATTAAGACTGCGATCTGGGATAATTGCTTTTCATTTGCATTGGCAAAGCCCATATATTATATTTATTCTCACTACACTGTTTATATTTTTGAAGTGTCACGGAGCACTGCCTTTGGGACTTAAACTTGGGTGATGGAGAGCTTTCCTTTGCATCAACGACACTCATGTTACTTCCCCATTAAATCTGGGTAAACGTTCTGCCCTTGTGATCTTTATATGCTTGAAAGGTCTATTTTATGGTTTCCCAAACCTGACTGAACACAGTGAAAGATGAGTGAGTTTCTGGTGAAGGACTCTGTCTTCCTCTCCATCAATCTGAGCTGAGACAGCATCATTGGAAGTCAGTGATCTGCAGATGTGCAGTGAAGAAGTAAGTGTAACAGGGTCCTCACAACCATGCCAACATTATACTCGGGAGTGTTTTCTCTTCACATGACCCTTTTTTGGGCTCTGCCACTGCAGTGTGTAAATGAACTGGAGAGAATGAGGCAGTGAGTGATTAATTACCTCTGGGGAGGGGAGTTGTGATGTCAGCAGGGCCACCACTGAACTAGCAGGTAACGGTAACGCTTGCAGGACTATGAAGTGGATCAATGAACAGCTATTGAACGGCATGAGGACATTATGAGCACTTGAGCTTTGGGACAAATCATTTCATCTCAAGAGAAATGAATGAAATAATTAAATCTAATGGAACGAGCAAAGGGCACAGGAACACCTCTGGAAGAAGACAGGAAATACCTTTGCTGCTGACTTTGGCTTCCATGTCTAAGACATCTGTATAATCTTAAATAACCCTCTCTGTGCAAACTACAGTGTACAGGAGCATTACTTGATTTACTGAGGATCATTCAGACCGGCTCATACAGCAGTAATTCCCCAGGATATTGGCATATCCTGGGCTGGAAAGCCTTTACTGCTCCAAAGTCATTAACAGATCATGATGAATTGATTAAAAAATTAACAAGGTAACAATTCAATTAAGTATTGTACCATTGGGCAATAAAGGTAGCTGCTATTGGCGGCACATCAGCAGACTGCTGAGCAAGAAGCACTTCTGTTTACTTCCTGCACAACACGTGAATCCAATGGCTCTCACCCAAGGCTGGGGGGGAAAAAGTGTCATTTAAGCATTTTGTGATGGCCATGGATATTTGCGCCAAAACACAGCTATCATCCTTGTTTTGATGAAGTAGAACTGAACCAGCAAGCCCTTTAGCCTGTGATCAAGGTGTTAGGTGGCAGGTCAGCTGTAGATAATTCAGAGGCAGCTGTAGAATTTCCCTGACTCTAGACTCATTTGGAAATTTAACTCGTTCCTTAACAATATTGTGTAAAATGACAATGAAGTCCTCTAGCATTTACCCAGGCTTCAACTCATATTTGCCAAGGGAATAAAAAAAAATTGAACGCTATCCCAGTAGCTGCTGTGGCAAGACTGCTGCCCAGGGCTTTCCTACGGTGCTGGGAGCCTTTTTCCGAAGAGGTTTGGACATCATTTCTGCAGCCCTGAGCTCCTCCATGGGCACTGCAGGCTATCTCTACTGGTGGTTAGCAATAGCCCCAGTGCCATCACATAGTCCGTGTTGGGATCAGCCCATGCCACCCTCACCACCTCCAAGGCCCCACAAAGGTAGGACTCCTCCTCTGCCTGCATGGCCATGAAAAGGGTTCCCCATGGCTATGCAGAGCCCCAGAGTCCCCACAAAGCCCTGGAGAGCCTAACCAGACATGTTCAGAGAAATATCTGCTCTGGAGCTGGTCTTTCAAGGCACAGAAGGGTTCACCCAATATCAGCAAGAGAGAAACCCAAAATGTCACATTACTGCTCAGTGCTTCCTGGCAGCTGAAACCAGGGAGACCCGTTATAGCCCTTTTTCCACTTCTCCAGATCAGGTTCCCAGAAGGATTGTGTTCAGAGCTGTGTCTCTGGCACTATTTTGCATGCACTTTTAATCTGACCCATCTGCACTTCGGGAGAAGCAGTTCAGTTGCCTTTCCCAACATAACGCCTGACAGATTTATGTGTGTCGGTTCTGCACAACCGTGCTGCACTCTGCTGTTAACCTTCATTAAGATGTTTTAATAATTGAATAAATGATGCATCAGACATGCAGTTTAATCTCAGAGTGTAACGAAACAGAGGACAACGACATTAACTGCAGCCTTGGAATATATATCACCATAAATACCACTAAGCAGGTATCACGCAAAAACACGTGCCCTTGACATTAAAAAACATGCTCAGCCACACTGAGAGGGGAATACAATACATTATACATTACATCTTATCTGCATCTCAATACCATTAAATGAGCATGGTTAATGCTTTAATAATCTGCCAGGGAACACTGTGAGCTCTGCATCTGAGCTAACCCATGAAAGAGGAAACTCTCTCATCTGTTGCCCCAAGCAAGATGAAATACCATGGGCCGCCCTTGGCAAAGAGCGATTTTTTTGTGCAATGACATAGAGAGGGTTCAGGAGGAGCCAGTTCTGTCACTGGCAGTACTTCAAAGAGTGACATCAAATTAGGGAAGGAGGACGATCTCACAGAGATGCCTATTTGTCCCCGTGGAGGGAGGATGAGAGATCCCAGGGGAAGTGAAGACGTGTTAGGGAAGCATATAAAAAATGAGGGATGGACAAAGGGCCCTTCCCCAGGGTATCTCATGGACCTGTTTGCTGCTGAGCAGGTAGCCGTCTCCCAAACCCCTGTTTGTACCTGGACCCCATGATGGCCACGGGTGGTTCTGTCTCACTCAAATGTGTCTATCCACTTTAAACCCATTTATAATCTTTGGCCTCTACAGTTTTAGGGTGCAGCAAGTGCTCTTCCTGATGCACCCCATAAAGAAATACTTCCTTGTGGTTTTGCATCTCCCTGACATCCTCCTGGACACCTGCTGGGCTATCCTTTAGGAGGGACGGTGCATAGGCAAGAGCTGTACTCCACACCCTGCATGGCTTCACAGATCTCCATCACACCCCTTTCCCAAGCTTTCACTGTGCGACAGTTTGTAACAGATCTTATACTTTTAATCAGTGAGACTGAATCCACCAAAAACATTCAGAGCTTCCTTGCTTAGCCAGGTCCAAACCTAGGGAAGGTTGGGTAAAAAAGACACTTTGGGCCAGGGTGGGTTTGTTTGGATGCACACAGTGACCAGCAGGACAGGACAGGAGGACATTCAAGCCTGCCAGAACTCACAGGGCAGGTTGGAGATTAATTTCCCAGCTTTTAATTTATCCGTCTCACCCAGGACTTCAGTGTTTTCCCTTCTTTAAATAAATATTTTTTCTTGTGCTTATAATTTTTGTGTTGTAATAAAACAGCTTCAAAGATCAAAAGCTCTTGGGGGGTCTTTCGGCACCTTCAAGGAATTAAAAAAAAAGAGCTGGGTTAGAGGGGGGCAGCCCTGCTTCCAAGCAGTCTTGCATGCACACATGTTTCCAACCAATGCTTTCATTTTGAAAGCAAGCAAGGAAATGAACTTGAAAGTCAGTAATTTTCTAATTCTCTTCTATGGGACAAAAAACTCTAATGAGGACTTTTTGTTGGAAGATTTGGGAAGGCAAAATCCATAGCCAAAGTCCAGGTACGATGCTTTCCTCATTTGCATTTGCACCTGCTGGCAATCAAACTGGAATTTGCTGGTATCTAAAGCTTCCTGATCCCAGTCAATTTACTGTAAAAGAAATTCCAGATGTAGGCACTAAACTGATTCTTTAACTGTCCCTGTTGGCAGCAAGGTTTGGGGACCATTTCTGTTTATTTGCCCATTGCTAGGGCTACTGGTCCTGTGAAGAAAATCATCAAAAGCCAGCAGAAACCAGTTGCAAGACTGAGCTGTAGAGAAAAAAAAAAAAAATCAGGGTCCCTTTGGGAAAAAATGCTGGTGCCATTGAAATCCACATCAAAACTTCCAGTAAGTTTAATAAGGGCATGTTTAGGCCCCGTGCCTACTTCTGCTGGCAAAGGAGCATTATCAGCAAAATGCTGAAGACCTGCAGTGGGGCCTGATTTCAGTAAGAAATTAATGTGCAAGGCTCCCCATTCTAGTTCTAATTTTGTACTGCAACATGGGATCTCAATCCAAACTGGGAAAGAGAAATCTGAAAGTACAAAAGCCATTTCGCTCCATGTTTAGAAAGAAGCTGGCATGTCTGAAGCAGAGATTTAGATCGAGCTGTGCTTACTCAAAGGAGTTTTCTTCATTTTACAAGCCCCAGCAGATTTTCTGCCAGGACAGAATCACTTTCTGCATAGTTTTTGGGCAATGTGGAAAGCCACAGCCCCGCTGGTTTGTCTGTCACCAGTGCAGAGAAGTGCCAGCCCCAGTTCAGCTTTGGCTCCCATAGGATGCATTTTAATGTGCTTAGGCTGGATTTTGTGCCTTCCCACATCATTCCTTCACCTCCTTATTTATCATTTAGGAACCTGGCCCCATGGTCTCCTGGCTTTCCCCTATGTCCACGGAAATGGCAGCCAGGCTGGGCACATGTGGCATTGCTGGCAGCAGCTGAGGGCTGACACAGAAAGTGAAACATGTACTGCAGGATGTTAGAAGATGGAAGAGGACTGCTGTCTCCAGCCGCATCTCCTGGCCCCCCTCCACCAGGAAAAGCCAACAAGCCCTCCGGCAGGCGAGCAGCCCCTGCGTTATCTCTGAGAGGGGCTCCGGTGTCACGGTGGGGCGAAACAGGGAAAACAAACCACTCACTCACCCTGTCTCCAGGGAGGTTAAATGTGAAGTTTAGATTAAACAAACCATGTAATGAAATGTCTTACATTCCCATTAATGGAAATCATAGATGCAATCAGGAAGGATGAAGTATAGGGTCATGTTTTCTCCTCTGGCACAATCCCTCTCTCTCACACCCACCCTCGTGCACCACACACACTCACACGTACACAAACACACAACCTCTCTCCTCCTGGCATGCTCCCCTGTGCATTTATAGGTGGGGTGTTCTCCCCGAGCGGCAACCCTCCGCACCACAGCAGTGTTGGAGCCAGTGAAGCAAAATGGTCCAGCCTGCTTGGGAATGCCAGGGCTTCTAAAAATAAAGCAGATGAGTATTTTATAAGAGATTTAAAGGTTAAAATCCAGGTGAGAACAGGTCCTTCACGTTGGCAGCCAGTTCTGCAAGCTACTGTCCCCCCCGAGCATCCCCACTGCCCTCTGCAAGCCCTTGCTGCACCCCCTTGGCCCCTTTCCTCTGTTGGACTCGCTCTCACCTTCCCCTCAGAGCCAGCCTCTCCAAAAAGCTTTATGTTTCTAAGCCTAATTGTTTTATTGGAGCAAAGCTTGAACCACACTTTTAAAGTAGAGAAGACTAGGCAGAAGAGAGGTTAAAACACGGCAGTCTGCAGACCTCCCTGCCCACCATGCCCGGCAGTCATAGTCTTGCAGGATGTCCCAGCTCCCACTGTGTCTTGCTCCACCTGGGCAGCAAAGAGCTGCCCACGCATGTGCTGGGAACAAGCAGAATTAAACAAATACCATCTGCCACCGCCGCCGTCAGACCAGAGCACTGAGAAAATGCACACCGCACCACAAACACTGATAGAGCCAGTGAAACATCAGGAGGGTTAGTGAGACAATGTCATGTTCACGAGCTCTAATCTTGTTATAGCTACACCAGGCAGTTGAAAAGCTTTTATTGGGGCAGAAGAGCTGCAGTTCCCCATAAGTAAGTCCTTCCAGACATGCAGATTTTCTGTGTTTTAACTTACGGAGCTCCAGTTCCCGGTGAAGGTCATTGGCTTTAGGCAATGGCATTTTTAGGGAGAAAATCTGAATGAAGCTAAATTAGTCAAGCCTGTGAATGAGCTGGGAGCCAAAACGCCTTATTTAGCCCATGACAGAAATTAGTAAAATTGTACACTTCCACAGAGGAGTGAGAAGGTTAAAATGGCAACTTCAGCTGTCATTTCCTAACTGCCAAGCATTTGGAGAAACTGCAACCTCTGTCTTGCTCAGTATTACAAATACAACAGGCACTGGAATTGCATGGATGAGGTATGAGTTCAAGAGCAGCTCAGACCTCTAGTAACCACTTAGCCCTACCTCCCCCAACAAGAAAGGATCAGATCCTCCAAAAGGCAAAGGATCCCAGACAACTCATACAAGAGCAGCAACTTTTATTGGTGGCTGTTTATCTGGAGCTCAAATTTCCACCCAGATTCCCAAGCCAGACCCAGATAACTCATTTCTGCTGAAAAACAAAAAGCCCTGAAAAATTCAGAAGAATCCTTGTGTTTTATAGGAGGACGAGCTCAAAGACATATTAGCAATGTCAAAGTGCAAATATTATGTGAATTAGCAGGAAATTGGGAAGGATGTCCTGGTCCCATGGACCCATGATAGTGGGACCTTCACAGCTGTTCCTAAACATACTTCTGTGCACAGACCCTGCATGGCCACGGGTCTCCTTGCAAGAGCTGGGAAGCACAAAATGTTCATTTGTCTCCCAGCAAGGCCATGCAGAGGGCATCTAGTGACAGACGTCATCCCCTCTGCCCCTCTGGCAGCTGCTGCCATGGTCATGAACCACATTGGGTAGAGTACCTTTTTTAGCTTTCGGCCCCCCATTATGGTTCCTGCTCCTATTTACTTTAATGGACTTTTTTGCCCAGCTAAGAAGAGAAGATGTGATATTTGGCCTGCCGTGCACTCACCTCTGCTGACTTTGAATCAAAGCATTTAGCAGGACTATCCTCCAGCTCAACTGGACTTCGCAGGTTTCCATTTTCACCACAAACACAAGCACACCCAAGTGTAAAAACATTGTTCCCTTGCCTGCTTCTTTCTAACTGCCAAAGTCAGAGGGGAAGGCGAGATCTGGTGTGGCAAGCAGCTTCTTTTCATCATCCGATACTGCATTTCCTAAGGCTTCAGCGGTGCTGTTACACATCAGTAGCAGATCTGTTCAGCTGGGGTTACAGGAAGGTGGTTGTTTTCAGGGTACAAGGGCCCTTCTGCTTTCCAGCCAAATAGCTACAACTAACAAAAACATTGCTGGTAAACTATGTGTTAGTAACATATTCCTGATATGATCCAACCAGATTTATTGTCGGCAGTATGAAGATTTCAGCAAGGCAAAATATGATTTTTTCAAAAGACCATGCCTAATTAGCTACATTTAAAGTAGCATTCATTAGCCCTTTTTTCCACAGCAGAAACTAAATAAACATGCTCGCTGAGCAAGCAGAACTGAGAATTTTTTCCTTGATTGTCTTCTGCATCCCAGAGGCTGAATTTTGCTTTTTGTTATGAATGAGTTGATTTTTCGCAGGCTGTAGCAATCCTTTTTGACTTCACATCTTCCCTGAAAGCTCTCCATGCAGAAGCTCTCCATCATTTTCTCAGGGAGCTCTTCCCAATATCAAGATGCAAATGCTGAGATCACAAACCTGGTATTCAACCCGCCTACTCCAATAAAGAGAATACGGGAAAAAAGCTTCCCCTGCATCTTACCTCTCAGTACCTGTCCTGCTACATCGGGGTTAGCCCCTTGTAGGAAAGGACTGTTTTGTTAATTGACTTGCTTGCAATCTGCAGAGATAATTCCTTTCTTGCTAGGGAGCTGTATCCCATCCGAGCACAGCGTTTCTCCAGCAAATCCTACGTCGCATCTTGGTAGGAAATGCTACATCTGGGCGCTTTTGCCACTTCACAAGAAGCATCAGCTTGCAGAGATGATTTATTTAATCCCAGATAACAAACAGACACCCCACTGCTAACATCTCTAACAACATGTTCACTCTCCAGTAAGTTACCAAGAAAACACTTGTAGATCATCACTTCTGTCTAAATCTCATTTGGTAGCTCCATCGCGCTCTCTCCTAAAAAGCCCCTGTGGCTCTTTAAAATGCTAATTAATCTGTATGTGGCATTTTTTTTGTACATCAAACCACCATTTATTCTTTCTTCTTATTCTCCTATAAATAGGAGAAAGCTATGCTCCCAACAGGTAAATGGAAAAGACCTTCTAGGCATGGCACCTGACAGGCCTACATGTCTCTCTCCCATCCCTTCTCCAGGCTGTATTTTGCACCGAGATGCTGGCACGTGACCTGGGCACTCAGCTCCTGGGCTGAGCAGCCCCATGGCCAGGCAAGACCTGTCGTTGGCTGAGGGAATAGCAAGAGCCCTCGTGGTACCGATTTCGATGGAGGTCCCACTGGACTGGACGAAGGCGTAGCAATGTAATTGCTGTTTTTCAGACGCAATGCAGATGTCTGTAACCATTTGGGATGCTGATTGCTGTGACTCAGTGCAAGGTCCTCAGCCAACTGATAGCATCATAGCACAATGAGGATAATAATTTCTGATTGCTATAAGGTACTGCAACAAAAGCCGTCTCAGGGCTCCTGTTCCATTTTGGCATCTGCTCCATGCAGCATTACTCATCATCTACAGAGACCTCTTAGTCTCTTAAGTAAGCAAGGAAGTTGAAGACTTAGTCTTTTCTAATCACTGTACCACCAGTGCGGCTTGAGGAATGAATACTCAGCCCAGCTCCCCTGTCCCCACCCAGCCTGTCCTCCACTCCTCATGCTGAATACATTAACTCTGCTGGAAAATATTTGCGTGCATCAAATTTGGTGGGGACTGGAATCCAAGACCCTAAAAGAGAAAAAGCCAAATATACATTAAACAATAGAGACAACTGAGTGTTCTGCAGCTTGGAGGCATGTAGCATTCCCTCATTAAAACTTAAACATCAAATAAATTAATTATATATGGCAACAATAGGAACTAAACCTGGTCTGTGTTTTTAAGGCATCCTAATTGAAACCAGACCTGGGTTTGCACTTCCTTTGTGGTCCAGGTGGACGCTCGTTGTCCTATGAACATAATGAGGGTGCTACAAAGGCTTTTCCCCAGCCCTGCAGCCCCTGTTCAAGATCACAGCAGCTTGCTCGGTTTGAGAGCTTTCTTCCTCTTGTTATACAATGCAGGGAGAGGAAGCAGGGGTTGTTATTGCTGCAGCGAGCTTGGGCTTTTGATAATATTAAACTGTTTAGGTTGGATGTGAAACCTGACTTTGTCGAGAACCATATGGTGCTTAAATGATGTTGCTGCCTTGCAAGTCTGCAGGGTGGAAAACAGGCCCAGATTCCACAATATCCGTAAATTATCAAAGCTGTGAATTTAATGAAGAAGGAAGAAATATTAAGGAAGTTCTGTCTTTGGTGGCAAAGGTATAACTGAGTACGGGAATACCCAAGGGGGAGAGAAGAGGCTACTGCAATAAATTACAGAACATCCTTGGTGTGGATTTAACTATGAGCGTTAAGAAAGAAGGATACTTCAAGGAACTCAGAGCCCACAAGCCTTAAGCTGAGACACTCACCTCTGTCAGACTAGAGGGAATATCATCACCATAAATCTTCTCTGGTAATTATAATGATCATCATAATTTTGAAAATTTTATTTGATAATGATAATGACCAATAGCGATCACCTGCAAGATTTTAAAGCTTCCCTTTTATTATAACACAGCATTTGCTGCATCAGGGTTCAGTCCTTAGTAGGTGACACTCCATCCAGAGAGCACACTGTACTGGAGGGATCTCAGTCGGGATCTGTGGGACCAGCACACAAACAAGATGATCTCTCGAGAGTGCCTACTATTTTCTGCATCTTCAGCAGTGCTGTACGTAGTTGCTGAAGTGCTCCAGCATCCTTCAGGATGAAAAGGATCGTGTAAGTGTAAAATAATACTGTTAAATCTGAGAGCAAAATATGGGCTCATAGCCTGGAAGCATTCTCTGCAATGGCAGGAATCATCAATCCAAACTTCCTGAAAGGCAATGAGAACCATGGGAGTGGTTTTCCCCAATGTGCCCAAGATCATATATTACTTTTCTGCTACATCAAGGACTTTCATTTAAAAAAAAAAAAATTAAAAACCCAAAGCAATGAACAAAAAAACACAAAAAAAAAACAACAAAGGTTTTTTTTTAAAGGCTCTTTAAAAATTCTCTTTTAATTTATTCTATTCATTTCAGGAAAGGCAGAACTACTGGAAGAAACTCCTTTGATGTAAGGAAGTCTCTACAACAGAACCGGGGCTGGCAGCTGAATTCATTGCCTTCCACACTTGGATCATTGGGGAAAGCCCTCAGGGGCTGTTACCAAAGGACAGGAATGACTTCTTAGGGCCCAAGCCTTCCAAGAGGTGGCACAAAAGTCAAGATTATTCAGATAGTTTTATTAGTATCTACATCCAGTCCTGACAATACAGCTGCTGAAGGCAATGGCTCAAGCAGGGTGCACCAGCTCTTGCCAAGCTACCGCATTCATTGTCCATTGCTGTAGCAAGTCACGCAATATAACCCCATGGAAAAGGTCCACCTAAAACCAGCCCAGGTATTCTGTTTTGTCAGACAACAATTTCAGTTCTCTGAAGGTTAAAAATCATGTCCTAATGGTCAACCTAAATTACTGGTGGTCTATTTGTGTCTGCTTGTTCCTTATGTCCAATAGTTTTAATATT
Source organism: Nipponia nippon (assembly GCF_047370975.1). Lineage (NCBI taxonomy): Eukaryota > Metazoa > Chordata > Aves > Pelecaniformes > Threskiornithidae > Nipponia > Nipponia nippon. Next base: position 26,144,125 of record NW_028262302.1, read on the forward strand.
CCCCCCTCATGCTGGTGTTCAAGCCTAGATACACTTGTGGAGTGAGTACATGTCTCCCCAGTCCCTCTTTGGCAACAACAAACTACCTAAAGGCCTTCTCTGACATAGTGTAAACAGGTCCCAAGAACCCCAAGTGATGGACATCCCACAGCTACCCTGCTGCTCTACCACACCATTTGCATTTACATTAAAAGTTGTGACTAACATTTAGTGTCGATCTCTATTGCTGCAGGTTAGGCCTAGTTTGTTTCCTTCCTTTTTGTAGCAACTTTTGATACTTGAAGACCGTCTGGACATTTCAGTCTTCTCTGAACCATAGGTTCCCCAGCTGGTTTGCTTCATTGCTTTCTGCATTGCCCCTGGTGCAATTCTCCCATTTGAACTAGCAAGAGACAAGTTACTGTGGACCGGGTAGACACCCTTGCCCTTCATTAACACTGTCATCCCTTTCCTGCCCCTGGTTTTGTTTCCCACCATACACTCAGTCTGAACTCTGCTCCAAGCCAAGCAAACCCAGCTCTCTGCCCTTATGATTCCTGGAGCTCCAGCCATCTGTTTTTCACACCAGACTTCCTAATATTTCAGGACTGTATTAACTACTGATACACACAGGCATCTTGTTTCCTCTTGTCTATTCTAACTAGCAAGTTGGTCCCCTACAGTGGGAACTCCCACGACTCTGCACCCGTGCTGTCCCATGCCAGCACTCTCCCTTCCCTCTCCAAAGACACCCACTTCTTCTCAGAAGATACTCCAGGACTGTGTCACAGCTCATGCTGTCCAAGGTGTCACAAACTCACTGATAACTAATTAGAGCTCATTTCATGGCCAACTCTTGAGCGACTTCCCCAGCAATTTCTTCCCACCCCCCAAAATTCTCCTTTTAGCAAAACCCACTAGTTCTCTCTTTTAGACATTTTTATATCCCCTCACCTCCAATTATTGTATTGTTCTCCCCCTGTCAGCTCACCTAGTCATTTTTCACAAGGCACTATATCAATTACTTCACTGAATCCAGGTAGGAAATGCCATAGATCTAATCTATGTCTAGAAAAATCCATTATTTTATCAAAAATATCAGATTCATACAACACAAGCCTTTGCTAGACCCAGGCTGCATTCTCTCCATTTTCCTATTTACCTCCATGCTTTATTTTTCTCCCTGAATGTTCGTTTATATCCATATAATTGGGGTCAGACTGATGGGCTCCAACCCTTCCCTCTCCCCTTCTTACATACAGACCTGTCTTTCCTGTTACCTTCAGTCATTGCCTACTTTCCCCCGTTCCGACACTCAAGAGCCACCGTTGCTACTGGATGAGCAATGCAGCATTTTCCATGCTCTGGTTTGGAGATTTTCTACCCTGTTTCTATCCCCTTGCCACCAGCCTGAGTGCACTCAAGTCTGAAATTGGCTTCTCTCATGAATGTGGTGATTTCTGTACCCGCAGCCTCATTATCACTCTCCCACCTGGTTTTGCCTTAATGTTCACTTCGCTGCCTTACTCACAACTGGAGCAAGTGATTTGATTTGCTTTCAGGCCACATTTCAGGTTATCTTTAATATCAGCCTCCATCTCATTACACAGAAAACTTCACTCCCTTCCATTTAAAATATGGCTATTGAACAGAACTATATTTGTTTAAATTTTCTCGATGAAAATACGCTATCACCTTGCTAGCAATGCCTGCTTTTTTTTTGCAGACCATCAACACATGTGCTGCTTTGCTGATGAGTCTTACCTCCAGGAAGAGGGCCAGTAAGGCTTTTCCTTGTAGACATCTCCTGCAAAGGGACATCAATGGAGAATGGTTTTAATTTCCAACTCTGTAACAAAAGCTTGAGTCAAACCACATCCACCCAGCCTTTGGGACACATTCCCTCCTTGTTGTAATCGCAGAACCACTGATTTCTATTTCCAATTTCTACTTCCAAATCCAATTTACAACAAGAAAGCCCTGAGGAGCCCCAGGGTGAACAGCAGGTAATGAGGAGGAGTGAAAAAAAGACAAATAAAAGAGACATGGCCCAAAATGACACTGTAGGGAAAGACCTGGGGGATCCCTCAAGCAGCCAAAGGAGAAGTGGGCAGAGTCCATCTGTCCGCACCCCAGGCACCACCCTTGTAAAAGGCAGAGCTCCCAAAATATATGAGATCATTACAACCAGCAGCTAAGCCCTTCTGCAGTGCCTGTGCGTGCTGTAAAGGGAAAAAAGTGCTTCTGCTAGCACTGGAGAGGTTTGCCAAGGAAAGAAACAACTGCTGGCAGCCTCAACTCCTGAACATGTCAAAATGGGCGTTCAAATCTTTTCAGAAAGACAAATCAATGTCCAGATGGGCTAAATCTGGTCCATCCAAATGAATGGAGCTGTTACTGATTGATACCAGTTAGGAATATGGCCCACTGCCTAGTACTCAAGAAAGCAAGGGCATTCACAACTTTTTAGGAACCAAACGCTACAGGATGAATAATCTGGAAAGTCTCCTCCATTTTCAGAGTTGTTATATTTTTATTTCTAAATGTTTGTTGAGGACACAATTTGCATATTCTCCCTATTCCCATTAGCAGCAGATTATGGCAGGGAAGCAGCAGGTTTTATCACATGTAGAACTAACACTTTGCTTTGGCATCTGTAATGCTGGAGAGAAGTTGTTTCCTCCTGGGCATTTTCAGTCTGTTTTCCAGGTCCTTTTAAAGTCAGATGGACAGAGCTGTGTCTGACAGCATACTGGGACGGAGCTTCAGACAGAGCTAACACTCCCCCACAAAATCATTAGGCTTAAGCAAGAAAACAAGCAAGGCTACTTCAAACAGAGCAGCCCTGACCTAAACCTGAGGAGCACCCATATCTGCTCTCTGGGGCTCTGATCAGGTCAGGGAAGTCTGCAGTGACTTTGGTTGTCATTTTAGATTTCATACAAAATAACAGTGTAAAGGTACTTACATGGCTTACGCTGCCTGCACCCCACAGTCACCTAAATGTCTCTGCCTTGCTGAGGTCAGTGGGAGGTAGTCATCTGGAAGCCTAAGGATCAGAGCCATCCAGTTATTCGAGTGCTCACAGGAGACAGACCCACTTTGGGAAGCTGGACTTGGGTTCTCAAGTGACTCCTTGCTTAGTCCACCCTCTCCCCTTCATGTAAGCCAATTCCCCCTGCCTTATGCATCTGAACCCCTTCCTGCACATGGGAAATTATTTCTCTTGCAAAAGTCAAAATCAAAACAGCAGCACTTTTGAAACCATACAGGAAGCATTTAAGCAGGGACCTATAATCCTAACTTTGGTCAGCCTCACTGGAAATGACACTGCACAGCACAAAAGGCACCAGAGGAAAAGGCAAAGCTACATCTCTGTCTTCTGAAGTCACCTATGTGCTGTGAAAAAGCGGATTAATTTCACATCAAAACCACAAAAGCCAAACCTCCATGCTTCATGCAAGATAAAAACTCCCAGCAGAGGCTCCTATCCAGCATCTTCAGACCACCCTGCTTCCCTGCCAGCCGAAGCATCCCTGACAGTGACAGCCAGAAAAGTTTTTATCAGCCTCTTTCCCTGTTTCCCCATTGTTCCTAAAGACTTGCAAATGCTGTGGAAATTCCCAGCATTTCAGCCTGACCACAAACCTTCACTAAAGTGACTCTCGCAGTTTATTATGAGTCCATTTTATGAAATGAATGTGATGGTAGTCTGCTAATTAATATCTGGCAGGAATTAAATAAGAGTGACTTCTAATCCTGCTGCCTCCCTGGCCGGTCAGTTCTTTCCTTCCTCTACGCATTAGTCAAAACTGAGTTACAGAAATTGCAGCTAGCGTTTGATCAAAAGGTGTACCAAGCTGAGACCTCAATTTGGATGGCAGGGGAAAGGATACTTCTCCAGGAAGGAGACGTTGAGAGGGAAAATGAGTGACCCTCCAAAAATCTTTACTGCAAGTTTTACTTAGCTGAACATCTGGCAAACGTGGAACTTTTACTGGCTAATTTCACATAATACAGCTTTTAAGCTAGCAGAACAAAAAGTAGATGGGAATGGGTAGAGTTAAATAGCAGCTATTAAAAGAAAAATAATCTCGCCTTTCATACCTCTTTTTTCATTTTTTTCCTACCTCTTTTTTTTTTTTCCCCTCCATTGTTTTGGCAAGTGAATTTGATGTGCTAAATCCATCCCTTGTGACACTATACCAAACCAGCATATGTCAGGAGAAGAGTAAGTTTCAACAGTAAAACCCCAGTTCCAGGCCACATTGACATTACATACTTTTCTGTGTTGCTGCAATGTGTTAGGTGAAGACTGCTTAGAAAAGTGGATATAATCAGTGAAATGAGAGAGCCTAAATAAGTATTTACCCTATGGAAATCAGAATGACTTTTCCAAATAGCATTTCTTGCTTGCAGTGAAAAACTATCTTTTGTCTTCATGATAAAGCAGCATCAAAACAATATCTTAGGAACCAATTTTATGCAAAACACCCATTGCAGCTGATTAGATGGGTACACTATTTTGATTTTACCTCGGCTCAGATTTTGCTCTAAGGCCTTGTCCTTTCTGATACATGACAATATTCAGATAAACATAGCTCTGCTTCTAACGGGTACCTGTGAGACTGATTAACCAAAAATAAGAGTGTGCAGTAGGACTGAACTAAGTTCATTTCACATGGAAATAGCTTGCAAAGTGTTAGAGGACCTGGCCAGGGAATACAAACAACAGCATGTGAGCGAGGAAGAAGGCAAAGCACTAAGAATAAAGTACAAATACGCCACTAGCTGCACAGTTGTGATGCCTATCACAACTCAGAAGTTGCCCCTCGTGTAATTTCAAATAACAAATATGTTCATAAAATATCTGATTGAGTTAGAGTTGGTTAAAAGAATACTGTATTTACTGGAAAGTCTAAGGTGAAATCTACACAAGGAGAAAAACACCGTACTAGTAAACACTGGAAGTTACATTAAAATATCAAACAGTATTTCAGGTACAACACTTCTCCTTCATTAGCCTAGGTTAAAGTGTCAGTGGATATGCTTTTGTAGTGCAATGATTATTTTACCAATAGAGGATCCATTCCCAAATCTCATCACGCGCTGAAATTCTGATAGTTTCAATTTACGAACTCAGAAAAATTCAAATGAAGGGCTGGATCCTGCATGGTGCTTTCTTTCCTATAAGCACGTCGTTGGGTGGATTGTTTTCTTTACGCTCCCTCTGTGCTCCCTCTCTGTGGGCCTCCACCATCATAAGGGCAATATCACGTCTCTTGGCTTGCAGGATGCTATTTCTGGAAACACCATCTTGCAGAAAGCCGTGGCATGGAAGTTATGATTCATACATTTCATAGGAACAGAAGTGTTAGTGAATTTGGGCAGGTGGTGGGGTGGCACCATGAGCGCAAGGTGGCATGACAGATGTCAGCAGCCAGGAAAGTATGCTCCAGAGGTGGAAGACATGAAGAGTTACAAGCCCCTGGGGAGTTATATCCACTTACATCAGACCTGGGAAAGTGGGCATCATAAGCACACTGACATTTAATGTTTTGCCTGCCGTTTTTGCAGCTTATGTCACAAGAAACCGCTGTGTCCCTGCCGTCTTCTGTGTCTGAAACTTCTCCCTTCTTGTCTTCTGTTTGCCTCTGAACTCTCCCTTCACCACTTCTCTCACTCCTTTCTACACTACCACTCAGGCAGGACCAAGACATTACACCATTTCCCCTCTAGCCTTCCACCTCTCCAGCCTTTGCCATCCCCTGTGCTGCCTCTCACACCTGGCGCTTTCTCCTCTCCCTCTTGCCAACACGATCACGTTCTTGAATTCAGGTCCTTCCCTAGCTCTATAGCTTTCTCTCCCTCCAGCTCCAGTCATCTTTAACCCATTTAATATAAAGATGCTTAACTAGGCAGTCACAGCACAATAGCAGCAACACTGCATGGTCCAAGGCTTTTCAAATCTGAAATACTTTCTGAAGTGATAAACTCCTCAGCAGCCCTTGCCCAGCCCTTGTATTGCAAATTGTTGAGGTTTGTAATAAATCACAGCTTCCACTAAAGCCAGAGCATGGCCCAGCCTCAGAAAGGTGTTGGACCAACTCCACAGCTGCTTTCCAAAGCATCCATCTTCACCTCGCGCTTTGTGCTGCAAACAGGGTTTTCAAGCCTTTTTTTCAAACTACTCGAAAAGGACTCTCTTATCCTGAGGAACAGTCGTAATAGGGCACTTTTCTTAGATGGTGGGAAGAATGGATGTTCCTCTGTGGGCCAGGGGAGAGAAAATAGCATGACTGCACAAGGAGAGGGAGTCCAGAGGAATAGGAAGAGGAGCCTGACAGAAATTCAGTGGCACAAAGAGGGTTAATAAACCTACAAGAAAAAACTAGCACAGGAGGGAGAGCAAAAACAGCTACAAAAATTTGTGAACACCTCTCTTAAAAAGAGGGGCTGCCATTATGGACCGCAGTGTCCCATACAAAATGAGGCGGCAGACAAGGATGCTGAGTGCTGCTCCATCCCTTCCTGCTGTGCCAGCAGCTTCACAGCCTGTCCCAGGCACAGTGCAATCAAGAGCCCCAGGGTTTCAAGGGCCAGGACAGCACAGGCCAGCTGGACCCCGTTTTCTGGTGACAATCCACAAATCCTTCCCCTTCACACGTATAAGCCCATTCATCTCGCCGTTCTTCGCAGTGCTGGCTGTCTCTCATATAAACACTGCGTAGTGTGTGTGGCACGCTGCAATACTTTAAGGACATTGGAATGCACTTTATCAGCACTTTTAAACACTGCAGCTTTATGAGGGGAGTCTGAAAATGTATTTACCATTCCAGACTGTGCACAGATGTGCTTTTAATACAACATCCTGATGTTTTTCTTCTCTTCTCATGACCCCTTGCTGTCCAGGCAAGGGCGCTCACCCTTCCTCATGCCACCAGATGCTCCAGGAATTCTCCCTGGAGCACCAACCACCAGAGATTTCCCTGACTTGAAGCAGCTCTGTCATGTCTTCTGCTGATGCTCTTCTATGGGCACTGTGAGGTTTGCTTTATGGGGAACCTCCTTAACCACCCGCACTTGCACATGGCTGTTTCCTAACCAATGTCACCAGTATTTACATCTCTCTAAGGACCTTCCCGCTATGCACCAACCATGTGTGCAGAGCTGTTGATTGCTCAGTGTGTAGCATAGCAGGTCATGCAGATTGCCATGGACAGACAGACTCTTCTGGACTCCTCCCAGGAGGCTGGAAACTAGAGATGTTTGGGACTAAGAGGAACTGCCTTCCAGTTGAAGAAGCATAGAAACCAGTCCTGTGGTGCTGAAGTCACCATGTGCTTCGAGGCAGAGCCTTCGAGGAGGCTCTCCTGATCTCAGGAGCACGTTTGTCTCCAGCCTCAGCCCTGCACTAGTGAAAGATGAACAACAGAAAATTCATCTTGGCTTTGCTGGTTGTAGCAGGCCAGGGGAAAGAAAGCCTTCCCAACTGAAGGAAAAGAGGAAAAGACTCTGAAGGGCAAGAAAGCATGGGGAAGCAGGAAGGAAGAAGAATCTGTAGAAAGGGCTTCTGCAAGAAGCACTTAAACCCATTTTCTCTAATCTGAGCCGCTGCTTTTACAGCTCCATTTGACAGAAGACATTTCCCATCTATATTCTCCTATATCTCTGACATCTCTGATATTTACTATTTACATAGAGCCTCCCAGTTATCACACTAGGAGAGCTGCCAGGCCCAGCAAAGGCAGAAAAGGAAAGACAAAAACCCCGAGCCCTCTCTGGTGCCAGCTCTCAGTGGCTCACAACAAGCTGCTCACAGAGGTGCAGTTAGAAAGGCATCACCTCATTCAGAGGCTGGCGTCTTATGCTAGTCTTAACTATGAGGTTACCCTCCCCATTTCTGGAGCAGGGCTCACACACATCCCCATGGGTGTTGCAGCTGGTGCCCCAAGAGCTCAGCACCAACTTGGGGGTGCAGCCACAGCTCAGTTGCTAACAGCTGGATGAGGTCCACTGTGGCCACTGTAGCTGATCACAAACAACACAGCACAAGGCAACACACAAAACCCACAAGGTCAACAAATGACAAGAATTTAAAATAAACTCAGAGGGACTGCCTCAACAGGAACATGATTTGTTCCTGTATGAAGATCCACCTGAGCCTCCATATGCTATTTAATCCCTGGAGCTGGGGCCAGCTCCCATTTGTGTCAAGTGAAGATTTTCCATTTACTTTAATGGATCTGGAACCAGCCCAAGCAGAGCTGTATAATAAGCAATGGTTTTATTCAATAAGAGAAATAGCCTTCTCCCTGATTCCCTTCTACTCCTCTGCACCAGCTGTAGGTCAGAATCTGTCACTCCTGCTTTTCAAGCTTAGTCTTCTCCCGAGCAGGTGGGTGTTTGAAACAAACTGACCAACCAAAGTGGCATTTTCAATGGGGAAAGAGATTTGTCCAATTGCCAAGGGCAACAGCTTCGGATGATGAGATGGACTATGCCTGACTCAAACAACCACTCATTTTCTGAAGAATGCCATGTTGATTTTATACCCCTCTTAGTTTCTAAACTGGGAGCTTCATACCTCTTGGTTACATTTTCCTTTAAAAACATTTCTTATCTTGGAGCAGTAGCAGGAGCCCAGACAAATACACAAGTTGAAAAGACAACAGAAACATTTTGTGCCAAGGAAGAATGGATGTAAGTGAACCTGGCTCTGATAACCATGGAAACAAAACACGTGTCATATGAAAATGATTCACACTGTTTTGAGGACTGTTCTGGAAGGCAATAACTTACTGCCTTGGAGGCAGCACAGCAAAACACCACAACCAGAAAGCCAGGAGAGATGGGTCACAGAAGGAGTACAACTTGCTCTTATTCCTCCTAGGACCCAACTCAGACTCCAGCTGCCAGGAGCCTGCAATAATAAAACCTCACGGCATACCACTGAAGCCACCATGATCTTTGCAGCTAACCTGTGTGCATGTAGGTGTGCTGCCAGCGGTGGGGCTAAGCTCCTTCCCATAAAGCTGCATTCAGTCTCCTGCAATCACTAGAAACTGCAGGCTGCAAGGTAAAACCCAGCATGAAGGTCTGCATCACCCTCTGCATGCTGGGGGAGGGAGGAGGACAGTGGACCCAGCCGCCAGCCAGCACCTCTTCAGGTCTCAGCTGCAAGTTTCCCCCAGCTCACCATGCCAGTTTATCCACAGGTAATCCTTCACCTGATGCAGTGTCAAAGATCTCCAGCCTGCAAGCTTTGGCTGAAAGATAATATATAAAACAGATACAGCAACACGCCCAGGTCACTTTCTGCAAGGTTGTTACACAGCATCAGTCAGCCCATTGCCCCCAGAGTCTGCTCCCCCTTACGCTGTGCACATGTGGGACCTCCTCCACTTTCCCCACTTCTCACGCTAACTCCTCACCAAACAAACAAACAAAAACCACACATATCCCCCCAGCACACTATAAAATGCCTGAAACACAGTGATAGCATTTAATCCTCCTGGCAGCACATTACAGCGGCTTTCAAATGCCAAACAAGCTCTACACCGCCACGGCCTTACTTGTGAAATTATTTATCATGGGTTGGTTTATAGAGTCTTTTATAAGCTTCATATTGGCTAATAATGGCCTGGAGGTCTTACGTCCTCTGGCTTGACAGATTCCGTGTTTACGAGGCTGGGAGCTTGACTCCTGGAAGAGATTTGCAGTCTGGAGCCATGCTGTCTGCCTGACCATATGCAGTGAGTATCATGTATGCAGTAAGTGCTGTGCTGGGTGAGCGCTGCTCCTCGAACGCAGGGCTAGGCTGGGTGACGGGTGCCCGTGTCCCATGAGAAGTGGGGTCACACATGGCTCGTTCCCTCGTATCCCGTTGGGAGTCAAGTGCTTTTCATCAGGCATAAATCAGAGACACGCTTGCATCCGACAGTGCCCCCAAATTAAGTGAAGGCTGGCGAGGCTTTTTGGAGCAGCGTTTTCTTGGCTGTGGTACGTCAGCTCTGGGTAACAACCACCCCTTTGGAAATAATTGGAGTCTTTAGGAGCTTTCCAGTTGCTATCCACCTCAGATTTCCTTGTCAGGTGGGATCCCAGACCAGGGAGCATGTCTTCTCTCCATCACCTATGGGAGCCTACAGGTACAAGATGCTTCCTTCAAATACCCTGGGAGGTGCAGATAAAGCCAGGCCTAAGAAAATGCACAGTTTGTTTATTATAGCAGTCAGTTCACAACAGATATTAACAGATGGGAAGCAGTGAAGAAGAAAAATGTTGTCATTGGGTAACAAGCTGGTAGCTTTTCACTTGATGACCTAAAATATAGGTATGTTTATGACATTAGAGTCAATACACTGGGATTTGGGGCTTATAAAATAATACTTAGCTACAAATTACAGAGCAGCTGTAAGATTAAAAGTCCAGGGATGCAGGTAATAGCTTCGTTAGGGGGTTTCCGAGTGCATGTGTTTGTACAAGCTTATATATAAATGTAAAACAAACACAGCGTGGAAGATGAGAAAGCTTTTCCACAATTTCATTTTTTATTGACCGTAACAGGGAAGAGCCATAAGGGAAAAGGTAAAAGCTTTTGTTTTGGAAAACAACTGCCAGCTTTGGAGAGATGTAACTGGCAGGCACCAGTTAAGTGCTAAGTGTATTAAAATAACCTCCTGCTTCCAACTAAATCATCAAAATAAAAAATAAAAAAAAGAAGCAAAGAGGGACCCACAAGAGTGCCATTTTTTTTTCTCTCTCTCTTTTTGTTTTCTTTTTTTTTTTTGTGGTCAGCTTTCTCTAGGCAGCAATGAGAAGAGACTAAATTCTTCCTCTCGATTCCACATCAAGAAAAATCTGCAATGGGGAATGGGCAGTCACACCCACCGCAGTAACTATCTGAACACAGGGATTTCTCTTCTTGCTCTGAGGGGAGGGAAGGAGGCAGTGTCCAGGGCTCCCGGACTTGATCCAAGGAGTTGCAAGCAGCCATCCAGCCCTGCATTAAACAGCAAGAGTCAAGTGGATGGAAACACAGGCATGTCATGGCACAAGCGCAGGCAACTGAGCTCAGATGTGGCTCAAGAACCAGCAAAGTTTGCTGATCTGTACAAAGTCCGTGGTGTCAGCTCTGGTAGCCCAGAACGTCTGTCTTAGACTCAAAATGGAGGGAACAGTCATGGGTCTGCTTCTGGCATCTGCTCTGCACGAGCTCCACAACACAGGGAAAAACCAGCCCACAACATGGCCACATCTCGTGGTCACATCCATGAGTTTTATGACGCTTTCATACCGCTGGAGCAAGCAAAGGAGGTGGGTGTACGAGTGCACCTTCCCCAGCTGGCTGGGCTGATGCCAAGCACAGAGCAAAAGGAGTTTGTTTGGGTTACCTGCCTGTGCGAGACACTGTCCTCATTTTTGCTACCTGCCCAACACTGGTTGCCAAACAAACTCGCTGACACCAGGCGGACACTCATGAGGTTTTGCAGTCCCAGCCCCTCACTCTGTGCTTTTGTTACCAGCAATAGCATTTCATATTAGCCGCAGAAACCAGATGGCCCCAACATGAAGCCGGAGCACAGCAACCTCTGTTCTTTCCATTTTCAAAACTTTCCCTTGAATCCATTATTCACACAGGTCATTCTCTTGCAAGGTTAAATGAAAACCACAGCACACTCCATACCTGCCAGATAAAATTAGAGCTTTCATTGCCCAGCATTCAGACACCCTTCCCTTTCTTCACAGGAAGTCACAAAATTATCACCAAGCTGCTTAAGCGTGACAGCAGAGAGGATTTGGAAGAGACATTTAGGAGCAGGAGAGCAAGATATGTTTACTGGAAGCTCATTCCAATGAGAAAAAGTAAGACTGTTTAAGTTGCTGAGTAAAAAGTGCTGGTTTAACAGTATAACCAGCAGGTGAGACTGACATTTTCTAGGAGACTGGAAAATGCTTGGGGCCAACATCATACAGCACACAAGAGAAGATTCAGTCCAAGAGATTTAGGAACTTTTGAAATACTAGTTGACTTAAATATCTTCTTTCTTGTTTGATAGCCAGAGGGCATTGAAGACTGAACTTTTACAAAGCTGGAAGATCTGGGGATGCAAAATGCGATCAACTAGGTGAGAGAGCTCTTCATTTTATACACTTTCTGAGTGCACAGAAGGCTTCTTCAACTGCAGAGCTCTGCCACTGGTCTCCTTCAAACTCAGTATTTAATACTATGTCTTTCTTCTAATACCAAGTAGTGCTCAGCCCGCCTTCCATTACCACAGATAGCCTTTCTACAAGTCACAAGCTCTACAAACGTCAGTCCCATGCTCTTGTTTTGGAACTGCTAGCCAAGTGCTTAAGGGCAGTGTCCTGTCACTCCCCAGCATGGTCCATGGGCAGAGGAAGTATCTAGGACTCAAGTGTCCTTGTCATGTATATTTACATGAGAGTCAGTCCTTAAATAAAATCTCTGTAATATACTAGTCTTCCCTTCTGCTTTGTGGGCAGCTCCTCAGCTCTCTCCTTTGACTGCAGATCCCAAGAGAGATACTCCTGGCTGCCTTCCCTTTGCCCACCTTTTCAGTGTGGACTTTAAGTGCTAAAGTTATTTTCTTCCAAAGCACACAATTTCATGGAGGAACACAGGAGGTCTGAGAAGCTGAAACAGGTCATTTACTACTTACCAGCAAAAATGAGAAAGGAAACTGGAGCTGATGCTCCCAGACTGCTCAGAGCTGAAGTTTGCTGGAGTCATTGCAAGCTCTGAGGTCTGTACATCAGTGGTACTCTGGCAACACGGCACAAACAGCTCTTTGCACACATGGCATATAATAAGGAGTTTCATGAAGAATTTAATCAGAAGCCTTAAACTAATGGCTGGAAACAGCTACATGTCAGATGATCAAGATAAAGTGGTATGTTGTTTGTATTTCTGCAGGACCTGCAGAGACTGCTGTGTTCCTTCTCTTGATAGACAGCCTTTGTTGGCTGGAATTAGTGCAGCAGTGCAAGGTATAAAACAGTCATTGGCTTGGGTGGGAGAGGGAGAGGAGCAGAAGCAAATCACCAGCCGCCATGCATGGAGCAAGCCCACCAAAGCAGGATATCACTGTGGCTTCCAAGGAGCCTGAATTTGCAAAGAGGAATCCAAGAGCTGAAGCTCAGGCCAATATAGACACTAGATGCCTGTTCAAATATTTAGGGCATGACCACAGTATGTTGAGTTTTGTGTCTCATATTCACTGTCCAGAGCCTGGAAACAGACCTGGAAGGCAGTAAGAGCTAAGCCTTAGAGTTCATCTTTTTGCCAGCTTTCCAGGAAACATTTACTTCTGATTTCACAGTTCCAAGCTCAGGTTGTCATCAGCATACAACTCACTATAAAATGAGGATAAGAGGTTCTTACACTATTATCAAAATCTTTTGGGGAATGAGGGGAACGGATGACAGATCTTCTGGTAGATACAGACACTTCAACATCTGAATAATCTTCTTAAAGAGCCTGACTGCGTCCCAGTCTCCTATTCTCCCACCTGTGATGGGAGAAGAATTTGCTCTCTTAGCTCTGTTGCACCAGTCTGAGGGCTTCACATAGGGGAGGGAAAGGCACCACTGGGGTCAGTGGCCGCAGCCTGATCCTTCTCCCAGTTACACCAGCACCATGAAAGCTGGGGTGAACATGTCCTTTGCCAACGAGGCTACAGGACACATGGGAACAAATTCCAGCTGTGCTGTCCAGCTGGCACGTACAAAACACTTAATACATAAGTGAAACTCAGAAGTTTGATATTTCCTTTTATCTCAGAAAGAGGGAGAATTGCTTCCCCTGCAAGCCTCGCCTCCTTCAGCCACCACTTTCACCTTCATATATCTACAGGGACACATTTAAAGTCAAATCTGTCCTCCAAGGTCACACTGATGCACATTGAGAAGTCTTGCCCTGACACCAGAGGGTGCACAGCAAGGGCTCTCATCTGCATTTCCCTGGCATGGACACTGTCGGGAGCACTGATTAGCAGGATAAGGGACACTGGGACAACTGTGAAATAACAACTATGGTTTTTCACCCTAGCAACTTAGGCTTCCATCCAAGACCATACAGACCACAACATGTGCAAAGAGGAGCAAAAATCTGCTGTGGTCACTATTTTATCTTGTCAGCTGTAGGTAAGACAACTGTATGAGCTGAGTCCATGTTTCTCTAGTTGCAAAATGGAGATGATGATGTCTCTGTGTGCATTTTAGTCAGAACAGATGTACCAGCCATTTCCTACAGTCTCACCTTGCAACTGGTTCACAGGCTGGCTTGCAACCCTACAGTCAGGCTGTTCTTTGACTACCAGCTCCCAACTTCTGCAATCCTTGTTTGTGGGACAGGAAGGCAGCTCATTTCTTGCTGCACTCCCTGCTGTAAGCTGGGATTTATCCAGAGTGCATTTACACCACCACCATCACAGCCCAGGGCATGTCGAGCCCTGGCCCTGAAGTGAGATGAGCAGCAGGGCTGTGGTGAGCCCTGCCATGGCCAAACTGCCGGTCCCCAAGCCAGCCAGGTGAGGCAAGCCCTGCTCAGACCACACGTGGCAGGACTTGACCCTGGGACACACCACAATGAGAGATACCACAAAGCTGCTTTGCTCCCAGGAGCAACAATGTCCTTGGACCACCCCTTTATTTTCCATCTCACCCCTTCAATACTTGCAAAATTAGCCATCAGTGTTGTTTGTTGAAACACTAGAATTATTTTTATGAGCAATACATCTCTGTAACAATGCAAACTTTAAATCATTCTGCATATTGACCAATGGTATAGTGTGTATGTACACAAATAACCAAAGCTCATGCCTAACAAAGTGCATTTCCCACCAAAGATATAGTGAACAATGCTTCAGAGAAATGGGTTAATACATAATTAATCAAGCTTACTGGAGTAGACTCACTTCTGAATATTTACAGTTCTTTGATTATGTTGGCAATGTCCAGACAAATATTGGGTTAGGAAAAAACATTAAAGTAATTGCAAGTAAATACTCATTTTTCATTTGTTTCATAAATTGATAGACATAGACACATACTCTAAATATTGAAACATAGACATGTACTCTAAATATTGGAAAATTAAACTTATATCTAATTTTGCTGTCATTATTATTTATAAATTTATGCCATCCGGTGCCTTGAGCATGGACACAGGCAGAAGCCCTCACACCACAGTCTCGGGATGCCTCAGCACAGAGAAGAAAGCAAACACCAGCTAAACACAGAAACAGATTTCAGACACAATTTCATTGCGGAGATTAAAGAGCTAAGAGCAAATCAAGGGGCTGCTGGGTGAGACGTTACCATGCAACAGCAATTCACATGTTCCTGGTCCCCCACCGATAAAAGAGAAGTGAGGCGAATTACTCTTCTGTCACAAGCTAAAGGTATCACACTGAGACTTACTGGAGTTCACCCTCCTGAGAAGGAAAAGAGGGGTTTTTAGTAGCCTATCCTATAATAAATTGTCAGGTAAAGTGACAAACCTGAAGCAGCAGCTAGAATTCAGAGTAGCGCTGATTAAAAAAAAAAAAAAAAAAGACATCTTTTTCAATGAATGAAGGCAATTAACTGTTTGACTCAACCAGCAAGAAAAGATGTGAATCTCTTGGGAGTCTTCAAGTGACGAGATTTTTTTCTGGAGGTAGGCAATGGCCAAACACTGGTTCCCAATATAAGCCCAGTGACCAGTGGGCAACTTCCACAGTCCCCATCAGGCTGATATTTAAACAAGAGGGTACCTCTGTCTCTTACACAAAATAAACACTTGGTTTAGGTAACACTTGGACAGACCTTTCCTGGAAGTGTCTGTGGCCATTTTGTGCCCCGGCCAGCTGGTGGAAGCACAGGAATGACAGAATAATTGAGGTTGGAGGGGACTTCTTGAGGTGTCTGTTCCAAGTCCCTGCTCAGGGCATTTTTTTAGTTGAGTTTTTAATATCTCCAAGGACCGAAATTCATGCCTGTTTCAATGTTTGATCACCCTCATGGTGAAAAAAGTTCCCTAATAACAAATCAGAATTTTCCTCGTTGAAACTAATGTCCAGAGGAAGCAACTTGGAAGCCTGAGTTAAGCATCGCTATTGCTGGAGATCACCTCAGCGGTGAGGAGCATCGGCACAGCCCCAGTTGGGTTTGCGCTCCAGTGCAGGGTGAGAGAAGGGTCTTGCAGGACCACGCCAGCATCCCTCCCACTTCTCCTCCAGGGCTTCTCGGCCCTTTCTGCTGATCGTAGCAAGCTGTTGTGTGGTCTGTGCAGGGAGGTTGCAGTCTGCCAACACTTTGCTCTTTTCAGCTGGTTTAATTATTCTCTCATAATAACTCTTCCCCTTTTTCTATGAAGAACAGATGATCAACACGGATTGCATAGTGTTTCAAAAGCTGCTGTGTATATCGAGGGAGCGCTTTTCAGCCACCTTCCCCCATCTACCCCCAGATCCGCGGGGGCTGAGCTCGCTCGACTGACTCCGGAGTCCTAACTTCAACAATGACAGTGTTGCCAATACTGATATTAAACTAAATGCTTTCCATGTTGGGGCACAAGTAACAATAGTCAATATTTTGGTGAGGCTGAATTACAGGCAGCAATTGCAACAGCTGCCTTCAGTTTTGGCTCTAACACCCTGCTCCCCAGTGAGGTACAACACACCATTTGATGAATTCCACACTCTGTTCTTCAGTTACAGTTTATTAAAAGATGGATTAAAACATTGGCACAACAGTGGCCGCAGGAATATTTTTCCAGCAACATCATCCCAGAAGGCTTTGGAGACACAGAATTGTGTCTAAATTGGGACACCATTCATACATGGTTTGAACTGGTGTTAAGAAAGCCAATGCTCACTGTGAAAGGAGTGTTTTGTTACCAAAAAAAATAAATCTTTGTCCTCTGTGGGCTCAGTATTGACATACATCATTACAGATATGGTAAAGTCTGAGAAGCACCTTTTGAGCTTTGAAATCAAAGTATAGAGACCAGCAAGACTTGGAAAAACATTGATTGCAAACAGCTGGTAGACATCACGTGTGAGCAGCAAGATCTGCACTGAGTTCAAGAAGTTACTCTTCCCACTGCACTGCCTGGATGCAGAATTTAATGCAAGTTGTGCAGGAGCTGAGTGGCCCTTCCAGGAGACACACTTTACCTGTCCCACATGTATGAATCCTGTATCCCATTTTATGACTCCCCAGCTCACGGCTTTTACAGAAAAAGTGAGACTATGATCCAGGCTGTAACATCATGGAAAAATCATCATGAGTAATTGAGTTAGTTCCACGTAATGCCATGACAAGTTATAATTCAGGAGGAGACAGGGAAATGGTGGGAGCCGAAGTCAACACAAGCCAAGAGGCAGCAACAAACCCCCATTTGAGCTGAAATTCTCCTTGTTCACCTCCTCACTTTTCCTGCTGAGCATGCAAAATTGTTCAGCAGATCTTAGCCAAACTATTTGGTGTAAATGAAGACACAGGGCAGAGACTGAGCCTTCGAAGCTATAGATTTGATCTCTGCTGCACTGGGGAAGCCCAAGTTCAGCTGTCTACTTGCATGCCAAGCAATAATCGGGCCACCGTCAAAGAGGTGAGTGCCCTCACCAGTCCCACTCAGCCCAACATTTCCTTGCAGCTGAGATGCTCCATCCTTCAGATCACTCCAACAGAAGGATGGGAGATGCATTCCTGCACACAGCACTAGCTATCATGGACATCAACTCTTTCCTTTTATAAGGGAGCCACACATCTCCAGTGCTGTGAACCGTTGAGCTAGGGTCAGAGACTGAAGGGTTAAGCATTAACCCAAGTATATGCCATATTTCAAATTAACTAGCCAGTGTGAAAAGGAACTTGAGCTCCTATATGCATTTAAAATATTCCCCATGCAGCTTATCGGCCGACGCTGCCGGACGACTCCACGGAGACGCTACAATGTGCCGGCCGTTGTGCTGTGGCCAGACCTCCTGGAGAATATTTGCTGTTTCTTTTTTCCTTGGTACAACTCCCAGCTTCACCCTGAGAAAAAGCACCTAAAAAGAACATTTCATGGAATTACACTGAGATGTGTCAAAGCTGTGGGGCTGTGCAGCAGGCATGTGCTGTGGTCTGCCACAGAAACCGTGGGCACTAATGAGGTGATAGCAGCAATGAGAAGGTTTGAAAAGCACTGTGCATGCTGCAGGGACGGGCAGGGGAAGGGCACCCCTGGCAGACTTGTTTCAGCTGTTCCTTTTTGGGGCTCATTACTTTATCCATGAACGCCCCTGGGGGAGCCTTCACCAACCCACCTCCTCCACTACGAAGCAAGGACTTAAGGCATCACCCTGGCACCTCTTGCCCTCCACACTCGTACTTTCCATTTTCATCACTAACATATACAAACATGTGCTAACACCCTGTCCTTTGGGGAGCTGGCCTGGATTTTCCAAAGTCTGTCCTCACACTAGAGCACGTCAGAAACCACTGGCAGATGTGAGGAGAAGTGGGAGGGAAGGGGAAACTATTTTGCATGTCATCTGCCTTTATGCTTTTGCATTCGCTGTAAGGGCATGCAAGCTGGGTTCAGTCCCATTGAAATATTCTTTCTTAAAGTGAGATTAAAAATATTTTATTTATTTTTAACTGTACTTGGTTCCACATAGGCTCCCAACCCACCATAACAGCCCAGCTCCTGCATTTCTTTGAAAATTAGCTTACACACAAGGGATCTTTATTCTGAAGCTGTGCATGTTGTGTCCCAAAGCTGGGTTGACAAAAGGATGCTATTTTCAGAAGTGAGTAAATATTTTCTCCAAATGGGTACCACAGGAGTCTTTTCTGCATTGCCTCCCCAAACTAGACATATGTGCATACAGCTGCTTCAATAGCTCAGTACCAACCTTCACAAAAGGCAGATTTCTGAGAGCTGCTGTTGAATGCTGAAGACAAGCCAGCTTGACTACAACCGAGAGATAAATGAAGGTAACAGCACTAACAACTTCCACAAGACTGACCCTGTCCTAAACAAGCCAATCTCACATCGTATCTATCTCAGCTCTGCTAACCCTCCTCCTGCCAACAGGCCAGTCCACTGGCAGGCTCAGTTTGCTGAAATCAAAGGCTGCTGGATTCCCAAGCCCCTTTCCTGGGAGCAGTGCGAGGGCACAGACATCCCTCCCACCTGAAACAACTCCTCTTTCCTACAGATGCACCCAGCCCAGACCTCCAGATGTGTCAAGCAGAGCTCCATCATATGGGCTTCCTGTGATGGGAACAAGAGCTTTTCATTACTGTATGAGGAGAGAAGTAATTTGCTTTGCTTGCAGCTTCAGCCAAATCGGGCCACACATGCAGAAGTTTGGGGTTTACATTAGCATAACTCTACTGGCTTTTGCCAGACCGTAGCAGATGTCCCCCATGTCTATGGCAGGTTGAGTTCAAGTCAAGCCCCAAAATAGCACAGATCTCTAGCAGTCAGAAGACAAAAGTTAATTCTTCCAGTCCATTACCATATGTTCTCTTTTGGTGCGTAGCATCTTGCAGTAGAGGGGGAAAAAAATCTTATATGCTGACATAGGCATTCATTACAAATATTTCAAGTCTGCCAGTCAACCCCCTTTCATCTCACCACTTAAGGGAGCCTTCATCCACAGAGAGGACCTCACTCAGAGCTTGACGTGAGTGTGGGACCTTCAGTGAGAAAACACCTGCAAGTGTCCACACCTTAATGCAACCTCTTCTTGGAAACCAGAGCATTTGCTGAGAACTACCGCAGGCTTTCCAAAGAGGAGGAAGCTCAAGAAAAGAGCAGTTCCAACCCACAATACAGAAGGTAGTATTTTGTCCTGAGAGCAGGCTACAGTTTCTATTGCACTGTCTGCACGTCCCTCACATCACAGCTGTATATAGTACTGGAGACCTGAGAGGTGTTTTCCAGAGAAAGATGTTCCGCCACAGTGTTCTATTGCCCCATCCAGCCACAGTGATATTTCTCTAGTTTGAAGGTTTTTAGAGGCTTTCATTTTAGTTCCCTCTAATTTATACACACAGGAGACCTGACCTCTGCAGGAATTTGATTTCATTTCAGAAAGCACATTGGGGCATCCCAGCCCTTCAAAAGCCAGCTCTTCCCTTGTATCTGCAGCTTACAGCGCTGACTGCACTGCAAAGCAAAGTAGCTGGAAAATGTAATGGTGACACTTATATCAAGGAAAGGTGAAATCCCCAGAAACACAGACACCTGAAATCAATAGCAGCAGACCCATTTTATGAGCAGAAGACTTCCTCCAAGCAGGCGACAAGTGAACCATGGACGTTTTTATTTCCCGGATCTATCCAGCCCCAATCTTAAGCCTCAGCTTCACAAACCACTGCACAGCAGTTGAGCAGAGCCCAGCAGCATTCCTTTAGCTGGCAGCGATACCAGAAAGATGCATCCCTTTACATTGACATAAATCTCAGATCATCACAGCTCGTGCTCGCCATGCACCACAGGAACATGCATGGGGAACTGCCACAGCTCAGCTATGGCTTAGCAAAGTACATTTTTTCTCCATCGGCCATTCACAGGGATGCAGTTTTCAAACACAGTCACAATTCAGAAGGGCTGTGCAAAGCCAGAGGAAGCAGCCTTTATCCAGCAGAAGCTGTCACCGGTGTCCGGCCTCTGACTCAAACAGCTGCTGCAGAGAAAAGCTGAGAAATTAAAGATTAGCTGGGTAATCTTAGACTCATAGAATGCTTTGGGATGGAAGGGACCTTTAAAGGTCATCTAGTCCATCCCCCCTACAACTGGCAGGGACATCTACAACCAGATCAGGTTGCTCAGAGCCCTGTCCAGCCTGGCATTGAATGTTTCCAAGGATCAGGCATCTACCAACGCTCTGGGAAACCTGTTCCAGTGTTTCACCACCCTTATTGTAAAAAATTTCTTCCTTATATCCAGTCTGAATCTACCCTCTTTTAGTTTAAAACCATTACCCCTTGTTCTATTGCTATTGGCCCTGCTAAAAAGTCTGTCCCCATCCTTCTTATAAGCCCCCTTTAAGTACTGAAAGGCTGCAATAAGGTCACCCTGCAGCCTTCTCTTCTCCAAGCTGAAGAACCCCAGCCGAGCTCTCTGAGGTAAGGACAGGATCACTGTGTGAGGCCAGGAGAGGTGCACACCACGCAGCAGACAGACATCACCATGAGCAAGCTACAGTCTTTCTCCACCAGCCCCTCTCTCCCACCCTTCTCCTGACCCCACCGCAGCTCTCCCAATTCCGAGAAGCAAGGCAACCCCGTTCCCCCGCCACGCTCCCATGCAGCAGCCATTTCCCTGACATTACCAAATGTAACTCTCTCCATCAGCATTTCTGGCCACTTGCAGTCCCAGATCTCTAACACTTCCACTAACAAACCCCTCTTTCCAAGTACAAGAGACACTCATGGGCTCTTCACTGCAGACTGCAGCCTTCAACTGCAGTCCCCGTGCAGGCAGCCCTGTGCACTGCCAAGGACTGGGACCAGTACAAAGTTTGCTGACCACATCCCAAATGCACCGTGCAGGCTCGAAACCCCCTCACTCCTCCGAGCAATCTGCTTGTTTACAGGAACAGCAACCACCATCCCGGGAGAAGAAGAGCTCCTCCTCATCCAGGGGTATTGTGCCTTCCCCAAAAAGGGTCATTCTCACCAAATAGGAGGTGGCACACAAAACTGGGAAAAGGTGAAGTGGTTTCTCTGGCAACAGGAGAGGTGTGCAAGCGAGCAGGAGTCGTCTGCTGCGCCTGCCCGAGCACACATGGCTGCACTGATCGCAGTCACGGCAATGAGGGAGTCAGGCTGTAATGAGCATCCTCCAGTGAGAGAAGATAAATTTGTGTCACAGTCTTCCAATTGAATAGCTGTAAATACAATCAGGGCTGGATTTCAGCCAAGGCTGCACACAGCTGACAACAATTTGTGATTAGAAATGAGGCCAGTTTTGTTTTAAATGGTGGAACTACATCCCTAGGGCTGCAGGGGATTTTCCACCGGTGGCATTACTTAAACTGAGATTGGAAGTCATACAAGATGGTAGAAATGACATTGGATTAGTCAGTCACTTTTTGGCTATATAAACCACTACCTCAGATACTACAGGCTCGTGCAAAGGGCTCTCATGTGATAAGAGCAGAATCTTACTTTTTAAAAGTACCTTTCCAGTCTGCATAACTAAACACCAGAAGAGCCTAGCTAGCAAGTTGTGTAAGTGATTCATCAACCCTCCAGCTCGCCAAGAGATTTCAGCTGCGGCATACATCTCAGCACACTGCTAACACTGCCATCGTGGCTTTGGACTCACCTCGCTTTTGACACCAGCCCGGTGGGACTCTGAGAGCTGTAGTGGAGAAAGCAGAGAGCTTTGTGCACCCACACCAATAGACACTGGTTGCTCTCATGTACTCTTCTCTGGGGACCTTGTGCTACTTGCAGGAGCAGAAAGGAGCCCCCAGCACTATGGGTAAGGGGTGGGGCAGCACTACTAAGAGATCATGGGGATGGACTGGACACTGTGTCCCAAAGCTCCAGATTGGGGAGGGGAGAAGAGGGAAGGAGGAACAGGGTAATCGACATAGCCACATTAGGTCCAAAGTCCTTGTGATTGTCTCCAACAAGTTATAAATTTTGGCTTGCAATCACAAGCAAGTCTAATCAAAAAAAGCAAACAAATAATTACTCATTTGCTTCTGCAAATCCTGCGGCCCCCTCTGGAAACATGCACACAAGTAGTTACCCAGTCACCACCATCTTCTGCTCTACCCACAGACACCCCCCCCCCCCAACCTAGCATACCTCCTGCAGGCATTAGCACCCCTTCACACCGGGGCTGTGTCCCAGCCAGCAGCCCACCAGCTCCCAGGGTGTGCAGCCCCTCCTGCACCACCGCTGGCATTTCAGGCTGGGACCTGACTGTGCCAGGGAAGGTGTTGAGGGTGTCCTGGAAGCAGAGCACATCCTCATCTCTCCTTGCTCAGGGGTCAGCAAGGACCAAAGCCAGCAATGCTGGAGGAGGCAGAGGCCCCAGCTTGGCCCTGGTCCCAGCTGAAGACATGATGTAGCAAGCACATATCTATCTAGAAGAGGTCAGTCAAGTGTCTCTCACTTAATATTTAAAAGCTGTTTCTCTTTTCAGCCCTGGGTCTCTGGAGTGCTAATGGCTCACAGCACAACAGACCACATTCACATTTTTCAGATGTATATAAATGTTAAAAATAACCCACCAGGTTTTTCAAACGAGGATGAGATCAAGCCTCTAAATAGCCCATTGAGACTCCGTGTCAATTTGTGGTGATCCATGGGGGAGAAGGGAAGGGCAGGGTGAAGAGGGAAAGTTATTTTATAACGGAAAAAGTGATGAAACTGCCTGTCCCCTTCCTCACCGCTCAGCACACTGCTGCACAATCTCCTCGCTGGGTGAAGAGCTGCGTTGCAGGAATGGGTCCATAAAGACTAGAGGAAATTCCCATCATCGCTGAGCAAGGGTGGCTGGTCACAAGAGGCAGAGTGCTACCAGGCTACGTGGCTCGAGAGATGGGACCTGACTGATTCCTGTTGCAGAGTGGCCTGTCGGGGGGCTCTTGCACAATATCACTCCTTTAGCTGATTAAGCAGGAATGCAGTTTGCAGCAGGAGACTTACACTTGCAGTCATGAGGAAAAAAAAAAAAAGAAGAAAAAGAGGGGAAAAGAAGATGTTCCTGTTGCTTGAAGAGATGCCAGGGAAGGGTGTTAGGATCATGGTTCTACCCATGCACCACTTCTGTCCACGTCAGGGTTTTGGAAACACGAGAGGGTGGATTAGACAGACACAAAACTGCAATGGGAGTCAGAGGAAGCTGTGGCGGCCTCAAGAAGGCCTACCCAGGCACCCCACTCTGGGTCTGGGTGGCAGCTGGGGCTCTTGGCTTTGCACACACCCTGGGAGACAGAGCAAGGTGACAGCTGCTCAGGCAGACCCACCTGCAAGGTTACTGAGCCTGCATTTTTAGGAATCACGTTTTGCTTTAGTCTCTGGATAACTGAGGAGAGGAATAGCTGTTGCCCCTCCTGCTACAAAGGGGTTTCTGGAACTTGAAAGGGGTTCAAGAACTGGGTTTTCTGGTTGGTCTGGGAAAGATTTTTGAGGGGAGCTCATCTTTCACAGTTTCCATACCACTATTTGTTCAATAAATCTCATTGCCAGCTGGATCAGGCTTTAAGATACCAGACAAAAGCCTGGATGCATTTCTGCATTGGAAGCCTGACTCCAGGGCAATGTAAGAACAGGGAGAAAGGGCAGGGCAATGCTGAAAGGACTCATGCAAGCAACGGGAAGAGCGAGGAGGGTGCATTTGTGGGTATTGCCCCATGATCATATCAGCATAGCCTGCCCCAGAGCTCCTTCATAACCTAATGCCCTTCGTTCCCTATTGCAAGTCCCACCAGGTCAGCACATGGCTGGTGGCCCAGGACCACATACAGGGGCACGGTGCTCACACAGGCACCGGCAACTGCCTGTCAGTGTGATGGATCGAGTGAGCCAGCAGGATCGACTGCAGCCAAGTTCGTGCGTGCAATAGAAAATGCTCAGAGCAGGGGCTGAGGTAAGACTGTCCGAGCATCTCAGAAGCTGGCCTTGGAGAAATAACCCCACGGACCCACCAAGCTGCACAGCCATCGAGTGCTTATTTGTTTAATTGAGGCATATCGCTCTGCTAGCCAAGAGAAAGCTTAGAGGGTGTTTTCTTTGTATTGGCTAGGAAGAGGGAGAATTTGTGGAGGATCCAGAAAGAGAAAGGAAGTTTTGTGTTTTGCTTTTCTGAGGGTTTTTTTCCCCCCTAGAATTTATTTTTCTTTGATTTTGGCAAGACAAATCCCCCCTCATCCCCCACCCCCAGACAGGCAGAGTGGGAGCAAAGGACAACAGACACAGTGGAAAAGGAACTCATCTCACGACAAGAGAGACAGGGGCAGGGCAGACCCGAACTTCTCAGAAAAACAAAAATGCCCATCGGTCCTGCAGACCAGAAAGAAACGATCCTCCTCTCCCCATTGCCACGTCCCTCCCCAGCAAACCCTCCCCCAAAATGTGACAGATTGGAGAGAGGCCAGTCATTGCCTCATCAGCATTCAGCAGCAACGCTGCGGCACGTGGGGGATGGAGGCGGCAAGCAGGGAGAAGGCAAGGCACGGCTCTGCCTTACACATGCCTTCTGCAGCCCTGGCTCCATCCCCTGCACGGCATGCTCAAGCTGCTGGCACAAGGCATGGACCACAGATGGCCCAGAGGGGCAAGGGGACATGGGCGACACACGTGGTTCTGAGTTTGCACTCCAGCTCCTGCCAGCTGCAGCATTCGCGGCTTGGAAAAGGGAAGGGTGAACTGTATGAATCCTCCCCACAGCTCTGAGGCCAACAGCTTGACCCCCCCCCAGGTTTCCTCTTCCCTTCCCAGCTCTGACCCAGTGTTGGCTCCTCTTCCCCACTTCTGCACTGGGTGGGAGACGGGAGCAGGCAGGGAAGAGGACAGAGGGAAAGGGAAGGATCGCTTGTGCCAAAAATATTTGCACGCTGACACGGGGACACACACAGACACACAGATGCAGGATCTGTGCAGCATTAGCCCGAGTGCTTTTGGCCAGGGTGCGCCTTGTGGTAGGTCCCGCTCATGGGGCCAAGCACTTTCCACCTGTGCAGTGGAGGGACTGGCTGCGACACTCTTCTGTCACCTCTCAATGCTGATATAAGTGGCAGCTGTAAAAGCTGGAGCAGGGCTTTGCCTGATTTCTGTGTGGCAAGTTTACAGGGACAGCTAGACCCAGTCACAACATCACCTCTCTCCTGGCACCTGAAAAGACAAGCCATCCTCTTTCACACCCAGTCTATCAGGAGCAAAAGGGCCATATAGGACCTTCCAGCTCACCACGTTTCTATCAGTTAGTGATGACCTATGGGAGCCCCAACATACACCTGCAGCACCTAGTTTTCTAAGCATCCTCCTGTTTAAGTGCTAGAGACTTCAAGGTCAGAGAAGGTCAAATACATCAAACCCTGTGCAAGTGGTTAAGATTTCTTTCTATCTTACTCTCTCCCAGTCCTGAATCCTAGGGCTCTGACATTGCCTCTGCACCCATTTCTTCTATCATCTCAGACCTCACTGAGGTGTGGGTGCCAGGTTCTTCGTCTCCTTCCCTTTGTGCTCCATCCTGCATCTCTTCTTGCCTGTTCAGCTGTCATCTCTCTCTCTCGTCTCTCACCTGATCTCAGCTACAATCACTGCGAGAGTCTCTGTCCTCCAATTTCCAGCCTAGATTTGCTCCAGTCCAGCTCCCGCCCTGCATTCTCCATCTTGAGGGATGGTTCCCTGTCTTGCCAATTCTCAGGACCAGTTTTCCAACTGTGTCCTCCTGGTCACTTTGAAACAGCCAGCTGTGCTCTTCATTGTCAAATCTTTCCTCCCTTGGCCTCATGACTTGGATCTCTCCCTGTTTTTTTCCCAATTTCTTAGTCACTCCTTGTGACAGAATTACGCTGTGAGCAGTGTCAGCTCCCTTCTGAGACTGTCCCTTACCAAGATGCCTACAAAAAGGCATGAATAAGGCTAGTCATGTGCTAAGACCTCTGGCCGTTCAATACTTTCTCATTATTTCATTGCACTCCTCACTCTGTCTGTCATCATCTGAGGACTCTTGTCTTGAGCTATGATGGGGCTGCTTTCCAACACACAAACATCCTTTCATTTGGAGCAGCCCGTGACGGGTCCTCTTCAGCATGAGAAAAATTGTATATAAATAGCGCACAATACACCTCACCCTTGTGATCACTGCAGGGACACAATTAATGAACAAGCCCATAGTACATAAAGGTGCATTCAGACTGTGAATATCACAAATATTTTGAAAAATATTCTGTGTTATCCTAGCACCATAGGTATGATTGGTGGGATTTACTTTCTCAAGCTCTTTCCAAGAGCACTGTCCATGGCCCTCCAAACATCCATCAGCCCGTTATGATGCTCTTGGTTGCTATTAGAAAGGAAAATGTGGATTCATCAGTAATTTTTATGGATGTGCAGCAATGAAAGTTGATTAAAAAAATCAGATACAGAAAAAAATTGTCAAGGTCCATCAACTGTTCCTCTCCCCAGTGATAGCACATTTGGCATTTGTTTTCCCTACCCTGTGGCCATCTACAGAGGAGGCAGAAGAGACCCTCTTTCCTAAAAGAGCTGAACCACTATGCACAAGCCTTATCAGAGTCAGAATCAGAGCAAGTGCAAATTATTGCACATTGAAAAATATTTAACATTTTATTGTAGGGAGAGGAGTCAACCTCCCATTGCTTGATGAACCATCAAGTACATCCTGCCAGCAGCTGGAGAGCTAATTACAGCCCCACGCCTACCCCATGGGACCTCATTCCTTTTCCCAGAAATGGGGGAGAGGTCCCTGCTCATACCAGTCTCCCTGTGTAGGAATTGGGCTTGGTTTGTTTTTATGTTCTACACATACACAAACAGAGAGCTAAGACCTGGGAGTCCGTCTGAAAAAAAAGAAATGGAAATGGTCAATGTGCATAAATTCCACTAAAATTTCAGTAACAGTTTGTTCTGCCTCTTTGTTAGCCTCTTTACAGTTTTGTTTTTAATGGATTTTCTCCTATTTTTAAAATCATGTTCTCTAGGACAAGGTTAAGGAGAGGGGAACCCCAGTTACACAGGTTTAATTGGTGCCTCAGGAGCACATTGCTTATCAGGTGCTGGAGACACAGGCAAGAGGAAGAAGTAGGTTTTGGAGAAAAAAAGTTTTGTGATTGGAGGGGAATCTGTGAACCCCTTCTGAGGGATCTGACACAGATAGCTTAGGAATCCAGCAAGTGATGTGGGTGGGGTTCCTTCAGAGGTCCTCACCCTGACAAAAATGTGGCAGGTTTCTACAGAATGATAATTGCTGTCCTTTTTCAGCCCTGATGACCTTTCAGGGCCCCTCAAGTGCTGCCTCCTGGCATTATGCCATGTTATAAGCACACACATCCCAGTTCACACTCTCCACTGCGAAGTTTCCACCACTCTGCCATACAAACACCTTGACAGAAGGCTACAGTGTGCAGGGAATCACATACATCAGCATTGGAGATTAAAGAAAATGCAGTGTCCAGATGTGCAAGTATCCTAATTCCTGCGGTATGGCTCACTGACTCTGATCCTAGTGCCTCAGCACAAGGGGTTTGACTGTCAAACAGGGCAGATCCTACTGCCCTGAAGGGCAAGCAGAGGCAGAGGCAGTAACGGGGATTGCAGTGACAGACAAAATACAGCCTCAGTCAAAAATTAAGAATTCTCCTCCCTGAGAATAAGCCAAGGGCTCTGCTCCCCTTCTCAGATACCATTTGTGGGTGGCAATCAGAGACTATGGTTTCTTCCACTGGACTGGCCCCCAGCAAGGTGGTGGCTCCAGGGAGAGGCCATACCACTTCTGCAGACCATTGAGTCCAACACAGTCATTGCCTCTTCATCGCCACCACCAAAGAGCTCACCATGCAACCTGCAGAGGGGAGAGGGGATCTTCTCTGAGCCCTAGTGTGCCTCCACAGCTGATGGAGAGCAGGAACAAGTGATCCCACCTCACAGTAGAGTCCCAACACTGCCGTCTTCTTCTGTTATGCTCAGTGTAAAAACTAGAGCTCCGGGGACTTCAGGTGGGGATCAGCAAAGTGCTATTTAGTAAAACCACTCTTCAATACCATCTCCCTGGTGCACTGCATCAGCACACAGGGTTTTATTTGTATTAGATGACTGACTCTGAACCCACTGCACAGTAGGAATTTTTAATGTTATTGTTCTGCCTCAGCAACGTGAGATTGAATTTCTACACCTCTGTTTCTCTAAATGTTGCCCATGCTCAGATGCAGAGAGGCCTTTTCCCTTATGCATTATTCACACTTGCAGCCTACAGTGGATGTGATCAGAGGAGGTTAAAAGCAACCCCAGCCCCTCTTTGCCAAGTCTGTGCTTTAGGAATTGGAAATCATCTACCGTTGGCCATAATGGCTATTTCACACCAACACCAGAAGCTCAGATAGAAGCTATTGATAAAATATTCTGTTAGCACTACAGGGAGCTTTCTTTGATGGCCCAGCTGTGAGAACATTTGCAAATGTTATACATTGCATGCCTATTAGAAATAGATGCGTTTGCTGAATTTTGAAAGAGCTGGCTTAACAATATGAGTATTACATGGCGAGATGCCAATGTGACACAATTACTGCATCGTTACTTAAGATTTTGAGTACATCAGGTTAACAGTGTAGGCACTGTTCATCCAAGCGTATGAAGGTGATGAAATCCTATTCACATTACCCATTCCATGAGCCTAAGGCCAGGATACCATTGGATCACCTGGCAGCACCTGACTCTTACATTTCCTCCTGTTCTCACGGTGAGCCCAATCCCTTGTGTTTGCCAGGAAAATAGGCTTCAAGAGAAAGAGAATCCACCATTTCCTTGGTTGTTTGTTCCAATGGCTAATCACTCTACCATGATAAATGTGCAGCTTAATTCTGACTTGTGTCTGTCTGCCGTCAGCCACAGGTCCTTGCTCTGTCCTTCCTGCGAGGTACCCAGAGACTTCTCTCCAAGGAGATGCTGCTAGAAGATAATCAGATCACCTCCCCATCTCCTTCTGTGAAGAAAGCAGTTAGAGCTCTCTAAGCCTCATGGTGCAAAGCATCTTCTCCAGTCCTCAAGTCACTTCTGTGTCTCCGTTCTCCAGGGACGAATGACCCAAGCTGGCTCCGCAGGACAATGAAAAAGGAGCTGTGGTTTCTACTCTACAGCCTGGTCCAGCCCTTGTGTGCTGCAGGGCAATCTCTGTCACCATCCCCATGTCCCGGAGCATGACCACAGTGTCTCCAGGAGGGGACAGCCCATCCAGCACCAGTGACCTCTGCTTCTCTCTGAATCTGGAACAAGGTGTTCAAACGCACACTGTGTAAACAGTCCTCGTTTGCCAAGGAACCCAGGTCACTGTTATTATCTTAACTACCTCTTGTCTAGTCCCACATTCCTTTCTCAAACCAAAAAGATGCTTTGAGTGTCACAGACCAGATGGATTAAGGCATCGGGGTTACAGCTTTAAAAACATATCCAGAAGAGATTCCCATGCCATTCATTTCTTCCCTCCATCTCCCCTTGCCACTGCCATTCATCAACTCTCTTTCTCTCACAACCTCAGATCTCTCCTGCAAGAAGAGAATAAGAAAGAAGTGAAGGAGGGCTGGGTGAGAAATGCTTGGGATGCACATCATCCACCTGTGTGGTAGATCTCCTGAGATCCAGGTATGTCCCTGCTGCTAGCTATATCAGATCTAAAATTTTAAAGGCAATAGGAGCCTCACAGCCCTTAACTCCAATAGAAACTGGATCTGTGTAGCAAGGCAGGAGGTAGAAGATGGCTGGTCAATGGAGCCTTTGGAATCAGCTCCTGTGGGTATCCATCCCTCTATGATGGATGACCATCCCTCCATGTATGATGGATGTCCTCCTCTGCATCCATCCATTCATCCATGACAGAGGTCCATGACAGATGCAGATGACATGTACACACAGTAGCACAGAAAGACCTGGGGACACCATGTAGTTACACTCAGCCTGGGTGTTAGTAGCCGGTGGGCCAGTGTGACCACGGCCAAGCAGCCACCTGAGCATGCATTACCACAGCTCTCCTGCCGCGCTCCTCCGTGCGCACAGGCACGCTCTGTTGGAGGTGCGAGAGAGAGTGTCCTTTCAGCCCTTCTGCTTCAAAGTGGAGGGATGTTTTTCTGCGAGACTGCTGCAAGGATTTTTGAACAGGCTTCCCATTCATGCAGAGGTCAGTTAACGTAGGCACCTTTGGTGGTATTTTCAGAAGACCCCAGATACCAGATGGCTTTGAAACACTGCCTGTAATCACAGAGCTGGGCTCTGTGAATACCTGGACCCACACAGCAGCACTGAACGCCAACTAGCCTCAGGTTTTGACAAACACTCATTTTGCTCTACTCTGCATATACCACCACCCCACAAGAAAGAAGGGTTGGTGTAATTAGAGTTGCCTAATTTGCTGGTTGCTGTATTATCCATACGCAAAAGTTCCAGGCTGTTTTCTTCTCACAGCCATGGTGATGAAAGAGCAACACTGTGCAAGAGAGCAGTGGTGGCTGGGAGAGAGAAGGAGACACTGTGATGTTAAACCTATTTTTTTCTCACAGCCCAACCCCATTCCTCTGTCCTTTGAAACATCCTTGCTCTGAGTGCCAAAGAGATAGCATCAGAAAAAACAACTGTCACTTGAATCTCCCGGAGAAAAAGGCCAAACCTCCCGTGCCCTCTGTAGAGTTTACATAGTGGGGGGGGGGAAAAGAAACCCAAAATATCACTTGACTTGGCAGGTCTGCTCCTGGGAACCCAGAAGGATGTTTGACCTTCTCCAGACAAGCACAGCAGTCGCCCTGCGCTTCCAGAGAAAACCTCCACAGTTCTGGGAAGTTCGGGGAGGGATTCAGAGGAGGCACCGAGATCTCTCAACCAGGAAACAGGAGGACAGACTGCAAAAGTGTTCCTTCCAGAGAAGCCTGCATGTGGAGAAAAGAAACAAAATATTTTTCCCACACTGAGACTAACCCCAGCTATTGGTGTTTCTGGACAATAACTTTTTTGGGCAATGCTCTTGGTTGGGCCTTGTCAGGAAAAGAAGGAAGAGCAGCTGAAACATTAACAATTCCCTCTCTCAGAAGCCAATCAGACAGTCCCCAGCACAGATGAGAGATGCGTTTCTTCTTGAAGTGCTGAGCCCTTGGAAAATGCTCCCTATGCAGATTTGGTACCAGCCACTAGGATGCTGAATGAAAGGGATATTTAGAGCGAGCTCAGACATGGGACAAATGATGCTAATGATAAATCCATCCCCCGACGCTGGATGGACATGGATGTCCACAGCTAAAATAAACAAATGGTCCAGGCAAGCTGACAGGCTTGTTTAGATTCTGCTTGGGATAAATCACAGTGCCCTTTGATCCCGTGATGTTTTTGGCGCCTGTGTTGCTGTCTAGCAGCAGGGTATATTTTTCTATCCCGAGGAGCAAGTGGATGCAGCTGCCTATAGCTGATTTATAGTAGGAAGTGATTCACAGGAAATCAAAGCTTCTCACACAGTAAAAATTGCTGTCTTTTCACCTCCACCATCAGTGCAATGATTAGAGCTCTGGGGACTTTGGTTGGGAAGATCAGCAAAGTGTTTTGTGCTTAGCATAAATCACTTTCTGCCATGACTCACAAAGGATGCTCACAGCGGGCTGCACCTGTCTGTACATCCTGATGCACGGGCATTGACAGCATTTGCATTCAGTCCCATTGCAGGGATTTGAAATTCACATTTCTGTGCTCTCTGCAGCAATGCAGGGTGGGTTCTGGATTTGGATTTCCTCTATTAATCATGCCATTCCTTGGGATTTGGGTCTCTTGCACAAACTGTAGCTCAGAATGGGTGTGAGTGCTGCGGGGGGGCTGTCCCTGGCCTTACACCCCCACGAGCTATGTCAGGCAAGACTGTCTTTTGTCAAATGTCTGAAACATAGCAAAATGAGGGCTACATTCAGGAATACAAGACCCTACCAAAGCATGCTTATCACTAATAATGGCTCCGGATTACCAGATGTGTGATTTAGGAGCTGGTTACTGCTTGCAGTTTCTGATAACTACTCACATCAGTCTCGGAAGCCAATGAAGCACTTGTTTATTACTGCAAAAACTTGAGACCCTGCAGGACATTCGGCAAATATCCCTGTGCTTCTAAGAGAAGATTTGGCTCCTGTTGCATCCACTCTGAGTGCAAAGCTGAGTCAAACGAGGTGGATTTGCCATCAGCATAATCAGAAACATGGTGAAAGGGAAGGATGGGATTAAGACTTGGCTGCTGGCAAGCATATGTCACTTCAATTAATTGTGCGGAAATTTCTATGCTCAAGATAGTGATAAAAATCAAATAAAAGAAGTGTGAAAATTCAGCTCTGGAGCACACGCCTGGCTAGTTAAATATAGAGGTGTGTGTACACAAACATCCAAGTTTATGCTGAATGTTTATTAATGTTTATTAATATAAATAAAGGTCCTAGTCTTAGCTAGCGAGCATCAGGGCTCCCACTCAAAACATTAGAAAAGTCAGCTATAGCTCCCCAGCTCCTCCTTCCCTCCCCAAAATCAAGCTCCCAGGGTGAGTTTTCAGCCAGTCTGACATCTCCACAGGCAGCATTTCTCTCTATTAACCTGTGACCTCACACAGCAGCAGAGTGGCAAATCTACTTTTCTGAAATCTTTCTGGGTTTTCCCCTTTGTTTTGTCCCCCAGGCACAGGCTGCCCCTGGAGGGGGGTAGATAAAACCTGGGGAGAAGCTCTGTTTTGGGGGGCATTCCTGAAAATGGCATTCTAGGTAGAGTGCTGAAGCCCTAGACTAGTTTGGGCCCATAGGAGACGTCAAACAGGGGACTTGGAGAAGCTGGGAGAAAGCAATGCTCTCTTACCATGAAAAGAAAGGCAGGGTAGGGAACAAGTGTGTCACCTGAAAATGTACCCTTACAGGAATGGGACCACATGCAGAGGCATTGGGGTAAGGGGCATTTACAACCACACCCCTGGCATGGCCTTGACACCACTGAGATATAGAAACTTACACAGCTGGTGAAGCTGCCCCACCGATTTCATTTTGCAGATCAAGCTTAAGCAAAATCCCAGCCAGCAAGGAACTAGAGCAAGACCACAGCAGTTACAAAACAGCCAACATGGTCCAGTGACACCAGTTGCATGGGCAGACCGGGACATGTATTGGTCCATCACCATTAGTGCAGACCCCAGAAGGCACCCTGTAGATCTGGGGGAAAAATCCAGTGGTATAAGAACAGGGAAACAGATGTGGTTTGGTTTTTTGGTCTTTTTGCAGAGAAGGCAGGATCTGTTCCTACCTGAAGGCAGCAGAGGCTGTGGGAAGCACCAAGAAGTACAATGTGCTCCATCTTTCCTCTAAGCACTTAGTGGTTTGCTGTAATCAAGGCAGCAAGTCTCTCTCTCTTTTATTTTTGCAAACCACTTTCTTTGTAGTGGATATTTGGTCTGGGGAAACTTTTTTGTAACCATTGCAATAAGTTACACTTATTGGCAGCAGGAGGAAAGATTCAAAACAACTCAGCAAACCAGGATTATTTCTCCAGCACAATAATGACAGGGATTTGAGAAATCTTCATCAACATGAGACCAAAGGTCTTTCAGCCTGGGATAATTCCAGAAGAGAAAATTGCAGCAGGAAGCCCTTTTCATGTCTTGCAAGAATTGCCTGTGAAATGATATGCTTACCCTTTTCCACTGTGAAGCCTTCCTATTTGAGCTGGTTAGCCGTATGTCTTTCCTCTACAAAGACTGCTCAGTCTTTTTCTCCCTGATCCATCCCCCTCCCACTGACAATATTGTCTTTCAAAACATACAGTGTGTTTATTTGATCTTCCTTTATTTTAACTGGACATTTGATTTCTTTCCTGATTGGGTGGGATGCATTTAATTAACAACAAAAAACCCCATCCTCATTCAGCCTCATGACTTTGTAGAAAATGCTGTAGGGGTAGGTAGATACAGGCATCCTGTTTTTCCCTCTCCATATCTGGTTAAGCCAAAGCAGCAGGAGGATAATCATGTCTTTAGGATAGAAAAAAAAACATGGATTTTTTTTTATAGACCAATACATATTCTGCTCTGAAATATATGGCAATGTTGCCAGCATGAGGCTAGGATGAGGATAGGAAATGAACAATCAGCTGCTCTTCCAGGACTCTTCTGGCCTTGTTCTGATCAACAGATCTGGGTCCCTTTAGCCTCTTCGGCATAGCTCCAAAATTAAAGAGAACAGAGCAACTTCAAAACATAGCCCTGAGACTCCATCCAGCTCTCACAAATACATACAAGTACATGTATTTACTGAGCAACAATTCAAGCACTTTAACTGTATTTTACAGCTCTCTTCTATGCCAGTCCTGAAGCAGATAGACAGACAGTGCTTAGCCTTCCTAGGGAGACCTCTCTAAAACCTTCTCAAGACACAATAGGTGGGATGTCATCTGAAATGAGGTGAACTAAATTTAGGTGTCTACATCTGAGCTAGGTGTCTAAACTCCTGTTATCACATCTTAAATATTTTAAAAAAAAATGGATTTTATATAGACCAACATATATTAAAATATAAGGTAACATTGCCAAGTGAGACAAGGATGAGGACAGCAAATCAGCCATCAGCATCTCCAGATGGTGGAAGAGCATCGAGATAGACATCAAGGATTAAAACCAATTCAAGAGAGGACACCTAAGAATTACTGGAAACTGTTGAGCCAAAAAGATTTTATCTACTGTTTTGAGAGGTTTTAATTCACATTGCAAAAAAAACCCTCCAACATTAGGGAGGTTGTAAGAGACCTTATATTCCAGCCATAAATCCTTCTGCTGTACCTGAGAGACACAACTCTTGAAGAGGTTAAGTTCTTGGTAAGTAAAGTTCTTAACAAGCAATCTTTTCCCACTGAGTTGGCCTCTTCAAGTTTCTATTTGTGCTGTTAATGAGGTTCCCACAATCTCCAGGAAGCTGGTCTGAGTTCTAATTAAACAAGACTTGAGGAACTATTCTGCCAAAGTAAGCGCTGGATCTGCCCACCCCATTGACTGAGCCATGCAGCCTGGATACATGCAGGCTGGAAATGTAAATCACATATTGACATGGAGAGTTATACTCTCCAGTGAGGGTGCTTTCTACAGCTGCAGCATTTATTAAACCTTTACCATCATCCAAAAACAACACTCATAACTTGAACAGTCCCCAAGGCTAGAGAGTCTTCCAGGACTCTTCTGGCCGTGTTCTGATCAGGAGATCTGGGTTCCTCTGACCTCTTGAACATGGTCCCAGGCATTAAGAAACAGGACCCTGGAAAATATAGGTCTGGGACTCCATCCAGTCCTTCACATAAAATACGCATGCACATCCATTTACTGGTATTAGAATATCCTCATGGAGCTGCAGTATTCCAGAAACAACCATTGCATAGACATGAGGACTACAAATGCCAGCTTGGCCTTAGGCGCAACATGGCTCCATGGACTTTCTAATTCTTTTTAATATTTATTATATATATTTACTTATTATCTAAATGATTTTAATTGGTGAGTTCCAAAATGCTTTCACTCACTCCAAATCAAAATGCCAAGCTATCCATTCAATGGTAGTCACAACTGTGTCCTCCCCATGACTGTCATTGTAAGAAAATAGGCTGAATGAAAAACACAAAACCAGCTTCTGTTCCACTCCCATAAGAAACAGTTTTTCATAGCGTTTTATGCCAGGTCCTGATGAGGGCCAGCAAAGAGCAGAGAGTGGAGTAACTCTCCGAGGAGAGATGTAGCAGAGACAAGATTACCGTCTGTTTATCCCAAGCCAATAAAAACCATCCAGTCTGTGAGCAGTCAGGAATGTGACAGTGTCTACAGACTTTGACCAGACAATGAAGCTTTTCCAGCCAGTTCTGTGAGAGACTCCCATGGTCCCCAACCTCTCCATCTAGGCTGAGGAGGAGCAATCTTCACACAGCCTGCACAACATAAAGGAAACAGCCTGTGCATCTATATTAAAGGGAGATATTTTTACTCAGGCCAACCAAGACCAGTGATAGTGGAAAATATGTTCAGTTCCCTAATTACACCCTCTCATGGAGGGAACCACTTGGCCATGCCTATGCTATGTGGCTGGAAGCATGTTCACCCCAGCTGGGGCTGACACAGCGGAATGAAGGAGAAAGTTCATGTTATCTCTTCTTTCCTCTATACTAAACTCAGAAAGTCAGTGCCTGGCCCAGGCCTCTAGCAGAGATAAGTCCAGGCTGTGGAGGTGGTGACCTCCAGATGTTTATCGTTCCAGTGTCTCTCCAGCCTCCACACCTGGGCACTGGGACATGGGAGGAGGAAGCGTCTGGTGCACACACTGAGGTCTCAATCCCACATGGAAATAAGCTGTTATAAGCACCTAAGAGCAAGGACTCCCTGCTAGGCATGAGCAGAGAAGCTGAGCCACCCCTCACTGTCAGAACAGACATCACATTCAAACTGAGTCTTCGTGCCTGTAGATCTGACTTTGTCTTCCTACACCATTGTGTGCAACGAGTAACATGGGACAATACTTCCCAATGAAGGGGGGTACCAGATAGCCTGTGCTTGTGTAGGACTGTGTGAGCTGATTGCAGAGCACGTGCCACAGGATCAAACCATTAGGGGCTATATATACTGCAATAAAACTGTGGAAATGTTCCTTTCCGCAGCAAAATATTTAAAGGCTTTTTGTTGATAAAGAAGCATTATCATGGGAGCTGAGTGCCTTAGAGGAAATATTAACAGTACATATGGTCAGATAAGCAGGAAGGCATGAGCGAGGAGCTGCTGCACTACACAGCTCGCTGCTTGCTCCTGCTGCACATCAAAGCAGCTGCGCGGAGAGGGACCAGGGAAAGAAATGTAAGGAATTGGTGGCAAGTGTTAGCAAGACTCAGCTCTGGAAATGTCCTGCCCGATAACAGCAGCAACTGGGGAGCTGAGAGGCACAACACTGAGCATGAAGAAAGGCAGGCTGTTCAACCCAGCTGATCCACAGCCTTCGTAGTCCCAATCAAGGGCCCACTGGCATCAGTGGATGGACTCCCAGCAACTTGGCCAGGGCTTCAGTTGGGCCCTTTAGGAACTGAGACAAAAGACCAAGCATCCGACTCTAATTGATGACTCATCCATCACCGCAGCCCAAACTCCTCTTGACAAGTAGAGGGAAAAACCCACAAATTAAGTGACCATCGCCTGCCTTCTCCTTTCTTGCTGATTGTAAAGGAGAACTTTTGACCTTTCTGCCTCATACATCATGGCTTGGCAGGAGCTGGTTGCTCACCCCGGCTGAACTGTGCCATGCATGTAGCCCCATACAAGAGGTGCCTTTCACGTGCTAAATGATCCTTCCCCCCCCTCCTCCTTTGCTCTACTACAACAATATAGAGAGGGACAATGACACAGCTCCATGGCAGAAGGAGGAGGCTCTCATTAGGAGCCTCTCGTTAGGGATGAAAGACCGGCTGGATCATCCTGCTGTCAGTTTTGCTTCATACTATTTTCCAGAAGAGGCTGGTGGGAAGCATAAGTCTTATCCTGAAGGGCTTTTTCCCTTTAAGCAAGCTCACCAGCAGCAAACTCACTTGCACAGGGCATGGTTAGGATGCTGGCAGTGGGGCTTGGGGACAGTAAAAGGCTGCGAGGGACTGGGCATTGCCTCGGGAGCCAGCAGCACCCTGCAGACAGGAGGGGAATTCGGAGAGCTCTTCCAGGACTTGAGACAGGCTTTGAAACCCCTAAGCTTGCCCTGCATTAGCGGGGTCAATTGCACACCAGGCAGAGTGGCTGGGATAAGCCCCCTGCAAAACCTCCCAGTGGCACAAAGGATGGTCATGCCTGTGTAAAGGTGTTTGGGCTGCGAGCCGCTGCATGCCTTTGAGATGTGGACATGGAGGCAGGGTTTCTTGGCACAAAAATGGGCTCTTCTGCCAGAAGTGTCTGTGTCTAAGACAACACTGCTCTGCCATTAACTGAAGAAGAAGGCACGAATGCTTTGAAAGACACTGAAACAGATATGATGACACAAGGAGCTGGTAATTACTAGGGAAGGCAAACACATGCAGCCAGCTGACTGCAAAGTAAGGCATTTGCTGTAAAATCCTTCCTACAGCCCTACACCAAGACATTGTCCAAAGGCAGCATTTCTTGTATCAGCCACATGCCCCATTGCCCCACCAGCAGCAGAAAAAACATTGAACAGAGGCCACCAGTCATGTGTAGTTATTGTGCAGAGAAAGCTTTGCCTGGTTTCAATTCAGGGATGAACTGCTGGAGGAACAAACCCCATTATAAAAAAAGCGGATTTAACACAACCATGTAGTTGCCACTACATCATCATGGTGCCTTGGTGTGGTTCAGAGACT
This sequence comes from Nipponia nippon, assembly GCF_047370975.1. Lineage (NCBI taxonomy): Eukaryota > Metazoa > Chordata > Aves > Pelecaniformes > Threskiornithidae > Nipponia > Nipponia nippon. The sequence goes on from NW_028262302.1 coordinate 26,183,191, forward strand.
GCCTCTCAGACAAGGAGCCAAATCTGATAGAAGAAGAATCTGCAGGTGATGCCGAAAAGGCATTTTATCTCTGCTGCAGGGTGCATGTTGCAGCTCTCAGAGAGCCCAGCGCCCTGGGCCACACTCCCACCTTGGAGTCTGGAGCTCCTGACAGGTCCTTGCTCTCAAAAAGGTCACAGCTGATCATCTCTCCTGCACAGAAAAATAATCCACCACCAAAGGCTGGATGTGAGCAGAAACCCTGGGCCATTTTCTCCCAACAAGCCGTTTCCCCAACTGGGTGGCACTGGGTTATGTTGCAAGTGTGGGTTTCTGCTCCCCATGTGAAAGCCCCTGTTGGATTTGTCCATGCATTTATTTGGTGGTCTGGGGCAAGTCCCCCTGTCAGTGCCCAGTTCCGCACCCTTTCCTGGGGATGGCAGCCTTGCCATGCCCTGGGAGTCCTTGGGAGGCATTTCACCTCTTCTGCAAGGGCTGTGATGACAGTGCATGAGATGGAGAGATCTCAGATCACCTCCAAATTGATTTTCACTCCCTGAGCTTGGTTTTTATTGTTGCCACTGAAAGCAAATGTTGCTTAAAAGGCAGTTTGTTGCATTACAGACCAATGAAACAGTGCGAAAATTTAATCCACTTGCTAGGTCTTTTACCTTGAAATCATTCTGCTCTGTACCTCAGCTTGCTCTGTACCTGTAAATTTGGGAACCAAAGCCTGAAAACCCAAAGAAGGCAAAATAAAGGGAATCTAAAATGGATAGCTCAATACTTTTAAAATGTTGAGCTTTTGTAGCAATTGTACGAGTTAGATGTGTCTCTGTTCCTGACCTTTTATGCCCAGAGCATGACAAGATCAGTACTCTGAGATCCTCTGAAGAGGTTCATGTCCAAGCAAACATCCTGCTCCTGCCAGCTCACCTCGGCCTCACTCAGCCGGTCCTGCAGAAGCACATGACATGGCTGCTGCTTCCCAGCCCTGCTCCACTGACTGCTCCACCAGCAATAGCCAGCCTTGCTTTTGAGCTGTGGTATTGATTTAACGTGCCTTCACTTTCCCAGGAACACACATGTGTCTTCGCAGCCTCCTCAGAGGTCTTCGCAGCCCGTGGAAGGAGGAAGCAGGCTGCTGTGTGGAAAGGGTGTAATCCCCATTTTTATGACCTTCCCTGCAGCTGCAGACAGTTGCTTGTATGTTTTATGCCTGGTGCTTTCCCAAAACAAGCACTTCAAGCACCAGTTTAGGCTAAAGGCAGTGGAGAAGGGAAAAGCATCCCTGAGCATGGTGAGGAAATTCAAGATTGCTGGATTTCCTCTGCAGCTTCACCTGAATAAAAAAGCAGCATGTTCCCAGCAGGACCCCATCCAACACTCCCAACCGGAGCAGCTGGGATGGGAGATGCAGTGTCACAGTGGGGAAAAGGAGGATGCTGCTGGGAGGGGGAGCCCACAGGCACCCCAGCCCCTCTCTGGGCATGATTTCACAACCACCTGGGTCCATAAAAGAGCTTTGCTGGTTCTTAATTTTATGATTAATGAAGTTTGGCTTCTGTCTGCAGCCCTGCAGCATCACAGCACCTGGGTCAGGCCCTGTCCTTGGGGGATAGGCATGGCACAAGGGACCACTTCTACTGCCACTGGGGCTCTATGTGCTCCTACAAGAGGTCTGAATGTCTCCACCAAGGCGGTGACCCATCTGGGCTAAATTAGTGTAAAATACAGTTTTCAATCAGACAAAGATGACTCCAGTCTCTGAGGCTGCTTCTTTCGGTGTATCTGTCCTCTTAGCCTTCTTCCTCAGAAGAGGTTTTGAAACCAAACAGGTCTCCAGCCAAAAGCCGTCCTGCTCTATGGGTACCTGCTAAACACCACGGCCAAATCCTGCACCTTCCCCATCCAGACCTGCTGGGTTAACCTACAGCTCCATGTTTCTAAAGCCAGCCCAGACCGTCAGCACCCATCATTTGCTCCATGGCAGGGTGAGAAGCGCTGGTAGTACTGCTATCATCTGCTGCCGAGAAAATAACCGTCCTTAAACCACGAGTGACTCGCAGTAAAACCTGACTGTCTGTGCAAGGCTTTTTGCAAGCAGTTCCACTGGAGATAACACAGAAGGAACATAATAAGCAAAGCAAAGAAATCCCAATTCCAGAGTTGCTGGCAAACATAGATTATACACGTTTTGGTCTCAATCACATGTGAAACAAGGTGAGACGCTTGTACCAGGCATTTTGACTGCTCAATGTCAAATTCTTATTTAAGGCCTGTAGGGAACAATATCAGAGAAGATTAAAAAAGTGGGAAGAAAACAAATTGCCTGTGACTAGATTTTGGCTAAGTGGGAAAAACAGAACCTGCGGACCAATCATCTCCTTAACTGGAAAATCAGACCAGAACCTGCTGACAAACCCTCTCATTTCTGAGACGTCCGAAACCCACGGTCAGATCCAGGTCCCTGTTTCACAGCTCGGGTGATGGTGCGTTTGAAGGCAAGGAGCCACGCAGAGCTGATGGCACTGTGGGAGCATCGTGGCTGGGAGCTGCCCAGCTCCCGGTGGGATCACACCTTCCAGACTGCAACACCGGAGCTGCAGATGAAAGAGCCGAGCTTGCAGCTGGGCAGCGAGGTTTGTATAAACATTCGGTGCCCTCTTCAGAGGGGCCATTTCATCCCCCAATTTGACAAATGTGTAGACAGAGAACCTGGGATGTTGCTTTCCAGCTGAAACCTCCTTTTTCAAATCTGGGGCTGCTGGGCTGAACTCCTATCAATCACTCAGTAACAGTGGTGTATGCAGGCTAAAATGATCCAGTAAGGGCAAATTCCTGGTCTGCAGCAGATCTGTGTCCTGAAAACTGATACAATCCTGAATAAAACAAAGAAAAAAGAGGGAAAAGGTTTGATGAAAGAAGATGAAGGAATCTGAAAAAGCTGAAGGCTTGGGGCCACAGGGGAGAAACATTTGTCGCTGTATGCAGAAAAGACAGCACTGAGCAGAGAAATGGCTGATGCGATCCCCTAAGCTTCATGCAAATAATTGTTCTCACCATCTTCTAGCAAGGGACCTGGGAGTGTTGAAGAAAATGAAACAGTGGTGACACTGGGGCTGCTGTGCAGGGACAGTGGAGCTATTTCCACTGCAGGGAGTTCGGCCCTCAGTTCTTACAAGGGGGAGAGAATCACTGTTTTCATGGGCTCAGAAAGATGCATGAAAATTTTCACGAGCCTAAAAAAGAATTGCCTGAGGAGCTCTGCCCAGTACCTCTGTGTCTGTGGACATGTCATTTCTGCAGGAAGAAAAAAAAATTTAAAAATTAAAAATAAAATCCTGCGTTACTGCATTCAGGTCCCTCTCTTAGACCATTGCCAGGGGTTAGGTGTTACCAGCAGCTCAATGCCGTGATCAAGAGAAGCAGCTTCCAGCACTGATTTTGGAAAGCCTGAAAGGTATTTGATACCTTGTCCAACGCTCCCCTCTCCCCAGCCTCCATACTCCTTGAAAGAGAAACATCTGTTCCCTCGGGACTTTCACTCCATGTCATATGGCCACCGCTAAGTGCCTGTCCTCAGGCACAGCGAGGGACCCACCGCTGATAAAAAGGAGCCCAGCTGGGGGCAGAGAGCCCTCCTGACCATGGGGGATGGAGGCAAGATGAAAGGCATGTGTATTTTCCCAGGTGATCCCAATAGCATCTCAAAGCCCCGGCTTTCTCACTCTGGCTTTAGTCCCAAAACAAACAAACTGGTGCCAATTTGAATACGCCAAGAGCTGACTGATTTGAGCCTCTTGTTGTGTTTTCTCAGTCAGCAGCCGACTGGAATTCAAAGGAGAAGGAAAAAGAAAATAATAATAGCAGATTGATAAGATTCCCCAACCCTTTCTGGGAAACACAGGGCTTAAGTCCCGGCCGGGCTGTGCAAAAAGCAGGGCCAGAGAAGCCAGGGTTGTTCCAGCATGAGAATATCAAAGCGAAAAACGAGGGCAGTCGTCCCAGCAGGGATCAGTGAGATAGCAGTTTGCTTTCTCTTTACTCCTGCTGCACCAGATAAGGGCACATTTTGGGGACACTTAGACCCTGAGGGCAACCCACCAAAGCCAGCAGCACAGCTTCCAGGGCTCTACCGACAAGCCTCAAACATCTCAGGTCAGGAGGATCTTCCCATCGGAGCACATTGCTCCCTGTGCATCTGTATCGGTGTTTCTTCTGCTGGCTCGGAGGGTGCCGAGTGCTCTCAGGCTTGCAGATACCACTGGAGAAAAGGGACATGGGGACACTCGCTCTGCCATTCCCAGCTGCGCAGGTGGAAGACCGTGTCGGTGTGTGATTGCTCCAGGAGCTGCTCCCCACACAGCTCACAGTCCCAATCTTTTCCTACCATGTGAAGGGAAATCCAGCAGCCTCCCCAGCCTGCTACACAGCTCAGAGATTAGTGTTTCTGTTTCAGACCTAAGGAAAGGCTTATGTGCTCAAAAACTTCGCTCCCGCCCCCCTGCCACGCAGTTATACGATCTGAGCAAAAGAAAGGCTTCTCTGGCAAATCTTTCTTCAATCACAACCTTCAGGAGTAGAAACAAAGTGGTATTAAGCAGGCGAGAGCGGTCGCATGCTGCACACCGGGTCTGCACGTAGGGCAGGGAGCTTGGAGACAACTCCTCCCAGAGAGGAGAGGAAACCTCTGAGGCCACCAGAGACAGGCAGACAGACAGACAGGAAAGGGACAAGGAGCTAGGGAGCAAAGAGACAGCTGTCAGGCAGTTAACAAGGAGGTGAAGACTTGATGAGCAAGAAGCAAAGCACCGAGTCTCCCTGCCGATCGGAAATGCCTGGCAGGCAGGAGGGGAAGGGCGCGGGAGCAGAGGCAGGCTGGCAAGATGAGGATATAATTAACAGGGTATCAGTTCCCCTAATAAGAGCGCGCTGGGATAGCAGCACGTTGGCTCCTTGCTGACCTGCATAAGCTTCGTGGGCTCTTTGAAGTCGGCTGCCTGCCGGGGCCGGGGCACACGCAAACACACCCGCTGCGCGTCCCATCCCGGCGGTGGCACACATCGTGCTGGCTGCAGAGCTGCGGGGATTACGAAGCGTTATGATTAGTCCCCGGAAATCCCTGCGTGTGTTTTGGCTGATGGCAGCCACTCTGATAAAGTGTAAAGAAGGGGGCCCACTGGGCAAATGCGCTCTTACTGTCTCCTGCCCTGGCTGCAAAGTGAGTCAGCCTCAGCAGCATCTCTGAGGCTGGGAATTTCTGCTTGTGTCCTTGCCAGCCTCTGTCTTGCCTTGTCAGACCCAGTTTTGGCAGGGAGAGGGATTCAGTGCATATCTCGAATCTCTGGATCCTGGAGTTACATGAGTTGTTAAGAAAAGCACATTGTTGGAAAGAAAATCAGAAAACCTGAACCAAATCTACCTCAGAGGTCTAAAACCAAAGGGGGGTAAAAAGGTCCCATGTTAACTGAAAGTCTCGTGTGACTCTTAAGCTCACCTTTGTTTTCATGGGATGCTGCAGGGCTGCAATCCCACCCTCAGGACTGATACTGCAGGTGTCCATGTGGCTGTGCAACCTTTTGCTATTCAAACCATGGCTGCGTCCAGCTCCACTGGGCACAAGCTGATTGCAAATCCGAACCCTGGAGACCTACGAGCTCTTTACAGGGATGGCTGAGAATCACCCAGCTCTGCTATAAATAGGAAGGAAAGAAAGACAGTGAAGCTGTGGCCTCACATGTGGTGGCAGAGCTGCTTCATCTGAGTCCCCCATCCCCTGCCCACCAGCTCTGCCCATTGCAGGGCATCTGGTCATGCAGCTCTCCTCAGGGAATGGATGTGGGTTGGGGGAAAAGCCTCATTTAGGATAGAAAAAAAAAAAAGAGGGTTTTTGTCACCTGGATGATCTCCAGAATCCACTAGCATGACAAAAAAGGCAGAAGTGAGTAGCTGGAAAGATGGTCATTAAAAGAGTGTTAATATAGTTGTGAAACCACAGCCTAAGGGGACGTGTCCCTTCATCGCAATTCATTGCCCATCAGGAACAGGGGACATTTCTCTTGCTCAACACTAGTCAAGGGTGGAGATTGGAGATTGGAGATTTTAAGGACACTGACACGTCCTTAAAAGACAGCCTGTCCCCAGACTGTCCCCCCCATCAGTCTGCAGAGACAGCCAGGGACCAGGGACACATGCCACCCACAACAAAGCAGCATGTTTCGGATCGTGCCCTATTAAAAGATCAACAGCACAACATGGAAAACAATTAAAAAATGACAATGATGGATGAGTTCATTCCACCCCGTCTGGAAACGCTGCTTGCCCTTCCCAGGGCCAACCTCTGCCCTGGGGACCCAGCCTCCAGCTTGCAAACAGCTTCCAGGGGGGAGCCCCCCTCCTGCTAGTGGGATCCTGTTGTGCTTCCTTGTACATCCCACAAACCCTGCTTGGGGTTGCGAGTCTGTGTCTGGGAGAGTCACTGGCCTGGGCTTTCAGCACAGGGCAGACTTGCTTTGCCTTTATTCAAAGGGAATAGAAATATGGTCTGCGAATGTAGCCATCTAGGAAAGGATCCACTTTTGTTTCCTCCAGCATCCAGACTAATAGCAAGCATTATTCTGCATTTTGAGCCAGCCCAGATCTAATCATTTACAACAAAATAACTCATCTCCCTTACTCTGCCCAGTAAATACTCCCAATATGTTGTTTCAGTGTCAAACTTCCCAGAGTCATTCCCCTCCCCAGCATCAGACTCCACGGCGACGTGCAGGGTAGCCTGAGCCAGAGACTCCTGCCACAGTCAGCAAACGAGCGTGTTTTACATTAGGCACATTAAGAGGAACAGTCCTATTGCAAGGGATATTAAATTAAAGGAAAACGGCAAGGAGAAGGGTTCAACCCTGGTTATACACAGAGGAACACAGGACCAGCCCTAGATTTAAAGCATGTGGAAGCACATTGTCATTTCCTCAGCCTGTTTGAGCTGTCTAAAGTTACAGGCATATAGTTATGATTGTGTTTCATAACTCCAGGGACAGATGGCAAATTCACTCTTATGTTATCTCCTCTGCTTCTCAGGGAAGTCATGTTGTGCCATAAAGCCCTTTACCCCATGGCTCTGAAAAGGGAAATCTTCTGTAGTCCTACGCTAGTGCTCAAATGAGCAGCACAGCCTTGCTGAAGAAGTGTATGTATGTGTCTGTGAGTGTGCATTTGTGTGTGTAGGTGTTATCTAACATATCTGCCAGCGCGGCATCCCAGGGCTGCGAGGTTTCTTGCCTATGGCACAGCACCAGTGTTGCAAACCTTGTGCTCAGACCCCAATAAATCTGCAAACCTGTCCTGTCTCCTCACCTGGGCAGACTCCAGCTGCATCACAGCCACTCACCTTCCCCAGCTATGCCCGCCCCAATCCTTGCAGACCTTTCATGAGGAAACACACACATTTTTTCCTTCCCTCCAGGCCTTTCCCACCTCCTGTCAGTCTGTGGAACTTGGAAAAAATATGAGATTCCCCAGCCAGGATTTACTAATACCAATGCAAAATGCAAAAGCACCTACACTTCTGCATCGTTGTCTTGCCACATGGGATGGCTCAGCCACAAGCAATGCTCCAGGCTTGTGCCGACTCTCTCATGGTGTGTGGGGCAAGACCCCTCGCAGCAGCAAAGCAAACAAAAAAGCTGAAAGTAACACCAGGAAAAAGGGGAGAGAAAGATTTTCGAGGTGTTGCAAAACTGAGCCCATGGAAAGAGAGACACCAGCAAAAAAACGTGCATGAGAGAGACCTCTTACCATGTCCGGCATGAGGGTTTCCAGGTGAAAACTTCCATGCGCTGTCCCCAGGGTCCATGGTGCATACAAACAGTTGGGGATAAAGTGGGCAGCACTTGGATCCTCCAAGGGCATAGTTAAGGTGAGCTCTGCTGGCTCAGCAGGAGCAGCCTCAGAAGATCCTGCCCTGCGGCCAAGCACTGGTAGTGATCACACGCTCTTACTGCTCCCTGCCTGCAAATGTAAAAAGTAAAATGAATTCATGACAGCAGCTTAAATATAGGTGTTTTACCTGTGTGTGACAGGTGAAACATGCAGTTACCATCGCTCAGCTGGAGGGTGATGACCGCTGAAGCCATAGCAATACAGCAGTATCTGATCAGGTGGCCATTCCCCACATGCAGCATCTCCCAAAGCAGATGCTAACGTTGCTGGAGCCATTCTGCCAGCTTATATCTTTGCATGGACATTTTGTACCACATCTGTTTTGTAAACATAATCCAGGTCTATACCCGAGGCCACATAGTTCTCTGTTTAATCCCAGCCTATAAGGTCTAGGAAAGCCCTGCACAGCTGCTATGTGTTGTATATTCACGGAGCAGCAAGAGATCAGAACAACTCACCTGGAGCTTGTCCGGAGCCAAGATGGACCCAGGGCTGCAGCAGCTGGATTGAAATAGTTTGAGAACTATTGAAGGGCTCAGCAACACTGGACAGAGTGGTTTGGCTCCGTGTAAAGATAGAGGCCAGAAGAAAACTTCAGATCTTCCTCCAGATCCAGATTTTTCTAAAACTCAAGCGTGCTTAGATCTGAAGGTCTGGCTTGGCCTTTTCTCTGCTGCTAACAGCATTCAGTGTGAAATGTACAGCATGCTGGAGAGCACTAATGCCTTGCAGACCTGGGTTGTGTCATTCCTCAGTGTTATTTATACAAAACTATTTAAAAACACAGGGTAAAACTTGTAGAAGTGTCTGTGTGGAAGATTCATTTTTTCTAATTTTTATCCATCTACAAGCTGCACGCCTTACACTAGACACCCAACTTAGAGATGACTGAAGTCTTCAAGGCTCCTTCACAGTCAAAGGGCAGAGACAAGCCTCTCTAGCAGGTAATGTGTCTCTCCTACCCTTGACACCCATCCTGGGAAGAGAAAAATCACCAGCCATGTGTCCCTCTCCACCAGCCACGCAGAGGGCTCTGAGAAGCTGCTTCAGCTAAACACTTGGATGTTAGCTGGGTAGGTTAGGTAAGATTAACCTTGTTGGTATGACTAAGGAACCTAATTCCCATTTTCAGTAGTGACTTAGGCACCCCCACCAGGTTATTAGATTCATCAGGGACCTAAAAATACTGATAACGATTTGCAGGCTGTTACAGTAAGGGATGCCAGGCTGTGCAGCAGACTTTAGGTTCATTAGTCATGTAGCTGCCTGCATACTTTTGAAGAAGTTTCTTCCCTCTTTGGAGTCCCACGGCTAAAAAGCCTTGCACACAAGCCTGCACACAGCTCCTCTATCCAAGGCAAGATGTAGGCTCTTTGGGGCAGAGCTGTTGGTCTAATTTGTCTGAGGAATGCAGGACACATCATCTCCCAGGTGTGGACTTTGAACACTACCATGATGCCAAGAACAGGAAAGAAAGAACAAGCCTAGCAGATGCCAGTGAAGACCTCAGTGTTGTGCATTTGTGACTCCCTTTTCAGTTACATCTTCCCTCCTCTGTACACATCTGAGAAACTTCAGGCTTGGCTGGGAGCAGGCAGGACCCTGCCTCTAGACCTATCTTCTGTTCTTCATGTCTGCTCCAGCAGGAGTGCAGGAGATACTCCTCTCTCCATCTCGTGTCCTTCTAAGGAGCAGGAATTGGGCTAAACCCAAGCAAGTCATGGGGAAGCTGACAAGAAGCTTTTGTGAAGTTCCTCACCCTCCGCAGGACAAACAAACAGCTGCGTCGTCGGCAGAAATGAGCCCAAAATGCATAGAAGACAGCAAACCAGGCAATTGCCGCAGTGGTGCCTCACGCCGTACAACAGCTCCTAATACCTGGCCTTGTTAGCGTCAAAGACCACATGCTCTGAGGCAGATCATCTGCCTTTCGTTAGGCCTGGGATTATGCTGAAAGCGTCTCATTAGATCTCCAGCGCTGCCAGAAAACCCAGTCGGCCCGCTCACTGCAGCAGCAAATGTGTCCTCTCCATCTGTATTACTGCTGCACGAGCCAGAGCGGGTGTATGAAGCCAAGGTGGCCTGACAGTAGTTTCCTCTGTCAGCAAAAACCCAAGGAAAAAAAAAAAGGAAAAAGAAAATAAGAAAAAATATGCAGGGGGAGCAAGCATAGCAAGAAGCTAGATAATCAGCTGCAATTCAAAGCAGGGAGGATATCTGTTTATTCCCTTGATTTACCCACTGCATCTCAGAGCTTTTTGCTTTGCAACTCCCACCCCGATGCTCAGCAAGTAAATAAATACTCCCAGAAATGAACTACAAAAATTAGTCACCGCTAAACATTCTTGTTTTCTGCAATCTCTTTTCAATCACCCCAGCAAAGCTGAAATTGTCTTTATTAAGATAATTGCTTCACTGTAGACAATTTAGTCTGTTGTCTGCAAAATGAAGAATGACCAAAGGAGCTGAATCTGCTCCATGCTGCATCCCCGCACCAGGGTGGGAGCCCGACGTGCTCGCTGCATGCCGAGAGCGAGCCCTCCCTGCTGTGTGGCTGCCCAAAAAGGCTGACGACGTCCCTTCAGAGGCTGCTTTCAGCACTCCCCCGCTGCTCCCTTTCCACAGCCCTCCAGCCCCAAAGGAAATATTAAGTGTGAAATATTACAAACCAAAGAAAATCTCACTTTAAAGGCAACATATTCAGGAAAAGGAATAAAAATAATAATCGAGGGGCACAGCTAGGAAGACGGCTTTGAAGGGCTGGAGGCGTGCTTGTTAATACCAAACATTTCTACCTCTCCATCAGAACAGGGAGGGACGGAGCAGCCGGAAGGTCAGCGCTGAGTTGAGGAGTAACAGCCAGAGCACTTTATACTTGAAACAAGGCTTGGCAAAACTTTGGGAAATCAAGATTTTCGTCAGACTTTGCAAACTATTTCTGTCACTGTTGTTGCTGGGCATTTGGAGGCAAAATAATAGAGGCTTAGGGGAGAGGGACTGCTGCAATTTAACTGAAGGACCTATGTCCTCTCCGAGGCTCAGAGGAATGGATGACCTGCAGATATTGCTTGTTGGCTTGCACACTGTGTAACATACCATCCACTGCTTCCCATTTCCTCTCTGCCTTTTGTTTATTTTTTTTAGGCAGGCTCCCTAGGCTGTGTTTTTGGTCTTTTTCCCCTATTTCAAAGATTTTCACTCTGTTGGATTTTTTCTCTCTGCTCTGAAGAGCTGTATTATACTGAGAAGCAGCCAAACGCATACAAGCTGACTGTGGTATCTGAAGCAAACTGGAAATCCTCCCATCTAGACTTGCCGCTTTCAGGTGTCTGCTCCTTGGACATGGTCCCAGGCACTGGCTTATTCTGCATCCATCATGTGGGCAGAGCAGTTTGTACCATCGTCCCCAAACCCACTGCAGCCACAACAAGGCAGGGTGGTTTATATAGTTTGAAGATCTTGTGTTTGCCATTCTGATGGCCTAAGAGGAGGTGGGTACCAAGCGGCTATGCTCAGCATGAGCCTGGTGGCTCCTCCAACTGCTTCAGCTGAAGCTGCACAAAGCCTGTGGGCAGTGGCATTGCTCAAAAAAGTCATCATGTTCCACGCTTGCAGAGGTGGGAATGGGTTCACCTGGTGGCATTGGTCCTTTCTTCTGCCTTTATGCCTGAGGACGCTGATTAGGAGCAGGCAGTGCTGAACAGGGAGGTGCTGAGCTCCTGCAGACCCCGGGTTAAAAATAAGGTGAACCAAGAGATCTTGCTGCAATGTGCATCTACTGCTTCCAGACCGTCTCCTCTGCTGGCTCAGTGCTCCCCGCAGGAACTGCTCATCATTAAACAGAAATGAATAACTCGTCCTTTTTTTTGTTTGTTTGTTTCTTTCTTTTTTAATCCATTGCACAAGAACAGTCTGGAGAACATTTTCTGCAGCTGCCTGTGTGTCACCCATCTATTTTCTTGAGGCCCTGGAAACAATGGGGCCTGGTGTTTGCTGTCGGAGGCCAGGGCGCAGCTCTGCCGCACCATCTGTTTGGGGCGGTGGGACAGTCACGCTCTCCTCCTCCCGCCTGGCACTCGAAAACAGAGCCAGACGAGGCAGCCATGAGCATCCTCCAGCGGGCAGGGGGGTGAGGGCTCCTTCCAGACCCCCACACAAGGGGGAAGGTGACCCATGGGAACCTCCTGCCTCCCAGGAAGCCACGGTAGATGACTTGGTGTTGGCCAGGGCTCAATGCCACCCACCAGAGACTGGTCTCCAAGGCTCAGATGGTCGACACGAAGGATTCATCAGGGAGCTAATAAAATAATCGATGGTGGGGAGAATGTCTTCAAGTAATTGATAACTGGGGTCCTCCAGGTAACAGCTGGTGCTGACAAGTAATAATCGCCTGGCCGAGAGAAAATTGCCGCAGTGCAAATCACTGTCAAAGATGTCTGCTGCATGTGATAGATATCACCGGTGTGTCTCTCTCCATCTCCTCCTTCACCAACAGGGAGTGAATCCACTCTACTGGAAACCTCCTGCCTGCTCCCCAATTACATCTACCGCAACTAGATAATTTTAGAGATTGCTCCCCAGCCACTACCTACCCTAAGCTTTGCAAACAAAAGTAATGATCACTGTTCCTTGTTTTATTACGGGTCTGCTGAGCTCAGAAACCTCAAAATGCCACCCTGCAAATATTAATTTGTGATGCTTCACATTTGCCTCTGGTGTCAAGGAAACATTTGCAACCATTTTCAGCTAATCATAAAAACAGAGGCTGTTCCTTACTATTGTTCTTATAAAAAGTGCTCAGAAAAAGTTGGCTAGGTCATGTGCTACATTCATTGCAAATGTTGTCTTTAATTTATTTTTAAAAAGCATAACCACTCACTCATATTTTTGTGCCCACTATAAATCAGCTCTGTTTGAAAACTAGACGAAAAACATCACATTGGTTTAGCCTCTGGGCTTTTCTTTTGTTTATCCACAGGTCTAGATAAAACATCGACTGCAACGAAGGTTAAACACAACAAACCAGAGCAAAGCTGTTCACCTGTTTAAATTAATTTACCCATGAATTCTGTCTGTGGCTCCCACAGCTGCAGGGCACTCCTGCACAGTAACCTTCAGTCTGTACACTGCACCTGCCCCTATATCAAACAGCTTGGGCAACCCCAGCCCCAGTGATTTAACCCAAATTCAGAGGGCAAAGGGGCAATTTCACCTTCAGTTGAAACATCTGGAATGCATCAAGCTGCCAGCAGTCCCCTTGCACTCTTAGCCCAAAGTGATCATGTAGTTAGGGCCCAGTTCAACAAAAAGCACCTAAACCTGAGTATAATTTTAAGTTAACTTTGTGCCAAGTGTTGTGCCGAGTAGGGGTGGGTGCTCGCATGCCCTGCTAATAGAAACCATGTGTGTGCAGACAGACAGAGGAGCCTGTGACTTGCTTATTTTTCTAGCCCCTTGTCAATCATGTGTTTCCCTCTCTGCAAATTCCCCAGTGACAAACCCAGCACCCAAAACACACCTATCCTCCACAGTCACTTATTTATGGTGCTAAAGCTCTAAATTGGTACTTGGTAAATCTCCTTTGCGAGGGAGCTGGGTCAGCACTGCCAGTATTATAATACAGCCTAATCATTTATCAGTTCTCCCCTTCACACCATTATTCCTCGTCTAACAGCTCCGGGTTTTGGTGCTGAATACTAATGTCACGGGCTCATCAGTATGCTGGAGGGCTGCGTGTGCATCTCAGCCATGCACACTGATAGCATGAAATCCATGGAGGGCATAATGAAAACTCACACGCAGCTCCATAATACCATCAGCATACTTCAGAGCCTCTTACCTATCACTGGAATAAAGAGCTGGCTCCAGATGTCCCATGGATTTGGCCCTGCCACACTCATCACCACAGACACAGACAAGTCTCCTTTGTGAAATGCAAGTGAGCTGCCCAGGAAAAAAAAGGTCCTTTCCAGGCTGGCTCTACCTTTCCCATTTTTTATGCAAACCTTTCATTTACACAGCTTCTCCTGCTGTCGCACTGAAAGCATGACCTTCAGCAAAAATGCTTTGCTCTTCTTAAGGAACCTAGCAAGCTCTCAAAAGCACAGAAAGCCATGCAGGGAACTGCAGATCAGCAGCCCTGTGGGGTGTGAGATGGGATACAAAGCAAGGCAGTAACCACTTTGTCTGAACCAGTCGTGTCCAACACTCGCTCCCCCAAGAATGTCATTTGTCTGAATTTCGTATTTTTACTACTGTATTTCCATTCCTTATGGCATCTCCCTGGCCAGGCAAAAGGTCCGTGCTGTGGCTGGGGCAGAAGCTCTGCAAGTGTCACCTCCACCCAGGAGCAATGAGTTTGTGCAATTCTGCGTTTGCTCCATAGCACTGAGTACTGACACAGCGTCTCTGATGCAAATGGCAAGATGATTGTCTTCCAGATCCTGTCAGAGGGGTAGATCCTGACCACATGGAGAAGCTATCAAAATCTAACCCAACTGGCCCATTCTTAACCAGTAAGCAGTGAACCTGGCTTGGGGTGGAGAGGCAGCCCCGGGTCTGCAAGGAAGGACACCTGCGAGCGCTGTCCTGTTTCTCCTTAGGCAGATGCACCAGTCTTAACCCCATCCACCCCCCTGATTCATGTGCTTGCATGAGTCAGGACTCTCATAATCATTATATTACAGAAATAATGGAGAGGAGAGCAAAACCCCATGATCCCAGGCACTGAGTAACTGCAGAGGGACAGATGATCCTTTCCGCAAAGCACTTACAGTATGGCTGGGTGAGAGAGAAAAGCTAGAATGGAAACAAAGAGGGAAAAGATGTCCCTAAAATCACCCAGCAAGGTAGCGGCACTGAGAACGGATCCAGCTCCCGACCCTGGGCTCAGCACCCTACTGACCTGCACATGTCACCTCTCATTTCAGGGACATTCAGAAAAGAAACCAAACGTAACACAGAAATAAAACACATGACGCTAGTTAGCCGTCTCCTTATTGTATCTCTCTGTACTAAGTGTCTGCTCCAGCATCAGGGCTCTCTCTTTTCATCCATACATACAATATATCCACTGTTATCCCCTCTGGCTTCGGAGTCGCATGACCCAACCATGAAAAAATGGTTCTGATTCATTTACATTAAAGATGTGGATATTTTAAGGGGCATAGAAGACCTTCTCTTGTGATTGTTAAATGTCCACAGTGAAGCACACAGAGCATAAGCCACTGGGTCATGAAATGTAGCATTTCTTTCATTCTTATCTCCTTTCTCCAGCTTGCCAGAACACTGCAAGCCATCATATTGATATATAAGCAGCAAAATCTCCCTCCCAGAATGGAAAAAAAAATTCACCTTTAAACAACATTGGTTTTTGCCAGTGAAACGCAGAGCTAGAACTGCAGGAAATGACGCAGGTTATTACAAATACTAAATATGAGTAACCAAAGGATAACAAGAAAGTGCAGCCGTGAGCATCGTCTCGATAATTTGTGGCAAGCTGTGTGGTGCCATAGGGAAGTTAACATAGCTGGCACGGGGATGCACAGATCTGAGTTTTCCAGGCAAGCTGAATTGAAATCAAACAGGATGGAGAAAACAGGTTGTTCTGCAACCAGACTTCAGACTCAGTTCCTCAATTAGCTTTCTGATGAAGCATTGCCTTTACTTTGAACCCACTCCTGGGGGAACTGGCATACAGCTGATGTATCCTATGTGCAGACCGCTCTCGCGTGCTGGAAATGCCTATGTACAAGCAAGGCAGATCAGAGGGAGAAAATTACGGTCTCAGCCTCCCACTCCCAGCCCTGTCAGCTCACTTCTGCCTCCCACTCACTGTGCAAAGCCTCTGGCCCAACTTTTCTTGCACTATGCCTGAGCAGTCGGCAAAGGCTTCGCTGCCACAAGTGCTGTCTGGGTCAAGGGATCGCTCCCCTCAAACTCACACGTACTTCCCACAGACCTTGGAGAAAACGGGCATCTGGTCTTGAAAGTCAATGACAGGCACTAAAAACACCTTCAGGAGGGGTGTCCGGCTGACAGCAGAACCGGCAGCTGCGGGAGGCACAGCAAATCACAGCAGCGGAGGGACCTGTCCCCAGTCTGGGACATCAGGGACCCATTATTGAGACCTAATAATATAGTATCTACGCACGAAGTGATCAGTCGTGTTCTGCCAACCATCACGCACTGCAGTCTATCTTTATAAATTAGCCTCTATTTCCCCTTTTGTAAGGAAAGAGGAGGAGGAGAGTCTCTAGCCCATTCCCACATATAGGAGAAGAAATCCTATATTATTAATATGGTCATCCGTCATGCTGCCTGCTCGCTCTGTAAGAAATGCACTCCTTTTAACACAGAAATCAATCCTTTCCTATGGAAAGGAAACAAATGTAATCACTACTAAGTATCACTAGTCCTTCTTGGCTTTTGTATCTGGGGCCCTGAACATCTTGATATTCTTCATGGATTTTCAGTGCTGACCAAAAGTTGAACTCACTGCAAGTGAAATTTCTGGAGGAAGCTGGGAGTGTCCCATCTGAAAGCTATAAAGAGCTCCATGAAAAACAACAGAAAACACTCATACGTCTGCAACAGATTTATTTGTTGGATTAAGGAAGTCTTCCCTAAAGTTGCATTTTATGTCCCAAACTCAGGAAAGCATCCCCAACCAGGATATCACTCAAACACATGATTAATTTTAAAGGACACATGCCAAATACATGAGATGTTGGCCAGCTCCAACCTGCACAATACGTTCACCATGCGCTATGTGTCATATTCTCCAGAACTATATTTTCATTCCATGAACTATTTTTCTTGCATTCCTGAGTGCAAAGACCATCAACCTGGTGCAACCAGAGCAGCAGCATCTGTCTGGCTGTGTGGGCAACCAGCAGCAATGATGCTGAGGGGCAAATACCGTGGACTCCCTCCTTTCAGATGGAAGTCAGAAGTCATCCATCCTTCCCATCCCACACAGTGAGTCTGAGTCAGTACTCCCAAATTTCTGCTTTGCCCCCGCATGGTTCCTCTGAATCTCAAAGGGGAATCTCACTCCTACCAACCTCTCTGAGCTCACCAGAGAGTGTTCTGCTCACTGCAAACACCCCAGTCCATGCACTGTGCCCACAGGGGAATTTGGCTGCAAATTCTCCATCTGCAGCATAGCTCAAATGTCTTTGCTGAACAAAGACCCCCAAAAAAGAAGAATTTAACCAGCTATCTAAAGAAAGAACCCACCAACATCAAAACCCAGGAAGCTGCCCTTTAGCCACCGAGACAATCTCGCTGATAGACTTGATTTTTCTCACCCCAGCCGGGAGTAATGTTTTCTCTCCTTTTTTTTTTTTTTTTTTTCCATTTGCTGAATGTGTTCATTCTATGGAGGTTTTTTTTAAAAAAAAAAAAAGACAACAGACGTTCATGGCTCCCAGCTGTCAAAAGCCACAAAATGCCTGAGGCTGTCTGTCTTCTTGCAAATGCTGAATCCATTTTCCTGTAGTATATGTTCTCATTAATCAAGTTTCAGACTCGACTCAGTCTATATCATTGCCCATAAGCCAAGAGAAACACTTTAGGGACAGTAATGTAACGTAGCATTGCCAAACCTACCATGGCATTGTCGGACACAAACGCGTCACCTGGGCTCTTCTCCCACTGAAGTCAGTAGGAGGTTTTTATTTTAACGTGGCTCAATTCAAAGTCAGGATCAACGACTGAGGAATAGAGGTAATGTCTACAGATTGGAGGACTGTTTCTCTGAACGTCGTTACCAGAAAAAAGCATAGTCCCAGACCCATCAAAATGAAATACTTGTGGTGAGTTGATTTAACTCCGTCCCAGCAAGACCTAATATAATAGTGCTTAATTTCCACTGAACCACTAGACATAGGCCTGGCTGGTGACTGGTGGTGTCCCCAAGCTCCTGTTGCTGAAGTCCGGAGAGCAAACAGGGTCCTGGGACGTGGATATGTGTGGCGTGCCAAGAGGGAGAACAGCCCATTCACCATTTGTTCCTGGAAAAACATATCTATGCCTGGAGTTCTCACTTAAAAAAAAAAGTTGAAAAGCTGCAAATGCTTCAGGGAAGAGCTCTAATAAAGGGGGAAAGCTGGTCTTGAGTGAGAGGTTAGAAAGTCAATCTGCTCGGCTAATGCAACAGAAATTTCAAAGGTTGAATGCCGGAAGTATTGCAAGAAGAGACATTTTCCAGTTCTGGAGCCTCTCCTGACCAGCAGAGGCAGAATGATGTCACACAGCTTCAGGTTTGGGCTGAAGACACTCAAACTGGAAATCTGGAACTACAGAAATTAAACGGTGGCAATCATGAAGAAGTGGAACGGCCTCGCTGGGGCTGGGCAGAGGCAGTGCAGCTCTGGCACGCGCCGTGCCCGCAAAACCCTCTCATCTTGCTTGCAGCCACGGGGATTGAACAAGTTAAAACTGAGGCCAGTGAAGAGCAAGCAGTGACGTGACCTGCTGCTCACTGCCAACATCACCCACGGGCCCAACCCAGTCAATGTGGGCTGGAGCAATTGGACGTAATTGCCCCTTCTTGACGTTCTCACCTCCAGAGAAGCCACAAAAGGGCCTCCCATGTCTCTGGCAGCAGTAGAGGACCTGGCCCTCATGTAGGAGCCCAGCAGGCTGCTCGCAAGGGTCCTCTCGGCCAACATGAAGGATTACCTTCGCCCTGGTAATGAGATAATTTCATGTCTTGCCCTTCTCTCCTTTAAGTCATGTGGATGGTCAAGGCAGAACGGCTTCACTGTGAAGCATTTGTCACATGTCAATATTCAATTAATGGCTGTGAAAATGTCCATCAGGAGTCTGGTGGCAGCCAAGAAAAGTGAGGCTCTCCACGGGAAGACAAGTGACAGCAGAGGGAAGAAGCAAAAAATATGAGCAGAGCCCTGTATGTGCTCCTGGGAGAAAAACAAGGCCTTTCTCCATCTCATTTCATTCATGAAGATGCTTTTGCTTAGAAGGGTTCTATCTTATCTCATCATTCAGGTCATCTTTTAACTGCTGATAATTTTAATTTCAGCAGGCACTTAATGTGCTAATCAAAACTGATAGCTCTCAGCAGGATGGAAAATCCCAAGCATAGACGTGATTATTTGGCTTCTAAAGAAAAACACTGGTATGTAAAGAAAAAAAAAAAAAACAAACAAATTTTTGTATAGGGATTACTTACTGCTCTCTTCACTCCACATGCTGTTTTATACCCAGGGTTATCCAGGCACACATTACTTCATCTGCTGCATCCCAGAGCAGCAGGAGGGCCACAGCATGGGGCAAACGATAATGGGAGCTCCCTGTTTCTTGTGCGATTAACCACAACTCTTCTGCTTCTCAGAAGTTGACAGCCAGGTCAAAATCCCACATCTGCAACCCCAAGAGGTGCTCACAAGGACTGCACACCTATTCCCTTCAGGAGCAGGGCTTGATGGCAGGTGAGGGTGCAGATGTGGCCCAGAGGTTCAGGACAGTGCAGGCACCACGGGTACAAATTTCCTTTCTTCAGATTCCCATGCCAGCTCTGGGGATGGAGACCCAGCTGAGGAGGTGCCTTCAGCACAGGATCCAGCTCCCCTTCCCCTGCCTTGCTGCAGGTTCCTGTGGGTGGTCTCACAACTAGAGAGAAGAGAAATTTCTCCTCCCCTTCCCCTGAGACTCAGGCTTGTAAAATACAGCCTCTTGGAGAGACCAGCACAATAAATCCTAACCTGCCTGGGTGACACATGGTTGTGTGATATGATCAGTCCTGGAGGGAGGCAATCACTGCCTGACAAAATTAAATTGACGGACTGTAGTGGGTGGGCAGGACGGGGAAACTCCCAAGCAATGGTCCAAGCCTTCCTCCAGCCCCTTCATGCACAGTGGTGCTCCCCAAGCAGGCGAGTGTTTGACAGAGGAGGAGGATGCGGCAAAGACTGCAACCAACTCACCCAAAGCAAAGCAGCCTTTTCTCCAGCCAGGAGCAGGCTTCAGAATTGATCCCAAGACCAAGGGTGACACCTTTGCTCCCTCATAGCCTGGACCTGCAGCATCTCCTGATCAGCAAAGTCCAGACTCCAGGAACTGCTCCATGATCACCCAGGATGGTCCAGATAAGAGAAGCATGAATAAAAATAATAAATTTTTTCCCAGATCCCAAAATAACTCTTGCAGCTATGGTGTCTCTACACTGCCTTCCTCCCCAGTATCACCAGTTCCTGTTGATGGCCAGATCACTGTGCCAAGGCAGCTCATACTTGAAAGCCACACAGCCTCAAGGCACTCAGGAGAAGGAGCATCCCAAAACCAGACAGCAGAACAAGACACCCCATAGCCGGTTCCACTCCAAACCACCCTGGATCCCAACATACCCATACAAACCCCATGCTGCAGGTGGCTTAGAAGATCCACGGGCTCAGTGCAGAGCCCAGGGCATGCGTCAGTGCAAGGTCAAGGACTGGAGCAGCACAGGTCTGGTGAGCAGCCTGGTCTGGTGGTCTAGGATGTGAAAACACCAAGCAGACAGCATTAATCCAGGCGGCATTGACCTGGACTGTTGTCTGCCAAGCAGCACATAGTCCAGCAGCACTGGCCAGCTCATGACAATGGTAAACACTGAAAGCTATGAATTTGTCTCTACAGCCAACCCCTTACACCCAGCGCGTGGCATCCCTGCCTGCTCATGCTTGGCCTCAGGCCTGCTATGCAGCCATCCTTGGGAGGGTCCACCAGCACTCTCTGAGATAGTTTTCATGGAGATAGGCAGAGAAAAAATGGCCACTTCTGCAGCATTTTATTCTTCTCTGTCTACCTGCCAACAGCAAATTGGGAACTCAGTGCTGACGCAGCAGCGCACAAGCACATCCATGGTATAAGTGAGTTTTGAGATGCTCAGCTGGCAACCTCTTTGTGGAAATAATACAATTCCTTATCAGCCTGGGTCCTCTTGTGTTTAGTCTTTCAAAGAAATCCAATTAACCTGCTTCCCTTTGTACTTAGTATGTCTAATGCCAAAGAGCATCACCTGGAGGACCTTTTATAGGCACAATAAATGCCATGGTAACTGCAAAGATATTTGGAAGAAATCCCAGCTGTGGCCTCCAGACTGCAAGTCCAGGAGACATTTCCCACATCGCAATTTCTCTCTTTCAGTATCCTCCATTTCTGGGGAAGTATTGACTAAGTGCTAAGCCTCCAGACTGAATTTCTGATTCGACCCCTTGAAAGAGCAAGAACCCATCATTTCAATTTATCTGGAAATGCTTGTACAGAAACGCTGATCACTGTGATTAATTGTCACATCTGCAGGAGCATCCTGTTCAGGGAAAAATTAGACTCAGTTCTACATGGCTTATTTACGACCCAGCTGCTCCAGCCATTAAAATCGCCCTGAATATCTGCTTTCCCCGCCACAGTTTGAAAAAGCAGATTAGACCCTGAAATCACAAGCCCCCGTGTTTTCCAGCTCAGTACAGCTCATTGCAAAATAAAGGCCTTGCCTCAATAAATAGCACTGTTAAGGGCACTCCTACTAGAATGAGCCTTCCCTCGTAATGCTTCGACTCTGGGAAGAGCCTGTTCTGAGCACTGAAGAAATCCATCAGAAGTAACCTTGGAATTTGTATGTTTATATCTATGTCGCTGTGGAAACACTGTAGGAGAGAGTTGTTGTTTGTTTTGCAAGGCAAATAATAGAAAATCTATTATATTCTTCGATATTCCAAGGCTTCCTTCCTCTCCTGTTTCAAGCAAAGGGCTCTCGCCCAAGCTGCATTTTTTTATAAACGCCTCCCCTGCCCCAGCATAGAGCAATCCTGTGTTGAGCACATTCCTTGGCGTCCTCACCCCTAATTGCTCTCAGGCTGTTGCAACACTTCTCATGTTCCAGGCTGGATGCAACGACCCAAGGGTTGACTTGGCTTTGGAGGAGGCTGGGATGACCCCCGGCCTTGCTGAATCCACACTCCCGATGGGGTGTCTGAGAGACACGCAAGGAGCCTGGTTGAGAGATGAATCACCTGTCGCTTGGGATGAAATAGATTCTCTTCTCTACAGCTTGCAAGAGATATTGCTGAGATAGCTGCAGTCAGCAGAGAGGCCAGAGAGCACAGTGCAAAGCATCTACCGAGGCATGTCTCTGGTTGGATCCTCATGCAAATGAGTGCCCCAAAACTATCCACAGGAATAACCTAGCTTAACTTTCTCATTTTCAGAGCTTCCCTCTTTTCTCCTCACTGCTCCTGCTCTTCTCCCCACCTCCTTTGCACCACTGCTGGGAGGGCTCCCTGCTGCCTCCTTCTATCTGGTTTCCTTTCAAACCTGCAGCCCAGCCTCAAAGGGGTGATGCCTGAGATGCACTGACTGAGCTGTTCTGCCCAACAAGTCACCGTACTGCCCCACCGCCAGAAAGATGTCTTCCCAGCAGAGCAAGCCTCCTTTGCATCTCTGCTTTCCCCATCCTTCCCAGCCCATCAAGGAGTCAGGACCCCTGCAACGGGAGCAGACAGAGACTCCGTCCCGCTGCCAACTCAGGCGTTCGCTGGCATTTGAATAACCTCCTGCCTGGCACAGAAAAACCTCAAGCCAAACCTCTGTAGGGCAGTGATCAGCTCACAGACACCCACGCCAGAAACCCCTCGCAAAACCCCATTACAAACTGTCTACTGCTTACGTCGCGTCAAAATTTCTTTCCCAAGTACCTGCACAGCACCAAGCATGCCAATCCCAGCCAGAGCCTCGAGCGCCACTGTAATGTTAATAATAGGCACAACCTATTAGCGCAACCCAGCTATTGCATATTGCTGCACACACAAGCTTGCCTTTAATGATGTCTGTGTACACAAGCTGTTATTCCCTGCAGCAACCCCAGTGAACAGAGTAACCTGGGGCAGTACGACCTGCTAGTCTAAAGTGGGGTTAAGTAGCTGGTGATAAACTATCACCACCATAATCGAAACCCACACATGCAGCGCCAGATGTATTCAGCATCCTGCAAGCAAAGGCTCCAGGCAAGCATTTAGTGACGTGTGAGCCAAAAGGTTTTCCCAGAAATAGGCTGAGCCTGGCTTAAGGCTTGGGAAGGGAACTGCTCCTTGTGGTAGGACTGCCCTCCAAGTGAGTGCATGGGACAACACCAGAAAAGGGGCATGGGACTGGCATTGTTCTCCATCAGTAATGCAGGACCAGAGGCTCCCTGCTGCGAAAACACCCAAGCAAGTTGTGGGGAGGAGAGTTGCTCCATCAAAGGGGATTTTCCAGACCATCTGTTGTAGCCACACTGTCAGCCTCACCCATGAAGGAGGCAGGCCCCAGGACTAGACACTTCCCACTGCTGTTGTGTTCGTTAGGAGGAAAAGTGTTGTTAAGTGGTGGTTAGTGATCAGCCAGGAGGCAAGGGGCGGCCCAGAGAAAGGCTTTCCTGTGACGCAGGGGTGCGACCACATTGGGGGCTCTGGATTCCTGCCATTGCCACTTTGCACAACTCCCTTTGTAGTCAGATACCAGACGGTGATGCTCACCAGGAACATTTATAGCCACAACATTTGCACGTGGCTTCTGCCCCTGGTTGCAACATGGGTGAGGAAGGAAATAATCCTGGGAGAAACCTGCAGTTTTTCAGGGGCAACAGAGGCAGCAGGGACCCCCATGCCCATGCTGGATATTATCGTTTGTCTCATGCTGCCGATACAGCACATGCTCTGCCACTTCTGCATTTAATGGGAATGAGATACAAAGGATACATGAGGGATTAGAGAGACGAGTCCATTCCTGTGCCCATTGCATCTGTGCTGCGGCAGGAGAACCAGGGCATGTGCGTGTGCAAGGGCACAGATGGGCGTAGCTGATTTCATCCATGCAACGCGTAGAGCTGTGGCATTAGGCTGCCAGTCCGTAAGGCTGCCGGACACCTCCCAGTCACAAACCCTGTTTTCATGTGCCCTGGATGGTGCTCCCTGCACATGGCATCTCCCTGAGGTGGGGAGGAAAACTGTTGGTTATTGCAGACAATGATTCACCTGCTTCATACACAGGATTGGGAAAACTGCCTGATTTAACCCACCGTAAGGCACTCTGATGGCCTTTTCTTTGGCCTTCCCTGCTGCAGGAAGCAAGGGGTGAGAAATGAGTGAGTCTCCGTAGCAGGAATGAGCCTCTGCTCAAATTCGATGACAATTATTTTTTCCCTTTTTAACCCTGTTCAGGAAAACATAAGCATATGGAGGAAAGGAAAACCTGGATTTGGGTAGGATGCAATGGCAGGACCAGGCAAAGAAAGCATGAGTGGGAGACAGGTCGCCCCAGGCAGACCTAGGGGAAAAGCATGGGCAGGGAGAGGCAATTAGAGTTGCCTGAGCAAAGTCACTTCTGATATTCCCCAGCTTTACAGTACTTGGCTTGGCAAGCATGTCATCCTGTGTGCAAGAGCCTCCAAAATAGAAGGTACAGGAGCTGTTTTGATGGGACGTGTTGGGAGCAAGACACCAGGGTGGGGATCAGGAGTCAGTCAAATCATATAAATCAATGGGATTTCAGAGACTGATCTCAAGGCTTTTGGGGGTACTTAAGTGTCGTTGCAGATCTGGGACCCTCTCTGCTTTGGACCTCTCTGCACAGGTTAAGGCCAGCAGCATTTTCTTGATGCATAATAAATTGATTAATTCTCACCAGGAGTAGAGATAATGTGCTACTAATGTCCTTAGGTATGGGTACCTTCATGGACATTTAACATACACCCTCCTTTCTGCATTAAAAAAAAACCAAAACCAAAACACTTATGGAAAATCTTTTGCAGAGCCATAAGACCAGCTCCCTAAACACTGCATCCCTTTGCAATCATGCATTTCCTCCCCCTTTCCAGCTTCAGTTTGTAAACTATTTGAATGCTGATGGTTTTTAAATAGCTCCCAATGAGGATTTTGCATACAGGGAACGGCAGAGAAAGAAAAAAAAAAAAAAATCTGTGGGTTGGAGATTTATGTAAACACAAATTCCCTGCAACAGCAAGTTCCTCACTGCATGTCGCTCCTTTTACACAAACACACCATCAGATAAAGGAATGTACGTGATTCATTCACTGCCCTCTGATGTGGTGGAGCTCTTGAATGAAATGTTTAAGGTATCCTGCTTCACTATGCTGCTTAAAATCAGACTCATAGGACTTACAGGCTGAGGTGGCATGGCAAAAGGCAGGCTGAGTTTCTAGCAGGCATAGAGTTGTACAAAACAGATTGCTCCATGGGTGCTAAAACCTCTCGTGGGGGCTAGAAAAGAGGTTTTGTTTAGCTGCACAGAACTGTTGGTGTGTGGAAACTAGGAAGTTATATTTATATCTGCTGGCCTGCTCTGGAAGCTGTTACAGGCTCGATATTCATTGCCAGTGGATGCTTTATCTTTCCTTGCTTGTGCTAGAAATATCGTGGGACCACAATGATGGCAGACTGCTAGATACTGTAGTCATTATTAGACCAAAATAGACGGGTCCTGTCATTCAATAGTGCTGCCGATGCTGCTGAGTTTTCAGTTGCATTTGCTTCTTCTTTCCAGGAAATGGGCCGAAGCTGGTAAAATTGCTAAGCATTTTGGGAGAGAGCTGTGCACACACATGCTTCATGGAGGGCTGGAGTGAGCATAAAAGCACTTGGTGGTGGAGATCCAGGACTCTCTGCAGGGAAGTCCAGTAGCCCCGTTCCTCAGAGGGGAAACTAAAGCCCTGGTGGCGTTGCTTCCAGTCCTATAAGATGCTTACAGTGGGGCTTCAGACCTGTCTGCAGATACCACCCAACTGACCCCACTGTCTGGGATGCACCAAGGATTGTGCTGCTATACCCAAAAGAAGAATTTGACCTCCAAATCCCCAGCCTCTATCTCCTTGCCACAGTCTGCCTAGCCACAGTGGTTACTCATACTCATATGAAACAGAGAGGGTTTCAAGCTGGAGCCCAGAATCCTGTTTTGTCCCCTAAGCCTGTGCAGGAAATGTGGGCAAATGCCCAGTTCCTCCTTCACACCACCAGCAGCCCCACTACGGGTGCACCAGGGAGCTCTTCTCACATTAAGAGATCTCACTCTCCATTAGTTCTCCAAGTGCTAAAACACTAGGGTAGGACTTGTGCAGAGAAAGGAAACCATGGCCCCTGGTATCCCCTCAGTAAAACTCCTTCCTCCTCCCCAAAACCCAGCCCAGATCTTCTGGCCACAGAGACTCTCTGGCACCCACTGAGTCCCCCCTGTCTGCCTGTATTTCAGACAAATTGGGTGAAGGCAATGTCCAAGCACAGGTCTGAGGATTTTTGGTGGGGTTGGTGGGCAGGTTTGCTCCACAGAGCAGGCTAGGATTGGTGCACAGGGTGGATGAACCTTCCTACCTTCCTCTGAGCATGGAGGATCATCCCCCTTGACAAGAGGCAGCGCATCCTTGGTCAGCAATCCAAGCAATGACAGGGAGGGGCTTGGTAGCAGAGCAAAACTGTGCTCTTCAGCAGCCACCAAACACACTTGCCAAGGGAGCTGAAAAAAAGACACTTCAGAAGAAAACATAAAAAACAGGGTTTAGAAGGTCCTGAGTCCTGGCACTGCCTCCGCAGGCCATCTGCTGAAAGCTCCCTCTCCTTTCCTACGGGATGTGTTATTCCCAGCTACTCTCCAAGGACCAAAGAGGAAATTCCCCTGTTTGAACACAGGAGTCCCTGGTTTGCGTAGGGTATCCTGCAACCTTGGAGTTTCCCTACAGAAGCCTGCCCCCGCTTTGCTCCTGACCACAAAGCATTTGCTTTGCATTTAGCAGGAACAACCAGTTTAGTGTTTGAATGAATGATCGGTGTTAATTAGTAGCATTCAAAATTAAAATAAAGGTCAAAAGAGGGTAGGCATTATCAAAGAGCCTTGTTTGCTCAAAGGAAACATTAATGACACTTGTTCAGTGCTTCAAGATAAACTCGTTCAGGCACCAACTTAATGAAGAAATAAATCCTCCTCTCCATGGAACGTCACTACTCCTCAAACACAAACCACACGTCTTTCATCTCAAGGTGTGCCTTTCCCTATCTCTCATCTCTCCTCGCTGTTTCATTTCTCCTCACTCTCGAGATGCCAGTTCCCTTCCCTGAGCAGCAAGATGGGCCCATCATCAGCTCATTGGACTTGGGTTGACAGATTCTTGCTGCAGAGATGTCACCCCAGAGCCACCTACAAAGGCATCTCATTGCCCTTCTTCCAAATCTCATTTGCCATGAAGCAAAGGACAAGGGGAGCACGGGACTTGCATGCACAGGGAGTACAAGGCGGGTGCCTTCAGGACCTCAGTCTCCTCCGGCTGATCCAGACAAGCATAAGCTCCTCTGCCTCTACCCTAACCTGACCTGATGCTCCTGGTTTTTACCTGTTTGGGTAGATGCACCACCAGATCACAAGCTACCTCAGGCAGGTCCGCTTTCCTGCCCCGTGTCTGTGCAGCACCTGGCGCAGTGGGGCCCGGCCAAGGCTCCCGGCCGCACAGGACACGTAGGTCCAGACCCTTCCCAGCTGCCTGCATGTGCTTTGCTGGCACAGAATAAGCCAGAAGCAAATTAACGAAACCACTCACCTAAGAGCTGGGTCACCTTCTGCAGGTGCTTCACTCCATTGACAACAGAGGGAGCCCGAGGATGTCTGTGCTCCAGAGTCAGGCACCTCAGGCAAATTTAGGGTAGGATGAATCCAGGGCTAAACAAATGTTAATACATTCAGAAGCCAGCAGTAGCAGTGTTCAAATATATTTATATATACACAGAGAGAAAGAAGGAGGGAAAGTGCGTGCGCACCCTTTGGCTTCTCCATGACCCCCAAAATGCCATAAATCACTTTCAGCGGGAGAGCAAGATGCAGCAAGATTTGCCTCCTGCCCCAGCTTCCACACTGCCAGAATTACGGGAAACCCTGCCCTGCCATTGGCAGCACAGCGAGGAGGCTGAGGAGCCGGTGGGAGGAAACCAGGGTGCAGGAGCTGGGAGCTTTCAGGCTGCGCCGTGGCCCCTGCGCCAAGAACGCAGCGCTCCAGCTCCCGCTGCTAAAACCACTGAAGGTCGAGGAAGATGATATTTCCATCTTTTGGAAACTAAATACTGGGAACACGCCTACGCAGTCTTTGTCATAATCTCCCGAATTCATTTAGAAGTAAAGAACAGGCAGAGGTCAAACTTTTCCTGGCTTAATAGAAATGCTATCAAAATTTAACCTCGTCCCTGCCGGCAGTGCATAGATCTCCCATTCCCAACAAAGACAGGGCCACAGTATTCACGTGCATGATGAACATGTGCTTGTCTTTGCAGCAGTGTCATTTTTCTTCTCCCCCTTCCCCGCGTGCGCAGGCAATGCAGACAGCAATATTTCCAATACCGGCAAGGACAAGCAGACTCGGTTGCATGACAACCATCTGTGGAGAGATGCAGTCTTGCATCCCGCGTCCCATTCAGCTGCAGACACCCAGCAGAGCTGCTCTGCTGTGCCATGAGCACCCATGCCAGTCTGATGCTGCTTCACCCCATCTCACATGCTAGAGGAGAAGAGGCATGAAAGACGGGCTTCCAGGGCACCAGATGGGCACCTGTCAGCAGCCATACATCAAGAGATCAGCGCTTTGGATTGTGCATTACCAAAAAAAAAAAAACCAGGAAAAAAAAAGGAAAAAAAAGGAAAAAAACCACCTTCTGCAAGATTTTCAAACACATGATTCTCAGATGCTATGTGAAAAAATAAATTGGCAGCTCTCCCCCTTTTTTCTGGGCAGGAGCGAAACAGCCTGGTATCCCACATTTATCACAGCACCCCTCACCATTTTGGAAAAACAGCAAAGAAGGGTTCATTTCTCTGAGTTATTTCCCTCTGACATTTCAGGGGAGCAGCAGGCAGCTGCATATGGACAGTCAACCTGGAGAGCAGGAGAAGCATATTGGTGAAAAGTTGAACTCTGCAGCTCAGCACCGTCACTTCCCAAAAGGCTGGGAGTTAATTCTGATCTACAGGTTGGTGGCCATGAGGTCCCAAGCCCTAGAAATCGATAGCAGACTCCAAATGTGAGACATCAGATAGCAATGAGGCGAAGATGCTCAAGTAACTTTATCCTGCCTAGCAGACCTCTATGTCAAGGCTGTTTGCTCCAGCCCAGCTGTCTCTCAGCTCAGGAGCCATACGGCTGGTAGGACTTCAGAGAGGGAGATCAAATTCAGAGGCTGCAAAGCATGTGGTTGGTTGCTTTCCACGTCCCTGCTCAACTTTTGGCCTCCTACTTTCGTAATGAATTTCTCGGAGGTTCTCAGCATTGCTTGCTTGTTTGCAGACTGCACTTCCAGCTACAAAAATAGCACAGACACTAAAATGATCTTCAGGAATCAGATAAGAGCTCCTCCCAGGAGGAAGAAAAAGATTTCTTTCTTCTCTTTTCTTTTTTTATTCTCTGTATTCAAGAAGGCTGATGTGTTACAATTATAGATTGTGATTTCCATCCCAAAGTGCTTTGCAAGAGCTCCGCCAGCACCTCTGTGCAGAGCTGGCAGCAGGCACTGCTGGGATGAGCTGTGCAGCCTCACAGAGGAGCGCAGCCCGCCCGAGCTGCTCACACAAACTGTCGAAATATCCACACAGAATAACTGCAATAGACCTTCTGGTGTAGAAATAGCCAAAGACAACAGACAACATTGTTTTCTGGCATTACTTGCCCCTAAAATGCAGCTCAGAGAGAAAAATGCATAGGTAAAACCTCTGTCACATCACAGGTTTCTGTGGTCTTGGGCCAGTCATTTTCGCCGCTGAGGTTTGCCAAGGAAAGCCTGAGGGAGCCTCCCACATTTCCCCCCATTTCTAGCTGGTCACCCCATTCCTTCCTCCCTGGGTTTGATGCTCACCAGACTCTTCCCCAAGCCACCTCGGCTCATTAACTCGGGACAAGAGCCTGGGCCCTTGTTGGGCTGGTGTTCTCCCATCCTCGTGAGTTATATCAGTTCTCAGAGGGGTCCCACCAGTCCTGGAGCCAGGGTGAGACAAGCCCTGGGAAAATGAGGATGGGAGATGGGAGGGAAGGGAATCTGGGATTTCCGCTGGTCCTTCTTCCCGCTCACTGCTTTTCATGGAAACACATTTGAAACCTTTTTCTTCTCTAGAATGAGAGCTTTATAACTCCCTTATCTGCATATAGTTACTGATAAGCACTCTGATATATATGTCCAGTCACGCTGTGCGCTCTGTGTGCACAGAAACAGATACCCACAAGCCCCCCCAAAAGAGCCTTTAAATGCTACATAAACACAAATAAATAAATACAATACAGCAAATGGGGCCATAAGGGACCTCGAATGGTCTCCTAGTTCATCCCCCAAGGCAGGGTCAGATTACAGGTTATTGCCCAACGTAGTGCTAAAAATATCTATTGGCTGAAATTCCAGTCTGCCTGGGCAACTGCTTCCCGAACTCTCTCCTTTTCACCCTTCAAAGCTTTTCCTGGACTTAGATGTGCCTCACTACAGTTTAAGCCCAGGCACTTTCCTGTCCCCGGCAGACGCACGGAACAGTTCATTCCCATCCTGCTCACAGCACACATCTGGAGACAGTTACGTCTCCCACTCAGGCTCTGCTGCATTTGCGTCTCTTTTCTAGACAAACAGTGGCAGTCTGTTCAGGAAAAAACAAAGAGTCAGTGGTTGGCCATAATGCACAAAGCAGAGCTGGTGATGGTGCTGGAAGGAGAAGATGATACGGCTTATTTGCTGGTGAACTGGTGGTAGCAAGAAAATAGGACAGGTCTCAGCAGGGGCACCGGGCCAGGCACTATGAGACCCCAGCGATATTCTGCAGCATGACTTCGCTGCTGCTAACAGCCCCAGCACCCCACTCCCATCTCCGGGCTGGCACACGTTTGCAAGACCGTGTTTTGCAGCATTTTTCCTTTTTTAATGCTCGTTCAAAGATTTTCAGAAGGTCAGAGAGACATAGCTATAAAAACAGACCAAGCACATACTGGACCAAACCCACGTGCTCCAGCATCAGCCTGAAGATATAACTGGTCTGAATATGGCCTTGTTTCATCATTTGTCGTGGTCCTCACTCAATGCTCCCCCTCCAGTGTGGAGCGTGGCCTCTGCATACGGCAGCACCTTGTGACATGATTCACCTCTACCAAGCAAAGCACATTTTCCACCCACATAGCTGCAGCTCCTCTGCCGGAGGTCACCACCACAGCTGTGGACAGGAATGCACGTCCGCCCTGCTGCTGCTGCACCCGCTGCACAAACGTGCCCTGCCAGCGGTTTGCACTGACGCACCAACACCGTGCATGGGAGTCCCTGATGGGAAGGTTCACGTTCCCATCCTTCACTGCATCTCCTCTCGCAGAGCCCTTAAAATGCAAGGGAAGAACAAAAGCATGCAAGAAGTAGCGTAGCAGGAATAGCAGAAGACAAAATATGCTGCATAAATTCCTGGATGTAGCGCACTGATACCCTCTTTTCCCTTTAACACCAGCAAAGACTCATTGAGCCTCAGCTGTAAAGCTGCAATCGATCACCAACACACAAGAATTTTTTGAGTCCTAACTGAAAGGGAAAATACTATCCACTGCAAGCCCCACAGTTTAGCCAGTCTGTCCCTTAAAGAAACTCCACATGAGTTTCACCCAGCTCAGAGCTGATGAAATCCCATCTGGAGGTGTCAGGGCCTCAGGTCAGTCTAAACACTCTTCTGGGAGCATCCCGAGTCCTCTTCCCTCCCCCAGCCTCAGAGACGCTGCTCCACATTTTTGCCTTACTGCTTTTCTTGGCAGCTGTTTTCTTTCAAGTCAAGCTACGTCTGTGTTGCTTTTAGGTACTTAAATTCATATTCTTGATTCATTTCTTCCCTAATCACTTGGGATACTGCATTTTACAAAAGGGAGTATAATTAATCTTCCAGGTTTGTGCACGTGTGATGAAAAAGATGTGATCCGTGACAATTTAATGCCCTACCTAGCTGCTAGACAATGGAAATTTCTGAGTTATACCCAAAAAAGCCACACCCAGGCTCACAAAGACTGCAGCAGCTGACAAGCATCTTTTCCAAACTTTTAAACATGAACATTTTTTGAAGGCTTTTTTGTTGTTGTTGTTTTAAACTTGGCCCCAAAAATCAGTTGCAAAAGAGCAAAGCTGGGAACTTATGCAGTGGTTCGATGAGTTCCAGAAGCTGTTGAGTTTCTCACAACGTTATCAGCGATCTGGGAACCCACCGAGGCGCATTTCGTATGGTGATTGCTGTTAACGTGCTCCTGCTCCCCTCTAACATGCATTCCTCACAGCCTCGGTGGCGGTCCAACAGTCAGCATTGCTCGCAGACAGCTCCATCCCATCTCAGTCACTGTCTTAGATGTTAAGAACCCTGCAATGGCCAACGTTGATATTGGCTGCCCATAACAAAGCTATTAGAGTGGCATTTTGGTAGGAAATGGTGGGAATGCTGCAGTAATCAGACAGAGTTATAAAAGGTTAATGAAGATGAAAGGACAGAAAATACAAAGGAAAAGCCCAGGCAGCCAGAGAGATTTTGGCAAGATTTGCTAAGCTGCTGCCTAGCCACACACTAATACATTTCCTGCATTTCCCAATCCAGCTGCTCATTTCCAGTAGCCTCAGCAAATCTGTATTGCTGGGAGAAACGCTGAGCTACTGTGTGGCTGGTAGCATTTGTAGCGACTCTCGCCCATTATTGAGCAAAATGGTCAAGTTCCCAAAAGGAATTTGGGAAGAAAGTTCATTTCATCTAGATACTGTGTCCCTGGGAAGGATAAAGTCATGAGTGCTCCCGCTCAGCCCGGACACACATAACTGAAGCATTATTGCTATGGTGCTCACCTAGAAGAAATCTCTTTCCAAGTCACCCCAGTATTTTTGGAAGGAAAATTTTTCACTCAGCATTATCAGAGAGCTGCTAAGAACAAGCAATCCTCTGGTATCACTGGGTAGGACAGGACGGTGCAAGGCACTCCTTCAAAGCAGAGGGGAGGAAACATCTTCCTTTCTTTCCATCATCATCAGGGGACAATACCTGACAGTACACTTGTACTGTAGTATCCAGATTTCACACTACGGGACTTCAGTCATTCCCTTTGGAAAGCTATTTAATGCCTTAATAGAGGTCCTTGTCACACTTTTTTTTTTTACCACACCATTGTTTTCTTCATTATCTCTCTCACCACCTAAAACATCCCTTCTTCCTCACCAGCACTTCAGGCTTTCAAATAACTTCAGGCTTTTGCCTAATCTCTCTCCTACTCCTCATCTGATGTCGAGACCGGTGCTTAGCTAAGCTATGCACATAGCTCGCTGTCAGCATCGCCACATAAATCAGTCTCTCCAGCTCTAGCACATTGCTGGTGCTATTCTTTGAATTCCTGCCACTCGTCACTGTGTCTCCACGGATGGGTGCCAAGAAGGGGACATGGACCTGCTGGGTGGGATCAGACGTGCTCAGCAGAGAAGGACTTGCAGCTCATGTTCTCCGCAGCACAGGGCATCTGCATGTACAACCTAGCCCATCACCCAGCAGTTTTGCTGCCATCTCCTAGAATTCATACTTTGTATGATCTTCCACCAAAATTTCTCCGTGCTTTTTCCAACTTCCCCATCTCATTAAAGAGAAGGCTATTTTTAGCCATGTTATTTAGCTTTCCAAAGCAAGCCTTCATCTCCTCTGTTGCTCATTTCTCTCGGTTCCTCCCAATTCCACAGTGACTGCACGTTTGACTACGCTGCATTTAGTACCGAGATCATTTATGAAGGCAGCACGTTTGGCCAGATATACCACTAGCGCTGTCTGTAACCCAAGAGACACCTCCTTCATCCCAGCCACATATCCCCCTGCAATTATGGCTGTCAATACTGATGTTAAGGGTACGTGTAGGCAAAAAGAGTTTACTCACTTCTAACTCGGTCTTGATACAGCTTGCTGTTTGGGGAACTGGGGCAATTGCTGCCTCCTTTCCCATTCCCCACGACAGCACAGACTTTTATGTTTTATCGGTGGTGTGACCACGGTCATGGTGCACAACACTGGCCACCCCCGTTGCAATGTTGGCCATCCCAGAGACTGCCCAGCCTGGGCAGCAGAGACCTGGTGCACAGCAATACCCACAGCTGACAGCAGTGTCAGCCTCTCCAGCCTCGGGATTTTTGTGGCCGTGACAAACTTTGAGCTGGCTTTCAATTTATGCGAGCTGCTGTATTCGTGCTGCTTTGAACTGCCTGCATGAGTAAACCACCCTGACAAGCTAGAGTTCATGGGGATTGCAGTCAGTCATATTACAGCCCATGACAGATTTAATTGCAGATTAGAAATTCCGTAGCAGAAATATTACAGGAGACTTGAGATCCTAATTGTTTCCTGTGTAAGGTAGGAGCTTAATTTTATTTTTAAACTCCCAAGTGCTGACAGCCAATATTTTGGTGTGAAAAAGCTAAAGAAGCAACTGCTACCTCACTGTGAACAGGTACAACTTCCAGAGTTTAATCTTACACCTTAATTTGTTTTTAATATTCGGATTGTGGCGGCAGCCAGGAGGCATTATCAAGCTAAGTGCTCCTTTGTGTCAATTCACAGCAGTAGAAAAATTCCCCGCCCAAATGAGCTGTGATTGTTGTATCTGCTGGAAGAAAGCCATGCTCTCTCTTGTGCCATACTAATGCACTTTTAGCGACAGAATTGATTAGGATTCCTGCTTTGGATTTGCTCAGATCTAGCTTGGTTGGTTTTTTAATCTTTGGGATAAGCTGTGGATAGAGAATTAGCCATTTAGATATAAATGCATCGCTGGGAAACAGTTTGCCAGCACCCGCCACAAAATGACTTCAGTGTCTGATCTGGCGAGCGGCTGCTAGATAATGAAGTGATAATCAGGGGTGTGGGGGCAGAGGGGGGATTTTTGGCTTTCAAGAAGCACCAGACATCTTTGCCTGATTCTGTCTCCACTAGCACAGAAATTAGAAGAGTGCTGAGGAATGTGTGCTAAGAGTGAAAATAATCACCCTTCACTCTTCTCAGATTTAAAATGATGCTTGATAGGGGAATTATGGAGTCATCACTGGCAAGCCAAGGCACAGGGAGCATTGCTTGGGCTGTTTGAACCTCACAGCTCTCCTGTGCTGTATTTTGATACAGCTGCCTAATGAAGTCCGGCAGGCCATGCGTCCTTTCTGTTTCAGCGAGGGTGATAAGTAGCATCACACAGGCAAGAGACAACAGGTCTCAGGTTTAATCCGACAGCAAGCTTCTCCCATCTGAGTCTGCAGTGTCTGACAAGGGGAAATGCTCCCTGGCATGCTCTCATCTTGCAAACAGCAAGGAGGTCAGGTGTGTTTCTTCCAGAAGGCTTCTTTCTCCAAAGCCTTTTTTTTTCCCCTGTTCTAAAAAAGTCTGACTTAGCCACCTCCCTCCGGTTGCCCATCGCATGGTGGCAAAGCCTCCCGAGGCTGAGCAGGACCCAGGAGTGACACACCACCACAATGGACTCCGCCACAGCATCCAAGCACCACAAACTGCTGGGACTCTGCTCCCACATACTTATCACCCCACTTTCTCTAGGGCTGGCCTCAAATTGGGCAGCAACACAGACACACAGACCACAGCTTAAAGATCTCAGATCCAGAAGCACTGGCCACACTCTGCCTGAAATCGATGTCCTTTCTAATTCTCATGGATGTCAGAAAGATTTATCCGGAGAGATCTTATTTTACAGCCTGTGTCTTCTGATGTATTTGCTCTTCCACTGCTCTGGGTTCACAAGCTACTGCACCCTCCCCAAACCCTCTCTCCTCCAAGCTCGAGGGCTATAAATTATAACAACCTGCAGTGCATTCAGCTACGATCCTGTCCATCATCTGTGCGTGGCATTAACCCTATGAAACATGGTCATCCAGACCTGCATTTCCCAAGCTTTGAATCCCTATCCATTGCTAAAGCCCCTCAAACAACCAAAGAATGAAGCGCGTACAGCAGCCAGCATTTCTAAAGAAAACTTGATGGCTTTCTGACACCCGACACATGCAATTCCCAACAGAGTTAACTGAAGCTAATTCCTCAAAGGCTGAGATGAGAATATCCCCATAAATTATGTTCCTGCTTCATTCCAGACAAGGACTGCATGAATGCATTACACGCAATCCCCCAATTTACAGTATTAAAACCGGCAAGTCAATCAAGGAGACAGCACAAAGTCACTTGAAAGCTGAAATTCATTTTCAGCCTCGCTCCATCTGTACTGTAACCTGAAAGGTTGATTTCTGAGGGCATCTTTCATATTTCCACGCACAGCAGGACCCATTCAGCAAAAGAAGAGCCTTCTCCATGGGTGCAACATGTGTTTGGTATAGCAGAGCCCCTGCTTGAGGGATTTTTCTGGGGTACGGGGTTTCAAGGCCATTATTGAGGCAGCTTTCAAAGATGTCTCTAGAGACCTTTGAGTTTCTAAGACACAGAGAAAAACAACATAGGACCGAGGGCACCATGTCTCTGCTGCTATCGCAGAAAGCCAGGGCTGATTATTGGAGAGAGCACACATGCACAGACACACACACACAAAATCTAACCTATAACACTGCTACTGCCAATCCGCTCTCATTAACAGAGAGTTATTTTTAAATCCTGTGTTTTTTGGACACAGTCCTAACGACAAGTTATTTTTAAATGGCAGTTTAAAGAAATAAGCGCATTTCGTGTGCCATTCATGTCACTCTTTTAGGGACTGAAATATGACTGAATTGTACTGTAGGGATTATGCAAATTAAAGTCAGATTCAATAAAAACTGCCCAGCTTCTGTGCTGCTCAAAATCAGAAGGACTGAAAATACATTTCTGGGAAGTTTTACTCTGGAGATGTAAAAGTTGGAAATGGTTTGAGCTGTGGTCTATACCCAGATAGCCATCTGTTGCAAGATGCATGAGTGCTTCATGTTGGATATTGGGGAAATAAATACTCACATGAAGCAAAGGTGAAAAGCGTAGCCCAGATCAAATAGAAACCCTGTGACAGAACCAGGATCTTGTGAGCCCCAGTATGGCTTAACCCCAAAGGCATGTTATAATGTGATATAGACTGAAGAGTAAGACTTCAGCATCATATGCCATATTATAAATGAGCTGTAGGGTGATGCTACTATCTATCTCACTTTTTCATTTATGAAGTATCTTAGACATGCAGTATTTGGCAATTAATGTTTGCACCAAGTTCAAGCCCAGCTGTGGTGAATCTGCAATAATTCTCACTGGAATCCATAGACTTTAAGGGCCCAGGGAGACCTTAACAACTGTCTCACCTGACCTTCTGCACAACATATAACACAGTTTCTGCCTCAAGCCCATAACTCCTGACTGAGCTATGACCCATCCTCAGGGAAATATGCAGACTCAACATAAAGACTTAGAAGACAGAAAATCCAACTTGTCCTTGAATCACTGTCCCAAGGTTAGCTGCCTTCCTTGCTCCGAGTCTTCCAGCTCTAATTAAGCTGATTCTCGTTTCCATTGCAACCTTTTCTGCTAGGATGAAGCATCACCTCCTATTAGAAATTTCTTCCATACATGGGTACTCCAAGACCATAATCAAGTCATCTCCTAACCTCTTTGATCAGCTAAACCAGGGGGGTTGCTGTATAATAATATATTCAATGCCAGCTGCATTGTAGGTCTGTACATGCAGGGATGTTGCTGCTCTCTAATGAGTAGCAGTTGCCACAGTTCAGCTGAGGTTCAGTAAATGTCCACACGAATGCCCTTCACCCAGAGCTAACACAGGATTACCTTTATACCTATAACGCAGCTCAAGAACAGCGATAAACTCATATAAATTCTTTTACTTTCTCCTGATTGTTTTGGAGAGAATAATTCATGAATGAACTGCTCAACTCAAGAAGTGTTAAATGCATTGACACAGCATCCGAAATACATTTAAATAAAGTAATATTTACCTATAAGAAAATATAATGGTGATTTAAACACAGTTTTTAATGATTAAATGGTAAAAATTGTGTTACCAGTTCAAACTCACAGAAAAGAACCCACTTTAGGGAAACCTATTTTCATTCCTATAAATGAAAGGTTGGAAAAATATTGTTCATCAATGATACATGAGCAATATAATGTTCTGTTCCTTTATGCTGCCCGAGAGATAATGTTAATCCTTTTGATTTATTCACAGCTCCTTAACTAATACTGTAATAAATGGTATTGACAATTGAACTCACTTCTGTAAGAAATTCATTGTATTTGCAGCACCTACAGTAAGAAATGCCTTCACGCTCCTGACAGGAGATCTAAATAAAATTAAAGAGCTGAGAACAAAGGCTGTAGAAAAATCAGATAGGCATAACTGATTAGGAAATGTGACTTGCTTATACGGGGCTAATTTTTGTATACATCTAAGGCAGTATA
Source organism: Nipponia nippon (assembly GCF_047370975.1). Classification (NCBI taxonomy): domain Eukaryota; kingdom Metazoa; phylum Chordata; class Aves; order Pelecaniformes; family Threskiornithidae; genus Nipponia; species Nipponia nippon. The sequence continues at coordinate 26,221,531 of NW_028262302.1, forward strand.
CTGCACATAAAAATGTTGGGGGGGTTCTTCAGTTTAGACACATGAATCTTCAGTTCTTTGCTTCCCAACATAGAGATGGCTGAGCTACTGACCAGCATACAGCACTGGCTTTGAAAAGGCTGGCAAGGACCTGAATCAATTTAATCTTATTAAAATACAGAGCAGTTTAAAGACATTATCCCCGGTGACTTACTGATGGCTCAATTGCTGCTACAATCTAAGCAAGGCTTCAAGTGATGAAACTGTATTAGTTCCTGCCTTGTCTCTCCTTTTCAAAACGGTTTCAGAGGTTACTGCTATCCCTGGCTCATCAGCGCTTAAAGGAAATACTTTCAGAAGCAGAACTAGAAATGTCTCCTCTTGCATTACCAGTATGTAATTAGGGGACAGCTGCATTCCTTTCAGCTGTATACACAAAGTCACACAAAGCGTTTTCTAGAAATGGACTTAACTAGGGTCAGACAAGAGTAATCAGCTATAACTCACTCAAGAGCATTCAAAAGAATTAATACCAATTACAGGTTATGAGCTAATTTAGTTGTTCTAAAAAAATTTAAAAAACCTCACTCTTGTTAAAAACGGAGCACCTGGCACAACAGAGAGCTGCCAGCCTGCCACAAAGAGCCGCCTGTTACACCCCTGCGGTGCATATGCAGCGAATCCACAGAATCAGCAATAGCTCAGGATGAGGCACCAACCCAGAACCAAATTCGTACCATTGAAATACCGACCTATGATTATTCTTAGGCAACAGTAGCAAAAAGCAGCCTAAGGTTTGATTGCTGAAAGAACATAATATTACACAATTGCACGACAATGATTATAATGGTCCTGAACTGCCAGGGCTATGGCAACTTCCCTCTAAGCTACATGCTTTAGGAAGAGAGAAAACATGGGCTGTATCTGAAAAAATCCTCTCCTGCTTGGGGAGGGGGGGAAAGGGAGAGATGCCTGTGCTATGCAGTACAGCCACCTTTCTCATGATCCGACAACACTAAGCACACAGCGCTGGCAGCTCAGCTCGCACAATCAGCAAGGTAAATTGTCAGCTTTAATGATTTTGAAGTGTCTTCCAGGCAAACCACCTTGTAATGGAACAACGTTAGCTCTCAGCTAAACTCGCAACCGCACACAATGGGACCACCAGGAGCTACAGCACAACTGAAACCCATAGCAGAGCCTTGGCTTTTTAAAGGCATTTGTTGTCTTTCAACAAGCACTAAGCAATTTGTGTTTGTACCCTGCTATTTATTAAAGCTGGTTCAGGAAGAAGGAGGATTCAATGCCTGCTTCAAATCATTCCCCTCAGAAATGGTCATTTTTACCCATAATAAAAACAGAGTATTCCCAGTGCCGGGAGGGCATAGCTCGAGTCAAAGTAATCCCTCTGAAATCTCCCTGCAAGGTGATGAAACAACAGGAGTTTTTCTGAGAAAAGAGGGGATTCCCAGCACAGACATCATCTCTCTGCTCCGTGGAAGGCTTTTTAGTCTGCAAGGAGAGGAACGGCTCAGCACAAACAGCAAGACACGGAGATACTTGCTCCCAGCACAACATGACATTGTCTGGAAAACTTGCAGAAGGAGGTCCTGTTACAGAAAATGTTAATATTTTAGTGGATGGCAGAAAGAAAATGCAAGCCATAGTGTTTACAAATGAAGAGTTGCCCAAAACATTTCAGTCCTTCAATTTTAATTTAAAAGGGCTGGGATGCTGAAGAAGGCATGTTGCTGTTTCGAAGGCATGTTACACGTTCTGCAGAGATGTAAATCAAAATTAAAAAGAGGGGTGATGCAATATTTTCAGCCACCCATGGGATTTCTCCCGTCAACAGAGCTCAATAGTCTGAGAGCAAACAAACGTGGACAGAGAAACTAGGGACATATTTTATCAGGAAAGGTAAGCACAAGAAGCATATGGTGGGGAATTAGATGGTCTGAGGTGTGAAAGATGTCTCTGTGAAGCTAAGGACCTCTGTGCTGGGGTCCACTGACCAGCCTGGAGGATGTGACGCTCCCAAGTGAGGGGGAATGGCAGGAAATTAAGCCCAGAGAGTTTCCTGGCCAGGCCACTGTCACCTCCACAGTCAGAGCATGACCAGACCCAGATGTGGGCAGTCACCTTGGGACAGCGTCGTGAGTTACCAGTGATACACAATGGTAGGTAAAAGCAAAACCATACCTGTGACTTGTGAGATTAAAAAAAGAGGGCTGGAAGGAAATAGAGATTATTGTGCTTCGGGTGGAAATATGCTTTGTGGAACTTCAGAAAAAGGGGTATTTCTGTATAAGAACTGCGCTCTGCCCATCTCCCCGTTCTCCAGACACCTTAACCCATCTTCTTTGCTTGTTTTCATTTGCATCTCAAGGCCAGAGCCAGCCTGTTGAAGTCCTCTGCTGCACCACTTACCATATAGCCAGTGGGATAACTGCAGCCAGCCATTCTGAGTGCTTTACGATCCCTAACAAGATTTTGATCACTCCCTGCTTTACCTCTGTGATGATGTGGCAGGCTCTGCCAAAAGGAAATCTTCAAAGGACTTTGCATCATGTCATAACAAAGTTGCAGCAACCAGCCAGATCTGGACTCGGGATCTCCCTCGGTGAGCTCTGCTGTGCGAGCAGCCCCCAGTTATTCCTCCCCTCTGCTGCTGCCCAGGGAAGACCTTGCACTCCTCATACTGCTTTTGCTACAGAAAAGTGCTTGAGAAAACAAGCTGCAGGGCATCCCAGACATCCCAGCTCCTGGTCCCATGCCTTCCACAAATATCTGGAATTTCCAGATACATTGTGAAGCTGCTGCAACATCCTTTTGCAAGATGAGCGCATAAACTCAAATCTGAGGCAGATGAAGGAATCACCCTACACAGATGCCTCTTTCCAAATACCTAGTGCTATCGTCCAAGTCTTTTAACTGAGTCCAGCGTCCTCTTGGTGATTACCCAAGGCTTTGTTAGACATGCAAATGAGACACTCATCTAGGATTTTCTTAGATGAGGACTTCGTGATGCGCTGCCTGCCTTACAGTGACAATGAAAGATTTTTTTTTTTGCTCGTACTGGAGACTTGCTGAGTGTGCATAGGAGAGCAAGCGCTCAGAAAGCAAGGTTTTGAGGAGCTGACAGCATTCGCAGCTGACAGCACACCAGTTCGCCTGTTTAGCGAAACCACCGTGAACAGTAGTGAGAAGTAGGCAGGCAGCCAACGGAGATTGCTGCCTCCTGCGCTCGTCTTCACCTTCCTTTCATCCTGCAACCTCACTTACCCTTCTAACCGAAGCTGTAGGCTTCAGGCTGGGGCTGGCTCCCTCTTTATACATTATTACTCTGACCTCCTAAAAGGGGCTTTGGACACTGGTACAGCTCAGAGTAATAAAGAAAGTGCAGTCACTGTTTCAGAATCAGCATCTAACACACCCAGTAATATTTGAAACACTGGATTATCTCAACACTCATACTAAGAACTAGTTTTCCAGCTAACTGCTAAGAAATGTTGACATTTTGAAACACGTTCCCTGATGAATTATTGCAATCAAGTTATGGGCATGGCACTATTTAGTAATATTTATTAGGTGCTGCAATTTTTAATAGTTTAAACATTATCAATGAATGAAGCAGGCAGTTATTAGGTAATAACCTGGACCCATTAAATATTCACTCTCTCCCTGTCTTATTCATTCCCCTACACCAACATTTTGTGATTCTAAAACATTTTGTTAGGGTGAAGGTATTCTGCAGCTGTGGGAATGGGAAAAGCAGGGATCAAGAGATGGAAGAGGGATAGTAAGGGAGGAGCAAGAGCTCAGAGTAACTCATGGGTAACTGGCAGCTCGAAGGCTGAAACTGCCAGATCCATCCTGGAAGTGAGCTTTTGCAAAACAGCTTCCTGCGATTGGGCCTTTGCAAGGGCAAAGAGCACTGGTGAATCCACTGACCTGCCAGCAGCCAAGGAGATGAGAGCCTGAAATCCCAGTTGCTCTGCATGGGCAGCAAGAGCCACACACCCAGTGTTATGCAGAGCAGCTCATTTCAGCCCCCAAAGTGGCACAGCCTGGCCAGCACAGTGCTATGCCCACACTAATAAACCTTGCTCGATGCAGCTATATTCTGCTAGTTCCAGAGCCGACTTCAGCTCTCCACTTGCGCAGCATCAACTTGCTCCAAAAGATCAAGACTTGAATGCCAATACTTATATTTTTAGAGACCCCCATACTGCATTTGAGCATTATTTCCACATGCTGCTGTGTTTTGCTAAGCCATTCTGCTCATTTCCAGGAGGATCCCAAGGGGTTAAGGAATTAGCCTGGGGCATGGGAAAGCTGAGCTTCATTCCTTGATCTGCCACAGAAACCCCAAGTGCCACTGGGCATATCACTCAGCGACTGCACTTGGGTCTCCTAACTGTAAAATAAGGATAGGAACCCTGTGAGGGTGTTGGCAAGAAGATAAAACGTATTACCATCTGTGAGGTGCTGCAATGCTGTGATAAGAAGGGCCATGCAAGAAACTTAGATAAACAGTTTCAAAACTCTCAGCTTTTTGGTGCTTTCTCTTCTACACTTGATGTACTCTGATTTCACACAGCCAGCTTCAGTCTTGTTTGCTCACAGCTTCCTAAGCATTAGAGGTTTCCAGCCCAAATAACAGGTCTTCCCTCAAGTTGCAAAAGGTCATGATCTTTACAATGGCAGTTTGCACTCTACGTTTTAAAGGGAGTAAGCAGAAATCTCCATAATGCTTTGAGGCCAGCAGACCTAAGGCTTTACACTTTGAGCACAAGAACATCTCTGTCATTTCCCAATGGCATCTCAGCGACCACAACATTCACCCTTGGAGCACTCCACCAAGCGAAGCCTTTTCCAGAAATGCTGCATCTCTAATGATTGCAAGCTCTGTTTTGCCCATCAGCACTCCAGCAGACTTTTTAGGAGCAAGAGGGAGAATTATAGATAAGTCATTCCCCAAAAGTCTTAGAAAAAGAAACCCAATCCTGTAAATACTTTCTAGGATCAGTGGTTTAAGCTTTCGTAGACACTGAATAACTACGAGATGACATGAAGTCACTGCAGGAAGATGTAAACAACCCATGAAAAAAACATCGCCTTTCAAAAGATAGGGTACTTCTAAGGCCACGGCATTCTAAACAGAATTATCTGATGCCAGCACTGTTTATTTGGTGTCTGAGGTCTCACATGCAGGGCAGCCACAGCTTATCAGAGAAGAGTTGTCACCCATTTAGAGAGAAGCTTTAAGCTAACAAATTCCTGCACTATGGAGATACCAACCACATGTGAGATTGGGGCTGATCGTACTCATTTTCCACTAGGGAAAGCAGTTGCCGGCACCACTACCTTCTTCCTCAAGATTAACACCAATCAAACAGCACAAGGAACAAATAGGTGAGCCAAGCAGGAGTCCTAACGTCAGTATTCCAGTCATCCAATGTGCATATATATACAGCTAAACACTTAATAGATTCAGTAACTTCAAAGCACCACATTACCTGGCTGAATTAACCCCCACTTCCACCCTATTAGAGGACGCTTAAGAGAATAAGAATCTTTCAGTTATGTTCAGCAATACAGTTGTCATGCACATTGGGGTACACCACACAGAAACCCAGCAAGAAAATAGTGTCAACGATTTTTTCAGTTTCTGAAATGACTTTGCTGACAGGCCAGTGTCATTCTGCAGGTTCATATAACATCAAATACCCTTCTGGCCCTTGAAGAACCTGTGAATTACAGTTAAATAAGCCCTAGTAGCTTGTTCCTTGACATTAACTGTAGAATTGTGTTGACATATGAAGAGTCAACTCATGTTGTGTTGCTCAGCATTTACCCTGTGCCAGCCAGGAGCATGCTTGGATAATTCTGTCTTAAGTAGTTACAAAACCAGCAGAACTCAGGAGAAAAGCCTCCTGCAAAATTTGGCATCATTCCAGTTCACCAGCTAAATGCTTCCATCTGATATTCAAAACAGGCAGGTGGAAAATTATCCAGAGACACACCATCATGTTCTGCCTGAACAAATGCAAGAAGGACTAAAATACCACTTTGGACAGTAAGTCAATTTAAATCTAAGTGTTTTCCCATCAATCCTCCAGTTTTTCTGGAAGATGCACAGGCTGTTCTGCTGTGGAAGAGACCTGTGTGTCTGAGGGCTTGGAGGGGGCTGTTAATTTATGTTTTCCTCCTCACTCAGTAGGATTCAAAGGGAGTCCAGCTTGTTTCACCATGCCAGTCTGTCATTTTATTCCACTAGGCCTCCAGTGCAAATAAAATCACCCAGTGGGTTTGTAAGGTCTGCTCACAACAGTGTAATAACTAATTACCCACAAAAGCTGTGATGATATTAAGCAGAGCATGCTCAGAACTTCATCTCACCTGACACCCAAAAAATTAACCCACATTACAAACACTGATCCCCAAGGTCAACTCCTCTCGTGATGAGATGGGTTTTGCTCTCACATAACAGGAGACACATCAGATGTAGTTCTTACATGGTATGATCTCCACGCTCAATACACTACCAGCCTCACAGGTTGCAAAGAGTCAGCGATCATGGCAGTGCTTCTGACATTGCAATGTCCATTAGAAAGACGTATTAGGCTTTATTAGAAACAAACAGGATTTGGTGCAAGGAGCCGTATTTCAATTACTTAAGCCCTAATGCCAAACTTGGTCTGTTTCAGAAGCAAGATAATACAGCACCCACATAGTGTGTTATCCTTGCTTTTCAGTAGCCATAGATAAGTATCATTATGTCACTGTGAAAAAATGCACTCAATTATCCTACGTTGTTATTACTTAATCTGCGTTTCAAAAAAAGCTTTAGACTGAAAAGATGTTAGATAAAGGCTAAGTATTGCAGATAAAGGCATTGCTTCATTGAATATATGCTGTAAAAGCATGAGCTGTGGTTGCACATATTTAAATGAACCAGGCTCCTCTCGGCGCGTTCCCATATTGGCAGAATCAGAGCCGCAACAGGCTGCTTGCACAAGAAGGTGGTTGGAGTGCTAAAAGCAAAATGCAGAGGTAGGCTAGGGAAGGAGCCTGCTTCGTGTAGGAGAGAGGCTTTGCAAAGACTTCCATAACGCTTGGCAGTGAATCTCCTCCCCGGTGCATAAAGACCAGGTCCCCACTAAGGTCTGTCCAGGCACCACACATATAACCAAGCTGCGTATGGCACGACTGAAGGTGATGGTCCATTCTGAGGCTTTCTCAAATGGGAAAAGGAGCTGTATTCAGAAGAGCGTGACCACCAGATTCTCATTCTCTACAGTCACCAGCGAGAGGTAGTAGGACTCTTACTTTGGATACCCATGTTTAGATTACAGCTGCAACCCCATGTCAGTGCTGTGCACTTTAATGGTCCCAGAAAATGGGTCTGGCGCTCTGAATTGACGACAAATTGATTGAAACCAGATGTTGTGAAAAATGCCTTTTCCAAGTTCAATGGCACATGAACGGTCTTAGCATGCCCCCGGATAATCTGACTTCTGTGCCCCAGTCTGCTGCAATAAACTAATTGGGAGGATAATATTTTGTCTCTGCATTGTGAACTCCTTGGGGAAAGGAGCTTTTTAATTGCATACACAGCCCATGACCTGGTAGGCTCTAAATCTCACTGGATGATGTGCAAAGTTACAGCGGGACCTCAGCTGAACACCCTGAGCTCATGTTACTGTCTGGATTAGCAAAACTTCAGACTATTAAATCGTCTGTATTCTTCAGGAAGAAACTCACTCACATTGCTGGGAGTTTGGTTTCCCCATTGAGCTAAGATCTTTTTTGGCATGGTCAAAAGAAGACAAACAATACACCATAGGTACAAAAGCACAGCAGTAAAAGCAGCATCAAGCTGTTGTTTGGCCAAGCCAGCAGATGCACTATGGCAGTATTGGCTTTGTAGGAGAGCAGAGGTGGCCAGAGCTTGCATGCTCAAGCCCCGTCACTTTGCAGACCTCATCATAACAGATATATTTACACTGGCTCCACCTAATTAACACACCCTGCCAGACCCAACCTTGCACTCTTCAGCGTGCACATGCAGAGCAAGACCCCAATTTGGTCAGCTTGTACTTCCCAAGGTAGATAAAAATGACCTCAAAAGCCAAGCTTGATTCACGGACTGCCATCAGACAGTCCCTGGGAGGATGATTGATTGATCCTGTTTACCTTCGGCACTGCAAGGCATTTAACATCAGGTTGGGAGAAGCGCAGCTTTGTAGTTGTTATTCTAATGGGCTTCAAGACAGAGCTATTTGTTTAGGAGCATGATAAGACTTTTCAGACCACTGGCTCCCCAGGCAAGGCTCTGAAAGTCTATTACAGTACATGCAAAGTCACAGCACTAAATATGCTCTGCAGAGTATGACCAAGAAAACATGTTCCTGTTTTTTCCTGTCATTATTTCCCTGTCAAAATTATATAAAGCCCAACAAATGCTACAGCATTCAGCTCACATCTGTCCCAAAAACTGGGGGAAGAAGCCTGCAGCTAAGGTACGGAAGAGAAAAGGTTGAGAGCAGACTCTCCTGGTGACTAATGCAGCCGAGATAAACATCTAGATGCTCGCTAAAACATATAGTATCACATGCAGATTAAAGGCTCGTTCTGAGATTTTGCAAGCAGCCAATGACTCCTAGCCAGCCATCTGCCCAGAAAGGGCCTCCGACTTGTCAACCAATCCATTTCCCGCCAGTGCCACAGGCTGGGTGATACCGATCTCTGCTGTGTTTTGTTATGAGAGCTTTGATGTACGAGTCTCCGCCGCAGCAGCAGCCCCCTTTAGGGAACAAAGCTGTGGTCTAGCCAGGCTCTTCACCAGTTGTCCAGGTATTAGGTTCTTTTTCCCAGCTTCAGGGCAACCCTATCACTAACCTTTTCCTGTGACCTTTTGCAGGGAACCTTCTGCTCTTGGCCATCTGCGTCCTCTCCCCCTTCTCTTTTAAAGCATTCACCTGAGCGTTTGCAGCAAGCAATTACACACACTCTGGTTTGCATCAGTCACAAAAGCTGTAAGCCTCCAATTAACCACCTCATGCCTTTTAATGATACAACGCTAAACAAGGAAGAGAATTAGAGGGAACATCCTCAGAAGTGGTTTGCAGCAGGACAGAGCAGTCTTTATTATTGTTTATATTAGGGTAGCACCTAGGAAACTCAGCTAGAGGCTGTGAAAACAAATAGAGAACGTGGGGAATTAATTTAATACGGAGAATTTATAGTCTATAGGACAAGACAGAGTAGGTGGATGAGGTGTAGTGTAATGAGGAGAACACAATGATTTTCTAAGTATCAGAATAACCTGCCAGCACCCTTCACTCATCACTGCCAAGTTCCTATATCCTCCCTCCTCGACACTACTTCCAGAGTGTGAATGCTGGCAGAGGGCTCAATAGCAAAGATGAGTGCTGCTTTGACTCGCAGAAGACCCATGTGGCAAAGTGCAGGGGAACATGTTGTCTCTGTCTTCAAAAGATAGCTGAAGATACTGCACCTGCTCGGAAGGTTTCAGGCAAAACGGCATTTCAGAGGAATTCACCAATTCAGCAAAATCTCAACAAGGTGAGTCAATTTTGCCCAGGTTCCCATGAAACTCTCACAGGGCTCCAAACATCAGAAACCTGCTGAGTTTCCTGCCTGGTCACCCATCTGGTTCCTCCACCGTTCAGGTTTCCAGGGCCCTGGGGCTGCCTGCTGCCAAATAGGCCGCTTCGCAAGAGGGCATTTCATTGCTTCCACACTTCTCAGTTTGGGGTGTCCCAGATGTCAGACCATCTCAGGGAGGCAACACAAGAGCATCCACAGATAGAGAGCCCGTGAAACGAAGCTGAGAGGCTCCGCACTCCAGAGATCGGGTCTTGAGACAACCCACAGTGCAAGCTGGTGCACTATTTCCTTTTGCAGAATTTCTACCTGGTAGGGTTTTGCTCCACTTCAGAGGGAATTCAGCCTAATTTCATCAAAACTAAACTTCTTCCCAAAACAGGATCATCTTATTAAACCCATTCCTAGCAGATGCGCTCAGAGGGCAGCTGTAGCTATTTCCCTCTCAACAGCAGCCTCTGCACATCAGTCCTGTTTCAGCTGCTCTCAGGTCAGAAGCAGAGAGCTGTATAACCTGTACAGCCCACCAGAAACACTGTGGGGATATACAAATCAGTCAAATCTAAATTGCCTGGTCTGGAAGGTAGATGATACAAACTATCTTACAGTCCCATGAGCTCCCCAAGGGAGGTGAATGAGGTAAAATCTCTGTAATTTATCCATCAGCTTCTAATGGAAATATTTGATCTGCCTGAGGACTACACACCTGATATCGCGAGTGACTACAGCGCTGTGGGCTGACCCCAGGGCTCAGACCAGTTCATCAGACCCACAGACATAGGAAATGGGGGAAAGAGGACAGATTTTGGAAACAAAAGGGACTGAAGGATGCTTAACGTATACAAGAGGTTTCTTGTTCTGCTTCATGTAACACTGGACATTTCTCACTGCTCATGGACCAAGAGATAGCAGCAGCAGCTGCTGGCACAGACACCTTTGCTTACCTTGTTCAGTCACCAATAGGCTCCTCTGGGAGCCTAATTTTATCTACGCTATGAGAAACGTGTTTCCAGAAGTCTGTGTTGTTCCCAAAGACATACCTGCAACGTGTCAAGCAAGCGCCGAGGCTCCTCCTTGGGATGCGGCTGGGATGCTGTGAAAGCTGAGAGCTCCTGAGCACGCTGTGGGGAAGTTCTCCTGGGAAACATCTGTGGGAGACACTGACACCATCTGAGGGTTATGTGGGGCTTGAGCAACAAACCATTTGTCAAGACATGATTGTTAGGATGTTTACTCACAAAATTGGCCTTTTCACCAGTGCACCATAAGTGGTTTCTGAAAGCAGCCCTGACCACCAAGAAAACGGTCTCACCAAATCAATCAACAGGAACAAGAGTGCATCCAGCAGCCAGAGGAATCAGTTTCTAGCACAAGGACCAGCTACTTTTCCCTCAGCTTCACAGCTCCCATTTGTCCATATTCTTAACCCCTCTAATTGTAGATCAGTAAATTATATGGGGGTTTAGATTAATAACAATGAGGATCCTTTGGCAGGACAAAGGGCCTTTTGTTTTCTTCCTCCATGCAAAAGCATTGACCATGCTATACAGTAGGTGTGGTGATTTATTTTTTTCACTTCTTTTGCTGTCTTTCCTGTCCATATCATGATGGTTGTGTTGAGAAGTTAATAAAGAGGAGAAACACACCAGAAAGAAAACCCAGCTCTACACTCACCTTTTTTGCTGAATATGAAATTCATTGCTTATTTCATATGTTTGTAATGGATCCACAAAGTTCACTTAGACCAAAGACATAAGTGGTCTGCTCCAAAGTCATGAGGAACACCCCCACAGCTGGATGACTTCAGATGAGAGTCAACAGGACAGAGGACGAAAGCTAAATAATCCCATTTTAGTGGCAAAGAGGAGGGAAGGGAGGAAGACTCAGAGCGCCCACATTACTGTGTGCATGAGCCCAAGCGACCTACCCAGGGTGAGGGTGGGCATCTGTAAGAGGCCCAGGGGAAGACACATGCTCTGAATCAAAAGTCAATGGCTCAGCAATAAAAGCCTCCCTCAGGGCTAAGACCACCCTTCAAGGGCAGCAAGTCTTACTGTCGATCAACACAGGAAAAAGATAGCAGTGGGGACCACAGCAGGGATCACTATCTCCATGGCAGAACTAAAGGCAAGGAGGGAGAGGGAAAAGAAAGGGAGCTTATCATTAAACAGTACTAATAAACATTTCTGAGCACGCTTGCTCCTCTCCCTGCAGGAGCATCTTCACCCTAAGCACTGATGGGCTTCAGGTGGGATGAGTCAGATCCAGACCTCCCAGTCCTGATATCCCTGTTGGAAAAATATCTTGAGGTAGCTGTGGATTGTACAGATACAGGGTTGCTTTGGGGTGTCCTGCACAGTGTTGGAGAGAGTGGTGTGTTGACTCGATGTGTTGCTCCATACAAGCCTCTCAGAAGACACCTGTGAAAAATGGGTATGTTGCAGATGAGAAGGAGATAGTTTCCCTTCCTTCCGAGCAACTGAACATCAAGGAAAACACTATCGCGAGGTGTTTGACAGGAGAAACAAGCCAGAACTTCAGTTTCATTCAGCGCTTGTGCTTTAATGCCAAGCCACAATTTATTTCATTAAGAAGAAAAAAGCAGTAAAGGAAACACTTACCAGGATGAACAAGCTGTCTGCTGTGGCCTGGAGGCATGAAGGTGGCTTAAGCAATAGCAGAGATCAGGATATCCAGGTCAGTAGCCAGCACTGCCCTTGACCTCATTGGCCACCAGGTGAGATGGCTGCTCACATGACGCAGTCAGGCGCTGCTCCTGTGGTTGGTGCTATGGCCTTTGCAAGCTGCTCCAACAGGATTTACAGACCGCTCTCTTATCAAACCTGATGGATTTCCTCCCCGGCTCCTTTCCCAGCCCTTGCCCTGCACTGGGAGATACAGAGCACGACACAGCATTGAGGACTGACCTTATGTCTAGAAAGAAAAGGCCATCACTGTAATTTTGCTTTCCAAGGCTCTGGATTTTTAGCAAACTCCTACTCTTTCCTGAGTTCACCTTCCCGAGAGAAGAGCAACTTCAGGAAATCGTGTCAGTCAAGAGTCCAGGAAAGAAAACTGTAATGCGATATAGGTCTAACCCGCAGAAATGCTGGGAACGTCTCCTTTTACAGTGGGCCCTTCCAAAAGGAAACCAACCCACTGTAAATAATGTGTCTGGGAAGAGAAGACAAACTTTTAACCCTTCCCTTGCCTCTACTGTTTGCTGAGTCAAACTGCAGCTTTCCTTGAAGCCAGGCAAAGTCACCCTCTCTACGCTTCCTAGCTCTGTTCTCCAGCTCTGGGTAGCCCAGAGATCCCACTGTTTTGCTAATCCCACTGCATGAAACTGGGATTCAAGTCAAATTAGCCAGGTGCATGAATGGGTGGTGCTCCAGGCCCTACAGGTTTGGTGTCTGCGCCTGGCCCTCCCAGCCTGCACCATTCCCCCAGCTCCACCTGGACATCCAAGGGAAGGGAGCGAATGTAGAAAGGGTCATTCTGTCTCTTCCCGAGTGCCATTCCCAGGGCTTACACAAAGTCCTGCTATTGGTACAGAGCACAAGCACATACACTCTTATATATCTCTAAGTGTTTTTAGCTCAGTGTCCTCAAATACAACAAGTAACAAATGCATCTTTTCCTTTAAAAGCACTTCTTTCTATTACTGCTTAAAGCACGGACTCAAGATACTGCATCTCCCAAACTCAGATTAACAGTTCGAATCACATTTCACTGTACAGGGTCTGGCTCTGAAGGGAGAGCAGGCAGTCCTTCCAACATTAGCCAAGAGCAGTCACTGGGATTGCTTGTACAAACAGACATAGGATGCTTGCAAAGACAAGCTTAGAGACCTTGATCCACCAGCATTCCTGAACATGCGCTTAATTCTCCCCAACCACGAAGTACCCAAAGCATGCGCTGAAATGCTTCGCTGAGTAAGAATGGGCTTAATCACATGCTTAAACACTTACTGCATGAGTACTTCAGAGATTAAGATTGATTAGGTCCTTCTCCTCCCTGTACCTCATGCTTCCCTTCCTCATCAGGAAAATCTCATTTCTGAAGACACGAGGCTCACAGAATGCAAGGAGACAAAGGGAATGTATTTTTCAACAGGCTGCAAGTTTTCCAGCTTCCTGCCCTTGACCACAGAAGACTTGAACCTTTTTTGGGAGAAAACACTTAATTTGCTTACAAAGCCATTACATCATGAGGTCAGAGTCCAAATCATATAGATTTTCCTTCAGTATTGTAATGAAAATCTTAGTTCCCAGGACTTTCAACTCCAACTCCTTTAAAAAGAACAAAAGCCAGATTTTCAGAGCTTGGCTCAGTGAAATGAAGTTATTAATGTTAATATACTTTATTGATCTTAAAGGAATACAGCATGGAAACAAAGGCTATTAATTGAGAGAGAGGCTCTGTTTACATTAACAAGTCATTCAGCACAAAAGGAGCAGATCCAAACTGAGGTCCCCACAAGTACAATATACGCAGTTCAAGTGTTCGCTTCAGCCTAGGTTTAGTCTGGTCCCCAGTGTCATTTGGACCAAACTTGTCCACATTTTTTGACTGGAAGCTATTCTAGGAAGCCATCACTGTTTCAGATCCCCATGTCCCTGTCCAGGTAGAAGCACATTTGCTGTGCCCCTGGAGTGGACCGTCTGGGTTAGCGTTCCAAAGGCATCTAGCCAGCGTGCACCAAAACTGCTCTGCTGTCCAGACCAACACACAGTAAGTGGAGACGACCACGGGATTCGCTTCCAGACTGCTCTGTTGCTCCAAACAAAAGCACAAATGCAGAAGGAGAAAAAAACTCTCCAAGGACAGCGAAGTCCCAAGGCAGGGTGCAATAGATGCCCAGCACTCTGTCACTAGGACTGTTCATTTTGGTCATCAACTTTTCCTACAGTTTAGAAGCAACTGTAGGATGTAAAATTGCTGCCCAACAGTGACTCCCACAGTAGGCTACTATACAGACTATGCCCTTAACAGTGTTTGCATTACAGGGGGACAATGTTCACCATAACAGAGGACTTTGGCACAGACTGCCCATCTGAAAGGGTGGATGAAATTATTCTGCCATAGGACAAGAATGACCAGAAATACATGTCCATAGTTTGAATAAATGCATGCCACCATCAGCCAAGCGTGCAAAGTGAACTTCTTTGCAAAGCAATGCAAAACTCATCTTCAGCAGCAGTTGGGAGGACAAAATACGAATAAAGAGTGAGGAAATTCAATTGCATAGACAACTCCCATCAGCTACACCAAGATCATAGGAACAGAGGAAATGGTCTGCTGGGTCAGCAGGACGGTGCATCTCCTCCCAGTAAAGATACTTCAGCAGTTGCAGCAAGACAATCTTTAGAGGGAGCACACAAGCCTGGCCACTATTTGCAGTCCATTCACCTCACACTCCTCCTAGCATCCACAGTTATTGCTGGGGATGGTAGGGCACACATCCTTCCCTACCTTCTCTAACCCTTTTGAACTTGCTGATAGTATATCTGCCTCACTATTTCCCGTGGCAGCAAATTCCCTGCTGTGTAAAAAAGCACTTTCTATTATCCCTTTTAAATGGATCTCCCACTTGTTGCCTTATGTCTCCCCTCATTCCAGCATTGTGGGATTTTTCAAACCCCAGAACAACTGTTTCTCACCACAGTGCTCCATCTGTAATGTTTTGTTAGAGAAAGAAGCATCATGCCATGCAAGGAGCCTCAACACAATTCCTTGGAGGTTCCGAGAAATTCAGGAGGAAAGCAAGTTTGAAAGATAGACCTAGAGTTTATGAATTGTCCCTGTTGGCTTGCAGTCTCTGTATCCTCTCTGCACTGTGCACAGGACATGGTAAAGAGTTGAGAATGGTTCAGTTTTTTGTACTAGCAGCTCAGTTGTATTATTATTGGCTACTCCAAAGGTACATACTAGATGCTGAAGTTAGCTCTTAAATATGTCTTTAGCTGTTTCAGCTTCCTCAAAATGTTCATGTCCTTGTTCCCTCCTGTGAGAAAAAATCACATGCTGAGGGAGAGCCTCTGCCGAGTGGCGATCACAGCTAATAAAAGCCTTTGCTGCCCTTTGCGGCAGAAAGGGATGCAGGTCCCTCAGGGGTGGCTTTGCTGGCTGCCACCTGAGGAGCGCCTGACCTTTCTCAGAGCCAACAAACAGATAGATTTGGGATTAGGGAAGGCACAGGACTCTGTTGTAGGGAATCTGTTGTCAGTCCTTATCCAGGATGAACCCCAAGCCAGAAGACAACTAAAAAACTTGTAAGGGATGGACAGATTCCTTCTGAAGCCCCAGGATAGGGAAAGCTGCAAAGAGCTGGGACCTACAGGGTCTCTGCGAGCAGGGGTTGTGCTATGAAAGGCCAAAAACAGACCGGGGGGACAGGAGCTTATCACTTGTCCCAGTAAGGCTCTTGCAGGTCTTGGCCAGATGGTTAAAGCACATCAGCAACTGGCAGTGCTGATAGTGGCCTTGATCATTTAAAGAGTACTGGAAGAAATGAGGCAGAGTCCCTCCGACAACTCTGTTTAGCCCAGGCCAACATACTGAGCTAGGCTTTAGACTGAAACACCTCCTCTTTCAGCCTCTCCTGGAAATACAGATGAACCAGGATCAGACCACTCCATTTATGAGGCTCTCCATTGCCACCTTCCTTCAGACCCAGCTGTCCAAATCCTCGCACCACATCGAATTTCTCACAGCAAGCATGATCTCCACAACAGGGGCCCCACAGAGTTGGGATGTCTAGGCACGATGCCAGGGTCTCTCTCTGACCCCGCGCACACCAGACACAGCTTGCTTCGCGATCCACTGACCCACAGCTGGTGGCTGGGGTTAGGGAGCAGAAGACAGACCCAAAAAGCCTGCAGGAAGGCAGACAGCCCAGTGACGCTTTCATTCCCTTTCAAATGACCTCAGAGCGTGCGCAATGCCCATTCCTGCACTGGGAGAGATGGTACTTCAGAGACATGCAGTGACGCTATATAACCTGAATCACAAGGAGTCCAGCTAAAAGGGTCTGCTCTGGCTCTTTATGTTAAACATATGCTTCTGTACTTTCCTGCACTCAGTTATGTATGGAGCACGGGGGCAGCTAATCCCAAACCTCCCTGCCACAACCTGCCCCTGCCTTGAAATAGGCCCCAGTGCAATGAAGAGAAACGTTCCTTTTTCAAACTTCCAAAGACTACCATAAACACTGGGGATAATTAAAACGTGAACATTATGAAAAATACACTGGCAAGGACTCAAGGCTGTGGAGCTGGAAAGGCAGGTAGCTTAAAGAAGTGCCAGATATTTAACTGGTCTCCCAGATTAGCAGATGTTTTTCAACCTAACGTTGCAAAAACTTACGAACTTAGATGTGTTTCTAAATCAGAACCAGAGAAGAGAAGGTGTGCTGTGTATTGGGACCATATCAAGTACTTTTCCAGCACTGTAAGATCTTTTCTTTAAAAGGGGGGGGGGGGGGGGGGGGGGGGGAGGAGGGGGGATGTAGAGAGAAAAAAATAGGCTTGTTTAAAGGATTCTGGATGCTTACCTAAATTGTGTAAAAAAAGGAAAATTCCTTCCCCAAACCAAAAAGACTCGGATGCAATTAAGATGGAGATAGCATCAGCCCATTTCCCTGTCTGGTATTAAGCTATTCAAAGGGAGTACTGCAGAATACAGTGGCTGCAGCTGATAGAGTCTTAGTGATATTTAGGTGGTTATTTTCTTTTTTTTTTTTTTTTACTCAATTATCTCAAAAGAAACTATTCAGCAGCTCACTTTTGAAAAACAGCCTTCCTCACCTGGTACGAGACAATCTGTTACAGCACTGCAATTACAAAATCATCCCAAAGCCCCCGGTCGGTTTGTCTTCCCACTAGCGGCTCCTCTACGGCCAGAGAGGCAGAGTGCACATCTAAAGATCCTCTCTGCTACTCTGCTACACCTTTGAGGAGATTTACAGGGATTTGCACATGTTTTTCTCGCTCAAAGAAAGATTATGTGGCATGATTAAGAGATACTCTAGGAAAGAAGCTACTGTGTTCGACAAGCTTCTTGACATTCCCTTTGTTTGATATAAGACACATCAGTTATTAACGGGAATGTATTTAAGCTGCTGCTTAGCCTCAGTAATGCCATCTTTAATAACAAACATTTCTTCTCTCCCCTCTCTGCAGTGGCAGCCATTGTCCAGTAATTTCTGGATGAATTATTCTGTATCAATATATAAAATTTTTATACATATATATGCAATCTGCCCTGCCATGTGTAAAGCAATGGGAGAGTTGAGACCATCTAAGGTGAGTTACAGCTTTTCCTGTATCATGGGAGATGGAAATGCAAGGACTTTCTGGGTCACTGAATCCAGAACCTCGTGACCATACTGTGCGACTCCTTACAGAAACCGACATTCCTCTATTAAAAAAAGGAAAAAAAATAATATGAGAGGGACATTGTATAGGTAGGGATCCACAACGCTGCAGATTAAAAAACAAAATCTGTCACTTTGAAAAAGTGTTACCATTGTCTTCAGAAACTACTCCCAGAGACATTTAATTCTGGGTGGACCTCTCCTTCCTACGTTTGCAATGCAAGGAAACCTGAGAAAAAAACTACTCTGCCTTTCTGGTGGGTGACAGTAGGAAGGACACAGAGGAACCACAAAGAAAGGTGTCTGCCCAGCAGATCTTGCTACGGAACGGACAGGCTGCACGCATATCCTTGAAATTCGTACCAGTCACAGCACCCACGCCAGTTGTATGTCCGCCACTTCACAGATGCCAGAGCAGAAGATGGACCTGCAGAAACCAGCCCATGCTCTGGGTCTGCTCCATCAGACATGCACGCACCGTAAGCCTCCAGCCTTCCCACCAGGCAAACTCAAAGCCGTTGCTGCAAAGGGAAGCAGTGCTGTCTACAGTTAGCTCCTTTCTCCTTTGCTGGCAGAGACTCACCTCCAGTCCTACGGGAAGAAAGAAACTGCGACAGAGACCAGTGGGTGACACAACTGTCACTTCTTTCCATAACCTTGTCAGGGTTGTGATACAGTCAGCTACCGTACCTAAACAGGGAACCAGGGACAGCAAGTCTATGCTCTCCTCCACCCAGCCCAGCTCCCAGAGCACGCAGCTCTTGGGGATTCATTTACTGGACATTTCTGAGGGACACCCGTTGTGTTACACAGGTCTATTTGGTTACAGAAACTTACCATCTGCCCCTGTGTTTTACCAACCAAAGTCTGCAAGCACCCTGACAGCGAGGAGGGTTAATATTACATTTCCACCTGCTCCGTAACAGGAGCTGCCCATAAGCAACACCCTGAAGATGCCTCTGAGCTCCTAAATCCCACCTTGCCCTTAAAAAAATGCCAGCTATGGGAAGAACAAAAGGAGCCATGACAATCCAGTTCCCTCAAAGCACAAGTCACATCCACAGCAACATTTAAAACGTGCTCCATTGCCTGCATGGCTAAATGCAGGGAACATTAATGGGTCACATCAAAGAGACACCTAAGTGGTGACAATGCCAATATAAAACCATTCACTGGGTCTGCACCAATGTAACAAACTTTAAAAAAGTATTAAAACAGACTGTTTATTACAGCATATGATGTGTTATATTAATTTACACAATGATATATATATAAAAACAGCCATTGATGATGTACAGTAAATTGGACATCAACAGGAATATTAAAACTACTGATACTCATGCACGTGACATGCATATGTTTTTTTTTTTTCTTTTTCAAAAGCAGTTTTACACAATATACTGAAGTTACTAAGCCTTGGTCAGCTGCTCCAACAGTTTACTCTGAACACCGCTGCCATCCGCAGCGGGACTCCCAGGAGATCGGAGCAGAGCGCACCCCAGAGAAGGCAACTTAACCTCGGAGACAGATTGAACAGGAGCCCTTTCCTGGTAGGGGAAGGCTGGGGGAGGACAGAGGTGAGTTTCAAGAAGAGAATCAACAAGAAAAGAAAAAAAAAAACACAGGCCAGACTACTAGGAGGAAAAAGTTCAAGATGTGGCAACAGGAGCAGCAGAAAGGGACAAACAAAACCATGAAGACCACCCGCACTCCCTCCCCCTTATTCCCTAAAAACTTATGACCTTAAGCTGTCGATATCCTGTATAAGACCCAGAACTGGAAAAATTAGGCAAGGAAGATCCGTTCCCAGAAACATTAGCCTTTTTTCAAAGCCTTCTGATACCACGCACTGGAGACTGTTCACCACTGAAATGGCAGTGTTATGGTTTTCTTTTTAAACAAGTATAATGGTCTTTTATTTCCACGTAAAAGGCACTAGTATCCACCCAAGTTCTGAAGACAAGTGACATAATTTACCTTAAGTTTTAAATATTTGTATAAAAAAAAATCTGTGGAAATATGTACACAAAAGCACCTTGCTTCTGAGAGCAGAAGCAGATACATTCCACCAAGTCACCTCACTAGACGGTTGTCATGAGCTTCAGGGAGCCCGACCGAAAGCGCAGGATTTTCTTCTTGAGGTTATGGGAGGCTTTGATTTTGACAAAGGCCTTCGCCGCATTTTCATGCAGCTCCGGCGCCGTGACCGTTTGGATGGGGAGTGTCTGCACAAACTGAGACCAAATAAGGCCCCCGCTCTCATCAGAGTCGCTGGTGGTCGTGCTCTCCCCTACGAACTCCACCTCGCTCAGGCTCGACTCACTGTCTCCAAAGCAGTTCATCGTGTAATTGCTCTGCTCGTCCTCGCTTGTGTCCACCACGGTGGAGTGGAACAAGGACTCGCACTCCGCCGAGTACTCCGAGTCGCTGGCCACGTAGGCGTACGGGCTGACGTAGGGCAGGGGGACTTGCGAGTAGACCCCCACACCTTCCCGCCGGTTCCTCCTTGCCCTCCGTAGGGCCTCCTCATAGGAAATCTCTGCCGATGACTTCCACCGGCGGTAGTCGGCCCGCTTGTGTTTAGGCTTGGCCACTACAACCTCTCGGCCATGCCCGTGGGATCGGATGGTGGATTTGTGCAGGCCAGTCTGCCGACTCTGGAGACCCGACTCCGGCTGCAAGCCGCTGCCTCTCTTCCCCCGCGAGGAGGGTTTTTTCAGTTTCTTATTTGTATCCAACTCATCAGGAAAGCGGCACTTCTTGCCGACTGGCTTGGTTTTCTCCCGCAAGGTCTGCGAACCGTTTTCCAGCCCGTTGGCAAGGTGGGGCCTGTGTTTCAGTGCAGAGCTTTTCAAAATCTTGACGTTTCGGGTGCCTTTGTGAAGCTTCACGCTTTGCTGCTGGGCCGGTATGTACTGGGCGTTCACCAGCAACCCATCATCCAGGCTCTGGGAGGAAGAGCCCTCGCTTTTGAAATCCAGCGTGGGCCTCTCCTCGATGGCAGGCGACGAGGAGCGAGCTGCCTGCAAGCCACTCTTCAGCAGGATTTTTTTGGGAGGCTGGCTGACCCTGTTCTCCGGCTGCAGCACCACCGTCTTCCGCGGGCTCTCTTTAGGAGACGCGGCAAAGAGCTGGCCGTTCTCCTTGGGGACGTCCCCTGCCGTGGTCACTGCGTTGCGGTTGAGCTCCGGAGGCGCCGGTTTGACGCCCCGTGGTACGTGCTTGCTCTGAAGTTCGCTTGCCGCACCGGGCGGGAAAGCCGCTGGCAAAGGTGCCTTCCTACTCTCCAGCTGCTCTCCAGCTGGCTCCCTCGGCCTCTGCTTTAATGGGGAGGGTGCTGTGTGGTCTAGAGCAGTGGTCCCACCAGAAGGCAAGCATGCTTGCTTGGAGCTTTTCAGGTTCACGACGTTACCATGAGCCACCACCCCTGCAGGCTGCCTGACACACATGCTTCCATGCCTCAAGATCCCTTTGGAGGGATCGGCGTTGAGACTCGTCCTCGGTTTGTTAGTCCTTACCGCGTGAGTCTTTTTCTGAACCAGGCTTAAGATGTAACCGTCTATCCTCTTGCTGGTGGAAGGGCATGGCGCCGGCCAGGATCCTTGTGGGAAAAAGCCGTTGGCGGATTTTCCCGAGTCCGTTTCAGATCCGGCGCAAACGTCGCTAATATCACAACCAAGCCTCTCCTCTTCTCGCTGGGGGTTTTCAGTCACGGGGAGAAGAAACATGGGACTCTGCACAGCTACCGCATGGAGTGGGCTGGGGTACCGGTAGACGTCATTCCCGTTTTTAGACACCAGATCGCACTGGTACTTTGGATGTACATCTGCAACGACATCGAGGGAATTTGAGTGCGGTGTGGACAAAGAGCGACAGACAGAGCCTGCGGTCTGGTCCTCATGCTGGCCTTCCTTATTATAGTCCATCCAGCCTATGAGATCTGAAAGGCATTTTAGAAGAGTTTAGAGAGCCTGCCAGGGACAGTTCTGCTATGTTTTTAATGTGCCATCAAGGACTCCGGTCCCATCTACACACACGATGCAACGTTTAAACAACAGCAGCGCTGTTCAAACAGGAGAAACCTTGCAATCAGGGATGCCGTTTAAGCGATATAAAAGCAGCACTATTCTTCTGGGGGTCTCTTTGTAACTGCATCTATGTAGGATTTGCCCCAATATGACTACATGGTTAAAAAAATAAAAATCACAGCCCTAATGAGAACATTTGCTTTGGTTTCAAACCTGTGCCTAGGTTGCTAAGAGCTTCCTATTCTACTTCCAAGCCACCCAGAAGTCTGTAAGGGTCTTTTCTGTTTATATGCTACACAGGCACCTCTGAAACTCACTGCGGGCCTCAGCACATATGAATTTTATATTTTACTTTGCTAAATCCAAAGGGAAATGTAAGAAATATAGACAAGAGTCCAATGAATTCTTTTAGCTTATTGACAAATTTCACTTCCAGATTTTTTCAAGCGTATTTTGGGTCAAAAAAAAAATCCAGATTTAATTTTGTTGTTGTTATTAGTGTTACCACTATTATTATCATCATAATTATTTTATAATTATAATAATGCCAATAATTGTAACAGATACTCCTTCTGAGCAATAAAGGGTTAAAGAATGGTAAACAGGCTCATCTTTCCACACAAGTACAAGGAGTGCAGGTCAATCCAGCTGACATCCTAGCCTTGGCTCTGCAAAGAGAGTTCTGTAAGAGAAATCCAGTGCGTTTCAGAATGCATGAGTCAGATTTAATGGCTGAGGAACTCACTTGGGAGGTAAGCAACCTTAGGAGCAGGGCTTCAATCCAAACACCTAAGATTATTATTTTCTTAAGCTTATGTTGCCCTTGTCTTCTTGGGTAGGGGTACAATCTAAATGATCCTTCTAGATCACTGTCAGTCCTGTTTTCTACCCTTGGGCTAGAAACTTCAGCCAGGGTACTCAAATTTGAATGCTCAGTGCTCATCACTTATCTAAGGCTTATTTCAAAAGAGGTCTCACAGACACTGATGAAAATAGGTGATAGAGATGATGTTCCTGTGCGAGCAGGAGAGGAAGAACAGGGAAGTCAGGAGCATGAACTTCCTCCAGATCACCTCACAGTTTTCCCACATTTCCTAAATTCTACCTCAGTCAGGAAATGTTGACAGAAACACTTCTTTGAAACGTGCCAGTTTGTGAAATTTCATCTCTGAAAGTGAGACGGTATGAGTAATGAGAGTTTTAGGATTTCGTGATGTATACAGAAAAACACAGCAATGCAATCTGCTGGAAATCCTTGTGTATGTTTTTCTTTTTATGTGTGGCTGATGAAGATCACATATACCTTACATCAGGGAGCATTCAATTACCTCAAGCTGTTCAAAGGATAACTTAGAGGGCTTCTCAGCATCTCAGAATGAATGTATCCCAGGCTGTATTTTCCCACTTTAGAGTTAGAAGAACTTGAATTATTTTGTCTTCGATTCACAAAAAAATCACTGTAAGTTAACTGTAAAGAGCAGAATGGAAATTGGAAATACTATGTTAGGAGCATCCTCCACAACCCAGAATGAACTAAGGCTTCTGAATGAGTATGGCTGCAACCAATAACACTTGATCACAGAAGTCCTGCTGAAGTGTCCTTTCTGGACCACAGACAGAGGCCACCCTCCTGTTTAACCATCCCAGACATTAAGGCTTGCATCTTCAGCCTAGTGTTCAAGGAAAGTCAATAGCTCTTTGCCAAAGAGACAATATACTTTTTCCCTGTTCATCATGTCTGTTTGTCTGTACTGTATAAATGCAGGACACACCTCAGCATGGTCACCTAGGGGTTGAGGACCATCAGAACTGACAAAACAACCGCTACAGACAGACTGATGTGCACCCTGACCTCCTAAAACCTGCAGCTGGCTCCTTGCTCTGTCACTTTACTGAGGACATGGCTGTTGAGGTATCTTTCATTATTGCTATTTAGTAAAAATGCTTTTCTAAAGGAAACCGTGAGAAATGAGCTGACTAATGTGTTTATGTGTATAGGTACCACTGCCCTCTACTGGGTAGAGCAGCTGTCGTATTTCCGCATGTTCTTTCCATGTGTTTAGACTGTCATATTCACATGTGAGGCTGGACTGGTGGAGGGCCAACGGTCCTGCCTTGTGACCCATGTACGTGATAGGCACTGGAATCTTTTCAGAGCACAATACATCAAATGAAAGGAAGAAGGGTTAATCCAACCCAGATACTCCTGAGGCAGTATTTCCAAAGCCAAAGCCACCTCCTGGAGTATGATGTATTCGACCTGCTTTTACTATACCTGCAGATTTAGGGCGTCCATCTGAGATATTCAGTGTTGCCTCCAAAGGGCTGCAAAAGCAAGTGCTAGAATGGCAACTGGATAAACACTCACTGAAGACAGAGTTAGATGAATTGGAGAGCGATCCAGAAGCTCCATCACTCAGCTCATAAAACCCTACAAAAATAAGAGTTTGGATTTATATTAGTTATGTCTACACAAAGTTACCATTTGTGTCCCTAGAAAGGCAGTCAAGCTCATGTTTATGTTGGCTTGCTCTATTGCAATTAGTTATAGGATTTCATTCAGTCACCCAAAATACAGTGCACAATTTAGTAATATCCTTATTGCTATGAAGGACTCTGTTTAAAAGCAAAGCACTTAAAAGTAAAAAAGCAGAACTTTACTTAGCATATGAAATTTTGGGGTTTTTTTAACTTTTACAGGGGTTGGGGTTTTAGCCTTTACAAAGGTTTTCAGATTTTAGCAAGAAGGATCCAGGCTGTGTTTGACAGCCTGCTCATTTATTAGGGTATTATACTTCCAAGACAGACTCTCCAGCTATTACTTGACTAAAAATTTTTACCAAGTATTGGGTCCAATGCTATCCATTATTTTCCTCAAAGTTCTAGAGATGAATATAATACTCATGGATGACACAAAAGAAGGAAAATGGTAAATAACGTGCAGACAGAGAAAATTTAATTTCCTGGTAAACTGAGACTACTCAAGCAAAGTATGACATACCGTAATCAAAACTTAAACTGTACATTTAGGAATAAGGAATCCAGGGCATGTCTACAGAATGGGGATGCATCCTGGAAAACAATAATCCTGAAAAGGACTTGGTGAACACGGAAAAGTGGCTCAATCAAGCTTAATGATGTGGCAAAAAAAGCTAATGAGATTGTTGGATGTACAAAGAGGCTAATGAATAGCAGTAGGGAAATTACTTCAGCAGTCTATACAGCACTGGTAAGAAAGACATTGGAACGGTGTGCCTAGTCCTCGAATCCAGCACGCTTAAAACAAAGCTAAAAAATTGGAAAGGAGCCATAAGGCTATTTAAGAGCTGGGAAAAATGCCTTAAAACAAATGACTTAATGAACTTGACCTGTTTAGCTCCTCAAAAAGTCAGGAATTATACTGTATAGCACCTGCAAGAGGAGAAAAAGCTAGGTACTAGAAAAGACCTTACTCCATGGGAGAAAAGCACATAAAAATATCAGCACTGGAACAAGTCAAATTCAGATTAGAAATCAGTAACGGTTTTAACAATTGCAAGCTGGTGGATTCTCCACTTTTTAGTCTCTTCAGAACAAGTCTAGATGCCTCTAGGAAAGGTTCCCCATAGTTAAATACCACTTACTGGCTTCAACACAGTTAGAATGGGATGAAATTCAATACATGAGGGATCAGATTGTTTGATTCAATGATCCCTTCTGGCTGTAAGATCAATTTTGACATCTTCCTCCTGCTGGTGGTGCTTCCTTTCACCATTTTTCCTGCAGCCTCCTTCCTAATATGCAGACGAATTAGAACTTTTTGAACTAATTTGTGGGTGGCCTTGGAAAAAAAAAATGCCCCAAACACTAAAAAGAGTAATTTGTAAAAAAATTAAAAATTGTAAAAAAAAAAAATTTAATTAAGCTTGAAATGCTCCTCTGAATATATTGTCTACCAACAGCAACCTTTCCAGTGGCAGGTGAACTTTGCTAGTAGGCTTTCATTATCAGAGTGTGAACGTGCTATAGACATTTACTGTTGTAGTACTGAAAGCTACAGCCAGTTTAATTCCAGGTACCGAGGGAGGCTCTGTTTTGCTGAATATTGGCCTTACCTGAACTTGGACGACTGTCTGTCTCAAGGTGTTCATCTGTCGTTTTTTCCACGTCCAGGCGGAGATCACTTATTTGCTTATCTAGCTCTTGTAACTGATTTAGTAGGCCGGCGTCCCTCCTCCTCAAGCAGTTCTGGAAAATAAGATGACAAACAACATCAGCTGCTTGAGTGGGGCAGACATGAGGGGCTCCAAAGACAATCAGCCTTCTCCATCTGAGCATCGTGGAAACATACCTTGTTGATATTCTTTTATTAAAAAAAAAAAAAAGAAAACAGAACAAAGCCCTGAAATTATAGATAGACGCTCTGGATAAATACTTAACTGAATAATTATGCAGGCACTTCATTCCAGCCTCTTCCAGCCAGTTCTACACAAGGAGCACGCTCCACAATTTAGGAAGACCAACACACTATGTTGGCAAAGCACTCCTTTGCAGGACCACAGCTGTGACAACAACGCTGTATTGTACGATATGGTCAAACCAGACCTGCGCACATGAAACGGGCTACTTCGGTGAAAGGACAGCTTTGCCAGTGTAACGGGGGATGTTCACCACCACAGTGATGTTAGTCAAAGATCACATCTGTCCATACAATGGGATGAAACAGCTCTGCCAACAAGTGCCTGTAGTGTGGGAACCGCCTTGTTCTGCTGCACATGATGAGCTTATAGTCTACCATATAGACAGCAAGATTCCCAGGGCTGGGATCATGGCCCTTTTATTAGTTTTGCAGTGCAGCAGGAAGGAAGAGTAATTCTTCCTCTGCTCCCATTATAATTGTATAAAATTGCTGTGAGATGAATTTTGAGGCTATTTATGAAGGTAATTTGATGGCATAAAATAAGCAATAAGAAATGATTTTGTAAGGCACTCATTAACCCACGGTCAACGCAATCAGTTTCCCTGTGTGTGTTATAATGTTGCTTATCCATCATCTGTTCAGCTTCATACCCTTTAATTGTTCTGGCTTTGGGGAAAGTGGGGGAGGCAGAAGGAAGGTTTATCTCTTTTTTTTTCAAGCGCATCATTTGATCGGCACCCAGCGGTGCTCCGATACGCTCATCGCAAAGAGTTTTGATGCTCCTAACTGGACTGGTTCTAAACCCATTAAATCCAGGACAACCTTTCCCCTGGGGTGGCCCAGTCCTCAGGCAAAAGGGAAGCAAACGCTAATAGTATTAGCGAGGCTGTTTGAAGATGCGCTGGCATGTAACACCATCCTTGGGGAGCCAAAGGGGCGATCCCAAGTCTTCTCCCACATTTCTGCCGGGAGCCGGGAGCTGGCTGGAAGCCAGGCTGGCAGAGGTGATGGGTTCAAGCGGTGACGCCCTGCGCCACCTATTGCCACCAGTGTCCCCCCTCCCCCAGCCACCACCGCATCTGGTTCCAATCCGCAATGTCAAGTGCACAAATTAAAGTGCTACCACAAATCCCTGGTTTTTTGGTTGTTTTTTTTTTTTTGGTGAGTAATGATTCCCTGGTCCTTCACTACAGCTCTTCGGCAGCCAGCCCCTTCTCAGCAGCAAAATCGTTTATTTTTATCTTTTAAAGAAGGAAATGATCCTAAATTAACGGCAAAAGGCTAACGAGAAATAAAAGGGGGGTGGGGAAAAGAAGAAATCAGGAAAATAAATCACGCAATGCAACTTCTCCCTGGGTGAAAGCAAATGCTGAGCCGTGCACAAAGACCGCCAGGCACAGCTGTACGCTATTTTCATTGAAAAATGATCTGCCGCTTCATGCCGCCCTCCATCTCTTCCCACACCGGCTACAAAGCGCGTCCTTCAACAAAAGCATCCCTTATTTTAAGGGGCCCGATCCTGCCCTCGTTACCTCCTCTCGGGAGCTCGCTCCCAACTTCCATTCAAGGCAAGAGAGGCGCTGCCGTTGCCTTGAATGGAAGTCGGACCGCCGGCCTGGCTCGGGAGACCCAAGGGGAACCGTGCAGCCCGCAGCAAAACGCCCGTCCAATCCGCTCGCCACCCAGTCGCCACCGCTTCGCCCAACGCCAGGGCCGCCGGTCCCCGCGGCAGACGCCGCTCGCCGCCGCCTCACCTGCGCGCCCGGCCGGGCTGGGACGCGGTGCCGGCGTGACAGCGGCGCGGGCACCCACCCCGCGGGGCAGCGCGGCCGCCCCCGGCCCCCTCCGCGCCCCGCCGCGGGGGAGCCCCCCGCGGGTCCCACCGCCCCGCGGGGACGGCGACGGGCGCGCAGCCCCCCGCCCCCCGCCCGCCGCTCACCAGCTGCCTCCGCAGGAGGAGGATGTTCTCCTCCAGGAACTTCTCCTCCAGGCTGCGCGGCGGCGGCTGCCCCTCGCCCGCCGCTTCCCCGCGGCCGCCCTGCGCCCCGGGCGCCGCGCCCGCCGCCCGCCGCAGCAGGAGGCTCTTCACCAGCAGCTCCTGCCGCTGCCGCAGGTACTCCAGCTCGCCCAGCCCGGCCAGCGTGGCCTCCAGCCTCTCCCGGGTGCGCTGCCGCTCCGCCTCCGCTTCACCCTTCTCCCGCCAGCGCGCATCGGGCTCCCGCGGCCCCCCGGCTTGTCCCGGCCCCGCCGCCGCGGCGGCGGCTGCGGCGGGGCTCGCCTTCATGGCCGGGGAGGGGGGGCGGCCGCCGCCGACAGGGCCCTGCCCGCCGGGGGCCAAGCTCCGCCGGGCCCCGCGCTGCCTCCGCCGCCGCCGCCGGTCGCGAATGGGCCGCGGGGCGCCCGGCTCCCTCCCCGGCTGCCGCCGCCCCGCGCCCGCCCACCGCCGCCCCTCCCTCCCTCCTTCCCTCCCTCCCTGCACGACCGCCGTCGCCCTCCTCCTCCTCCTCCTCCTGCCGCCCCGAGCCTCCGTGGTCCCCCAGCGCCGGGCCTGGCGGGGCGTGGGAAGGTGGGGTACGCGGGGCTGCTAACCACCCACCTCTCCAAAAACTCCAGCGATGACCTCTAGGAACCACGCACGGCGTAGTCACGGGCCATCGGCAGCACGTTGCGGTGCCGTGTTGCTTCTACAGCCCGACGCGTCCGAAACTGGGGACGAAACATCCTGGCGTGAAGGCGTGAGGGTGTCGGGAGCGAGTAGGGAAAGGTGGGAAGCAGAGGAGGACACGGCAGGTCTTGCAGCCGGGTGCTGACTGCGGCGCAGGCACGAGGATCAAAGCACCGGCGAGGTGTTGCTTCAAAGCCCTTTCGAGTCGACTAGCCAAAAAAAAGCCATAATGAAGTGAACTTCATCACAGCACGTAGACTAATTGCAGGAAGGGATCTGCAATTAGGTTTTCAATGGGCACGGGGTGGAAAGAGGGAGGGGGGGGAATGCAGATGCCAAAGAAAAAAAAAAGAAAAATTTTAGGATGGAAATAGAGCAAAAACTGAGTTCCAGACATGTTTGGGGCGGGGGAGGGAATGGAAGAGGAAGAAGAAAGCATTGAGGGAGCCCTTCACAATATGGGGCTTGTTTGGAAAGATGTGAGCCCGCCATACAGCAGCTCTCACAGACATTATGAGCATAATGAAACGCTCTTTCCTGCTCTCCCTCTGTTCCTCAGAAGATTCTGAGTGTTTGTGGTACTGAAAGGTCTCAGATGAAATTCATCTCCCCACACCCATGCTGCTTGCATCAGACAACATGTTGCGGCAGTGTGCCGTACACCTACTTGACCCGTTGTAGGTGTTGGTCCTTGTTCCGAGAGCCTGCAGCTTCACAGTCTTTTTAAACCAATGTAAAGTGCTTTCTAAAAAGGAGGTCCGTCCTCCTCCTGCAGCTCATAGCCAGCCCTCGGTCCCCCCCAAATGCTGGCCCACACGTAGGTGAGGCCACACACATCAGCTCAGAGGATGGTCGAAGCTAAAGCTCGCTCCATTTCTTTTTGCTTTTGATCCCATCCCCGAGCTGGTTCACCACACAGCCAGGTCAGTGCAGTGCATCTATGTTAATATTTTAGTTTGGATTACGAGTGCCTTTTTGAACCAACTCTCTAGATGGTTCCGGTTTACCGTGCTGCCATTCCACTGGGGTAAAACAAAAGCAGAAGAAGAGAGCACACCTGAAGCACTCCAGCCACTAATGGATGTTCATTAATGGACATTCAGACGAGAACACGACTAGCCCAGAGAAACACCCTTGAAATAGGTCCAGGGTGGGTGGCGGGTGCTCAGTACGGCCATACTGCTCGGCAAATCCATGCCTGTTGTGCTGTCCTTGCTGCTAACGCAGACGTAGGTGCATGTGCCAGCAGAAGGGGGGAAGCGAGGCGGCGAGGGCATAAGCAGCCAGAGAAGGCAGGGCCGCTTCTTTGGGGAGCAATATCACTCCTGCCAGATTCAAGAGGCCATGAAATTGCAGCTACAGAGAGAACTGACAAACACTGAAAGGACAAGGGATGTCCCAAGGGCAAAGGATTGACTGAGGTTGCTAAGCAAAACTGGAAATAAAACCCAAGTCCCATACTGGACCACTGTCTCTCTATTCATTTTATCTATCTGGGCCCATAAAAGGCCCAGAAGTAGGTTCAGCCTCTGCCCCACAACCTATAGGCCACCACTGCTGACCTAAAAACCTGCTCCATGGCTTTCTCTCCTGCCTGGAGCTTGGCACGCAGTACCCTCTGAGCATGTTTATGCTGAAAGCTGTCTTGCAATGCAGAGTTACTTTCCCAAGCGGGTACCAGAAGCTGTCCAGATATGGAAGCAGAGAGCTCCCACATTTTCCTTCACCCTTTTTAGCCAGATTTTGCATGTAGCTCTGTGCCTTGTGTGCAGTCGTACACAAAGCTTCGTGCAATATTTATGCAAAGCTATTTCAACTATTTCTGTGCTGTTGTGCGCTGTGCAATGTAGACGTTGCTTCAAAAATAAATTACAGCGCTAAATAAAATCTGTCTTAATGTTCAGATTTATTTATTTTGCCACTTATCATTTGGTAGATTTCGGTCCGATTCCTCCCTCCCAAGTCACCTCTTCCACTCCGAAGAGCATAAGATGCCGCTGGTCTCCTGTACTCCCTGCTGACATTTCTGTGTTCATCCTTCGCAGCGCATCGGTTCCAGGAAGGAAAAGAAACACAAGAACTGCCAAAACAGTCAACTGCCTACATCACGTGGAGAGGAGAACGCAGCTTCGACTGAACAAGCCTCACTGTGCGGCTAGGATCAGCAGAGAGGAAGGGAAGGGGAATCTGAAGAAAAAGGAGCCCGGGTTTCACCCTGTAGATGAAGGAATAATAAGGTGCCAGAGAAGCAGTGGGAATTAGGAGGCTGGACAGCATGGGAGAAGGAGATGTGTGAGTGAGCAGCCAGCAAGAAATGTCAAATTATGTGAATAACAGAAAGAAAACAAGATGTGACCTAAGACACCAAGAGTGAGTCCACAAAAGAGTATTCAAGAACTAGGATGAAGCTCAGCAGAGCGTAGGTCATGGAGACAAGGGGAGGGAGAGCCCGGAAAGGCAGGGTTTGAAGGCAGCAGAAAGACCAAAGAGAATGAGCATAAAATACAGTCCCTTTAATTTACTCAGGAAGACGCTGTTCAGAAAACAATGAAATAAAGTGTCCACAAGCAGCAAGACAAAAAGTCGGGCCATAGGTGGTGGAATATAGATGAAAGGCAGAACCAGAAGAGGACAATAAGGTGAGAAGATGGAGAAAAGGGTGCCTTTGCTAGGTATCGTCCTAAGTAAAACATATTTTAAGCACAGAAAGAACAAGAGACTTAAGACTGTTTCTCCCCTCTCAGTTACACTGCAGTCGATCATCCCAGTGAAAAACTAGTCTGAGATAAGAGGGAGGCCCCAATCCCCGATTAGCTCTGACTGGACAATCTTTGGAGGCCTCTATCTTA
Source organism: Nipponia nippon (assembly GCF_047370975.1). Taxonomy (NCBI): domain Eukaryota; kingdom Metazoa; phylum Chordata; class Aves; order Pelecaniformes; family Threskiornithidae; genus Nipponia; species Nipponia nippon. Next base: position 26,253,464 of record NW_028262302.1, read on the forward strand.
GCATACCAAACATCTCAAAACCCGAAGTAATAGGACTCTCATGTGAAAAAAAATCTCCGAGTCCGAAACTGTCTTCCATTCCTCTCCTGGCTTGTGGCAACAGCTGAAGGACTTGCTCTTGCACTGCTTTGTAAAGTTGCTATTCCTTCACTGGGGTAATCAGCTGAAATTCTCCAAAAACAAATAATCCCAGATTCCCCATCCTAAACACGAACACAGAAACTGCAAGGAGGGAGGGAGTGAGGTATCTGCGGGGAAGGAGAAGAGGCGATGATGGAGGAGCTCTGTTGCTAGGATGTTATGAGAGGTGTAATTCTGTCTGGTACAGAGGCGGTTATGAAATGGCTCATCTTTTATGATTATCCTGGCTCATCTCTTATGATTATATTATTAGGTGGTGGAAATGCTGTGTTCCCTTCGCATTTCATGTAGAGGGAATAAAGAGATGGTCTCTGCCCAACGGAGCTTACAGGACAAGAAAGAGCAGGTGGCTGCCGCTGGTAAGGTAAAAGGAGCCCTGAGAAGGTAGTGGTTGGCGTGATGGGCAGTGAATCCCAACCACCTAGGCAAGGGGCAAGCGTTTCTGACCCCCGTCTCACCATTAATTTCCTTCCCACTGGGAGCGAGCCCCTACATCCCAATGCATACATTTGTCTTTCCCTCTTCCACCCCTGCTGATCATTAAATTCAGTTTAGATTAAATGAGGCCACTTAACACTTGTTACTTTTCCTAGGTTCATTTCTGACCAGTCACACTAAAATGAGTGCAGGAAATTGCAGAGATTAAGAGGAACATTGCAATTCCCTCTTTGTAAAATGAAAGGAATTGCTTTCTTTGCTTATTGTAACACAACCCTTCGGAGGCAGGGTGATACGTTATCTGGAAACATCCACTTGGGGACTCTGCTTAAGACCCACAGCTGTCACTACGCCTCTGATACTTTATTTTAATCTATTTAATGTTAATTTTCTAAGCATTTCTTAATTGCATTGGATAATATAATAGGGTATAAATCTTATCAGCAAATCAGACTGACTTCAGTTTGTGTTATCGTATTACCATGGTTACATTATTATTACAAGTGAACCTTGCGCTTGTTACTAACCACAAACAATTCTAGCAAATAACCTCAACTGAAGAAAAATATCCTGGCAGTGTTTCCATTTTTTGTCAAACAAAACCAATTTCTCTGGGTGATAGGTAACTGCAGCATACCTAGGATGCACTTTACTCTTCTCAGACTCCTTCAGCCTACATTTATTTCCATGCGTTTGTACAGTGCTGAAACATTTCCATGCTGTCAACAAGACGCAGAGGCTAAATTCCTTAAACACGGAATAGGATCTTTAACGCAAACTCAGGATATTCAGATGACAAGCACTACCCCCGCCTGTCAAAACATCACCACGTTTGTATTGTTATGGCAAAAACTGCTAGTGACTGCTACGTTAGGAACCATTGACAACTTGATTAGGTTCCTCGAGGGCCCAGTTTCTCCTTACTCTAATCTGATCTGACTGTGGTCTCCCATCAAAAGACACAGTCCCACGTTCCCTCATCCCCAGCACCACTGCCCATGTGTCCAGTGAAGGGACAGACATTTCCCGTGGGGTCACTGCAATGATCTGATGTACGAGAGGGAAATGCGCTGGAACCAGGGAGGACGGCGATGCTGTCCCTTCCCCTGCAGCTGGCGCTTAGTTTGGGCATTTCCTACCTTCGGCTGTTCCTCTGCTGCAGATCATTGTCCCACCAGCTGTGCAGGGACCCTGGCTGGAAAACAGATCGCTACCCTGATCTGAGTTTAAAAAAATAACCTCTTCTTTCCTTTTTGTTAACCCAGATGTTTCAGCAATCCACTTTTAAGTGTGAGCAGTTGCACTGGCACGACTGAGAAGGCAGAGCTGTACAGGAATGAAGATACAAGAGCAGGAAACCCTCCAGCAAAAAGCTCCATCCAGAGGGAATGTGGAAGGAAGGATGGACTGTTTGCAAAACAAGAAGTCACCCGGGAGGCCATGGAAGAGGATGCAGAAGACAGCTGCTTGTGGGGAAGCGACATTAGAGCTTCTCCAGACATTCCTGTCAGACTACGAGCCACGCAAAGCCATTCGTTTCCATTTTGCAGGCAGCAGCCCATCTGGTGAGTCAGGGAGAGGACTGATTTTGAATCACCCATTGCTGCCTCAAATGGGGTGGTGCTCCCCAAGGCCATGAAAGACCCACTTCTGCTTAGCAAAGGAGCCAGAGCAGTGCAGAACCTCTGGTGAGCCCCGAGCCCGGCAAGGGACCGCAGCGCTGCTCCCGCAATGCCTCCCGCCTGCATCAGGTGTCAAACTGGCCAAGAAGATGCAAAACTTGCTTCTAGTCCCTAGATTAGGGAAGACGTGGTAGAGAATTGGATGTAAAGGGTGGAAAGCCAGGCAAGATCAGCTGCATTTTTACCTCTGTTTTAAGGATGAGAGGGTCTGATAAGGACAACATGGGGAGGGGGAACATGGAGTTAAACAAACCAGTGTCACTCATGATGTTCATAGCTGACAAGAAGCAGAGCTTGAAGCTACCCCCCTCGTTGTGCACTATAAAGAAACTTTACCAGCATTTTAGCAAAGCACCTAATACATCATGTCTTAATGCTAACTGGTGGGGACTGCATCCCCTCCCCAGGCTCACGGACACTGTTCAAATGAAGTCAGAGCTGGACTGCTCCAAGTAACACTTTCTTTCTAACTCGTTTTTTCATTCTCCCTCAACACCAAGCAGATTATGTCAGTTGAGTTCTGCTGCAATTACTTTTGACTCATCCTTAAAATATCATGTTTGATGTTCTTGTGCTTTGACTCCTTTTCTTCTCCTGGCCTGGGTTTCATATTTACATTTAAAAATGCCTAACCTTTGGTGACACGGACATCTGCTTAGTTTAATGCCTTCTTGCTCCCATGCTGCTAATGTTCATCTCAGCACATCGGGCTGGGAACAGCCCTCACCAGCATGGCCTTTGCAGAAGAGTATCTATTAAATTGTGAATAATCAGCCACCGGGAGCGGAAGAACAGAAATGATGGGCTTAAATTACAGCTTGCGATTTAGACAGCCTGGGAAAAATTCCCAACAGAAGGAACTGAAACAGTGTGAGGAGGAGAAAGGTTCTCCATCATAAGATATCTTCGACAAAAGGTTAGGCATGGATATGTCAGGAGCGATAAAGACTCTTTAAGGGACAACAATGCACTGAGCACGAGCTCATGCTCTTCAGGTCCCACATTAACGTAGGCTCCAATGGCAGCCAGTTCAGTAAAGCAAGGCCATGCGAAGGCCAGGCCCAGCCCTACCACTGGCTGCCTTCCCTTCTCCTCTCCCTCTGCCTTCAGCACTCGATCTGCCCTAGAGACGCACACATCCTTTCTTACCAGGAAAAGGAGTCCCACCATACCTGTGCTTGGCTACAGAGAGACCTCCTCCTCCTGCCACCACCAATACCAATGATTTAGCCCTCAGAGACCTACCCGTGGCAGCTGCACAGAGGACCACTCGTGCTGCTGAGCCCTCCCTTGCTCCTTCACGTCGTTAAGACCCTCTGCTCCCCCAGCAAAACCCATCTGTGGTGCCCTCTCAGCCCCACGTGCCCAGGAGCCCCACTCTGCTCCAGCTCTCTGCCCAGAGGAGGAAGGGCAGAGAGTGGGTCTCACCTCCAGCCCTCCTTTTTCCCTGCGCTGCAGTGGAGAGACAACACATAGGGGTAGGGAGGAGGGAGGCAAAGCGCAGCAGGGTAAGAAAGGCAGTGCTGGGGCCAGTTCTGCTTTGGGGACACTGCAAAACCATGGTAACGTTGACACTATAATTAACTATAGCAACAGCTCTCTTGATAGGCAGTAGTGTAGCGCCGTTTCTGCCTGTGTGGACACTTCTCCCATACAGGGCTAACCTAGCCAGCTAATGTATGGTCAGTAGTGAAGGTATAGCCATAGTGACAGCAGCACGGCCCAAATGTTTTGTCCCAAACAGGCTTACACATTTTGTGCTTTCCCTGCTAGCTCAATCATTGCTCCTACCTCACCACACCTCTGTAAACAGCCACAGCTCAGCATTCAACCCAGGACCAGAGAGGTCCATGCTCGAAGTAGTAAGCCCTTCCCAGAAGAAAGGACATGATTTGCAGTACAATTTGCATTCAAACTGCCTGTGACGAAGGCAGAGCTGGCTGCAGTTGCGCTCTTTGGATGGCCTTGGGACCCCTCAGCTGAAGCAGGCCACGTGATGGGAGCCTGGAGCTGGACAGAAATGCTCATGGGAAGGCTTTCCAATCAAGCCTGTCTGCACGCCATGGGAAGCTGAGCAAGATCAAACTGCGCCCACAACATGTTTTAGTTGATATAAATCTGACAGGAACAGCAAGGACTTATGTTTTTTTTGTTTTCCTCAGAAAATTCTAACCCTACAGCCTTCAAAGGAGTTCGTTCAGTCTCCACTGATGCTCACTTAGACAAAGTGACTCTGACTCTCTAAAGTATTGATTAAACTATCTTTTATTGGAGCTTACATCAGCTCCGCTGCCAGTGAAAAATGGCCCTTGAATATGAATCAGAGGCAACCTGCATGTATCTTGTTTGCACCAAACAGCACATTTTATGAGCTGGCTTTTAACCTTCTTTTGGATATGGGCAAGCTGAGGTGGGCTAAATAACTCAACCAAGATCACAAGACTTCAGTGTCAGGGGCAGAAGAGATCAGGTGTACCATCCCCTGTCATTTGGGCTCTCCCTTTAAACCAGGAGATGTCACGTGTGTAAAGGAAGAAGGCTCAAAAGATCTTGTGGTGGTATCGGTCTGGTAGGCGGTCCTCAGTGCATCACTTCACTCTCACCATCTCACTCTCACGTTCTTTGCATCTAAGAACTTAATTTTGCAATTAAGAACCTAACCTAAAATTTTAAGCTTCATCTCCATCCATTGTCTCTCTCCTGGTTTTCTGTACTCAGAAGGTTAACAGGAGTGAGTCTCATTTAGCGTACAACAACAACAAGTCAAAGAACCACTAAAAAAATCCCCCAACATAAATCTCTCTGCCTGAAATAATTCCCTTTCGACTGTGCTAGGGAGAACAAACACAGACCTCTTGCTGTCGCTTAAGGCGCGTGCCTGGAGGAAGGGAGGTGTCACTGGCCCCAGGCTTTGCATCAGTGAGTCCCATAAAACTTGGAAGGTCAGGTGTGCAGTCATGGAGCCTGCGACTTGTAAACAGTGGGATGTGAATCGGACCAGGTAGGGCTCCAGAAGGACTTGCCCTCAGTCTCTTAGCCTTAACTTAAAACCTGAGCTGAAAAACCACCGCACACGGAAGGCTGGCTTTGAATTCAGGTGCAAACTGGCCCGAAATGGTACCTGAATCTGTTGTTTTCATTGTTCCACGATTTTTTGAGTATTGAGCTGCTTATCAATGTTGGCATAAGACGGAATATCACCTTTTAATCTTCTTTAATGAAGGCTTTGTCCTGGAAGACCACATTTTCTATCAACCCAGGCATCTGCAAACCTGCAAGAGAAAAGAATGGCATTTCAATTTCCAGAAATTATTGGCCCAAAACTTTAATCTGAATCTCACAGCTGAACTGTTGATTCAGGGCACGCTGCATCCTTGCGTTACCATTTGCTGGATTAGCATCAGATGTGCAGACAGGAATATTTTTTTAGAAAAATAGCCTGCGACAGCAAGGCAGTGCTGGGGAAGTTATTTCATTTCAAAAGATGTTGGCATTGCAAATCAAAGCCTCTCCCTCATATGGCACTGCTAGTCATGGGATGGCACTGCCAGCCCTGTCCCGGGACTGACTCAGCAGCCAGCCTGCCCGTCCCTCCAGGCCTGGGAGAGGACACAGGAGAGGGAGGGCTGCATCTGGTTTGTCTGGAGAAGGCCACTCCAGTCCTGCGATTTTAACTTTGTCTTTCCTTTAAAAGGAAACCTAGTTTCTGGTAACCATTTCAGTGCCTCTGTGATAGGCTGAAATTGTTGCCCAGAACTGTTCCTGCTTTTCAGATGATTACCTCCAAGTGGCTCTCAGATTCCAACTGTTAGTCTCATGCATAATGTATTTCATTTCAAGCCTTTCAACTGTGCATAAGCTTTCCATCTATTTCCATCCTGGTCTCAGACACTCTTTTACCTGTAAAGCAGGAAAAGTTGCTATTTTCCCCACTTCTTTCTGGAGTCTCATTTCTCTCAAACACTGCTTACCACTTCCAGCTCTTGTGCCACCAAAACGCTATTTCAGGGGATGAGGTTCATATCCATCCTCTTATTGCAGACTTTTGGGGACGTCTCCTTTCCAGCAGCATCTACATTGGCTGAAAAGTTCACTGCCTGCAGCTACTCTCTGTTCCCTGCTGTTGGTGGTGGATCAGCCAGCTGTCTTCCTTTGATCACTCCCTAACCCACGTCACCCACGGGGAACCAGCTCAGCTCATGCCCACCCACTCCTTTTAACCAAACTGATTTCAGGGGCTCTCACAACACGGAGAAGCTGGTTACAAGGAGCGGCACAGTAACGACCAGAAGAGGACATCAGAAGGCCTGTGGTGTGCCTCTTCAGTTGGGCCAGCAAAACAGCATCACACTTCGACATCCCGGTGTTACCGTGCTGCCTTGAGATCACCGACGGAAAACTGCAGGACAGCTGAACTTCTCCAGGAGTTATGCCGGGGCCTACGTTAAATGTCCGTAACTCCCCGTGCTCTCTTCATAATCACCTGGTGGCCAGGGACAAGTCATTTAGATGATTTGGAATAGCAATGAGAGCAGATTTAGAGGAACAAGCCTTCAAAGCAGGAATGCAGAGCTCAGCAGTCAAACATCCAGCAGTATCTGGATGCCACTTCTTTTCCAAATCCTTTCAGATGCAGCCTAAGGGGTTAGTATTGACTTTAAAAGCCAGGGGCCCTGATTCAACAAAAACAGCTAAGCACTTAATAACATTAAGCACATGCTCAAGTCTCTTCCTATTCAACAAAGCACTTAAGCACATACTTCGCCCCTCTTAGATGGCCCAGAACCAAAACACTGAGTTCTCAGAATTTCTTCAATCTTTATTTAATTTTGGAGGAGGGACAGGAATTTGAACCTTGATCCATGTTTTGCAAAGGGTCCCTGTTTGCAAGTGAGTCAGACTCCAGCTCCAGACCTACACACCCAAACGCTGGCACATTCATGGTTTGGATTGGGATCTGAATTTTTCAGTTTGCGCCTCACTCTGATCTATGCTTATGTTCATCAAAGAGATTGAACTGCAGGCAGGGAGCTGTTAAACCACGTTTCTGTGCAAGGTTTAAATTGATGATACTTTCCCCAGCTCCACCTGAGATGCAAAACTGAGGCACTACCCCAGTGTGGAGTGTGCAGATGCTCAGCCTAGGAGTGTGCAGGATTTGCAGAGCTCCTCCAATTTGGCTGCTCTTCCAAAAATTTAAACCCGCCACAGCCCAGCTCTGTAGCCCAGCTCCCAGAGTCATGTGAAATCCTCAGCCTTTGGTTATTATTAAAATGCCGCATAGCATTCACTTAGCGGTTGAAGAGGGAAAGTGCAAAGGGAGCGAGCCCGGCGTGCTGTGAGCCCGCTGGGGGATGCAGCGAGGAAGGGGACTGACAGCCAAGACAGAGAGCCTCGATCTGCCTCCGAGCTGTTGTTTCAAGCTTTCAGCAGACTGAGGCAAACGTCACCACATCGCTTTGCGCGCGTTTCCAAATGTCACTGCTTCCTCCAACACCTTCTTTTTCCCTTTTTTTTTTTAATTTTGATTTGTTTATAACAAAAGCTGAGATCCTCCAGAGCGAAGCAGCAGGCATCAGGAAAAGTAGCAAACAAATAAAGAAATCAAAACAAAAACATCTGGGCCACGTGGCCAAATCCGACCCCGCTTCCCGTCTCGCACCAGTGCCAGTCGCATCTCAGCGCATGGAGCTCAACTCATCTCCTCTCTTGCTTTGGCAAGGGAGCTCCAGGGCTGCTGGCAGGGCAGAATAAAAGGGAAAATAAAAGGCCAGACTCGTTCCAGGGAGACTGAACACAAATAGTCTGCCAATTGTCTGGGCGAGCAGGGGAAGTGGTACTCAGATATCTAAGGCAGCAGGAGGATGAGAGCCCTCGCATAGGCATTACCAATTGCCTGAAGGAGGAAGAAAATGAACCTGGTTAAAAAAAAAAAAAAGGCAGAATTCAAATAGCCGCATCGGGGACCTGCTGGGGAAGAGCATCACCAGAGGGTTTGCTTATTAAATGGTTGCCAGAAGGACAAGAGGAGGAAGGATCATCCAGCCAAGGGCTATAGGGCCCATAAGGAGGCTGTCACTTTGAGCAACAAAAGGCCCAGGGAACCAGTGGTGCCTTCCTAGGTGGTCACGGCAGTGGGAACACCAGGAAAGTCAGAGCAGCTGGAGGGTCCAGTTCACTCAGGCTTCCCTCCACCGCTGCCGGGGACCGATAGACATCCAGAGAAACAGCTCTTGTCCTTCCCAGGCAGCTAGACTCAAGGGAAGTCTGGCACAAAGACTAAACATGAGAGCGGTAATGAGGAGAGACAGGCATGACAACTGCCTTGTGGGCAATACCTGCCTTAAACCTGCCCTGTTAATTGGCTTTCCACTATACCTGCTCTGAACAAAAGCACGTGGGCTGGAAACACTGAGCATCCTTCATTTGGGTGGCAGATAAAGAGGCTTCAGTAAATGCTCCATCTTACCCAGCTGGAGGCAGAGATGGGGAGACAAGTCACCTGCCCAAGCTAAGACACAGAGATGAGAACAGAGCTGGCACGTGAACACGAATCTTACTAGTCACCATCTGGCGCTACTGCCACAAGATCAGGCTCCTTCACACCACTGGATGACACAGTTAAACAATGATTCCTCCTGGGAAAGATCAGACTTGGAAAACTTGAAGGAAAAAAAAAAAAATCAACAACTCCTTGCAGCCCAGCAGCACTTTGAAAGCCTGTCACGCTCGGCTGGGCTCCGCCGTGTCGCCGGGAAGTGGTGCTGTCAGCCGCCTCTCTGCATTTGCGGTCGTGATGCCGAGGTGCACTGGCTCGGCAGATGATTTCCCAGCCTTTGCAAATGGATGACGTCCTGGTGCAACGAGCTCTTAAAATTACCCCACTGCATTGCAAGAGACAAACATAGCACCCTGCACCGTTGTGATGAGGCAAGAGCTTTATCTTTCATGGACAGGTATATGCAGGCACTAACCACAGCGTATTTGAGAGGGTCACAGTGTTGGGAAGGACCAGATGGCAAGTGCTGGTACAAGGGTTTGGCTCCTGGGTGTCACTCATTGCCCTAGAGGCCATTCCCTGTCCTCTCCCGTCCTGCTCTGAAGCCAGAGCGAGATAAAAGGTGGGGAGAGGACAGACCCAGGCCAAAAACCACCTCCAGACCGTAGGGTGCTGGCTGGATTGTGCTGGTCTGCTCAGACCTTCCCCACCACTCCCCAGATCACAGGTCATTTCCAAGCTGGTTCACCAACCCTAAATGTGGGTGCAACCCCAGGTTTACCACAGCCAGTGTTTTGCCAGCACTTCCAGCTTAATGCAGAAGGGGCCACGCAAAGCCCAGATGATCAACACTGGCTTAGGTAACACTGGCAGAGGAAAAGCTCCAAAGGCCGCTGCACTCTCTTGTCTTTCCCAACCACCTCCAGCAGCTTATCCAGGGGACTTTTTAAATAAAGTGACCAAAACCCATCTTTCGTTCCCGTCCCCTAGTACATACACTGCTTATTTTCTATCCTACAATTGCAGAGACCATCAGAAACCTGAAGCCACTGGAGAGCACGCGATGGCTGCAGCAGCCACCCTGGGAGATTTATGAGGGCAGCAAGCTCTTGGTTTCCCTGGTCACCCTCAGAGGATTTACAGCCCCATGCATTGAGAATGAACAAAGACCTGCTGTTCCTCATCAGAGACCTTATGATTCTGTCCATGGGGAGGAGGCTTCAAACATAGATAACCTTTGCAAGGAGAAATAGCCATTCCTGGATGTAACACGAGAGACAGGCAGAAAGAAAACCATCCACCGTGCTCTGGGAAATCTCAGAAAATGAAGCTGGGAGTTGGCATTATTTGTAAGGGCGGAGAAGAAAGGTTAGTTGTGGGGCAGCGGGAGGAGGAAAGGAGGTTGGTAGCAGAGTTTGTTCATGTAAATTTGGCTTCTGGGCCGATTTTCTCTTGGATATGATACAATTAAAAGTTGCTTCTGCACAGGACTCAAGTTCCAGCTGCTTATTCTATCTACAGAGCATGTGGTGCCTCAAGGTCTGCACCAGTAGTCTTGGACTCCCATTTTGCGTGGGCTACACTCTTTGACGTACAGATACGAGGCAGCTACGGGCAGTTTTTGGAGTACAAGGCCTGATAAACTTTCAAAGGCTTCACTGGAGCCTGTGCACTTTGCCCCTCCATCTGTGCTGGGGCTCTGATCTCCCTGTAATCAAGAAGAGCACTACCAGCAATACTTTTAAAAGGCTGTGCTACAGAGCCGTGACCTGTGTGGTTTTCCTCTCAGCTTGTTATCCAGTCTTAAACGACTGGCATGAGACTTGCACTCAGCCGAAATACTTGATTCTGCTAATGGATCTGACCATGAATCCCACACAGCTGTTTACTGTACCCTTTGTACCGGAGTCATCCATGAAGGAGGAAGGAAGGTAAACAGTAATTACTATGCAGATTTCAAAGAGAAGTGCATCTGTGCCTTTGGTTTCTGCTTTGTTTGTTTGGTGACATCTTCACAGGACGAAGTGGAGGGTTTTTTTCCTTAACCCTTAAATTAGCAGGGGAAGTATGAATTTGTTGTGATACTAATTGTCACACACATTTTTTTTAAAAAGAAAAAACAAACCCAACAGTAACAGCATTCCCTGGGACTGAAGATGCTGCATCTCAGTAAGTGGCTTCCTGGAGGAATATATCCACAAAGGAGCAAATTCCCATTCTAATTAAAAGGAAATCTCTGAGACAAGCTTTTCCATGAAGGAAACAAAAAGGCAGAGCTGACACGTCTAATGCATATATTAACACTAAAGACATGGAAATTAATTGGATTTATTACTAGTCACAGCTGCAAAGATGGCTCATTTCTAAGTTTATTTTACAGAAAGTGGCGGGAGGAGTGGGATTTAATAGTCATCTCGGTTAAGCTAATGAGCCAAAACTAATGGTCTCTTCTTGTTTAGAGAGGCCCCAGCTCAGTGGAGCACCTAAGCATGTGTGCCGCTCTCACCGTGGTTTCCAAGGGATGCTTTGCATCTGCTGGAGTGTTTGTTGATGAGTAGGATGCTTACAGATGCTTACGGTCTGGGAGGGAGAGGAAGCATTTTTCTGAATGGCAGTCAAAATCAATGGGATGATCAGTTAGGATCAATCCACGTTATCATTTCTGTCCAGAAGAGAGGAAATTACTTTCCAGAGAAAAAAAGAGAACGAGAAACTTAGTGTCATGAGGAGTTCCCCACTGCCTTTAAGTCCTTAGTGTGAAAACAACAAAATCTCTCCCTGCATTTGCAGGTGAAGTACAATGGAGGGTCTGGAAGGACTCACATCCTAGGCACAGGGCACAGCTGGCACAGAGGTGACAGCACAAATAGTGAAATTAATTGCATTTCAATTACAAATCAAAACTAAGTAAATCCAGCCTGCCCACAAAGAGAATTTTTGCCTGTTCCAGAAGGACGGGTGGATCCTGCAAGAAGGCAAGCTGCTGGAAGGGCTGGGGGTGGGCTTCCTGCGGTGACCGAGCTGCAGAAGGGACATCCATCCTTTTTCTCCTCTCTCCCTCTCCTGACTGCAGAGTCTTATCCCCTCCCTAGCCCAGCAGAGCACAATCTTCTTCTTTTTTTTCCCCCAAGTTAGTTTTCTGCTATTTTAACAAGCCAAACCAGCTTTCCAAAGGGTCGCATCCATTCCAAAAGAAAGCCATAGCTACCTTGTGATGGCTCCAGCAGTACACCACTGAGACAGGAAGCCAGAGCCCGGCTGCAGCTCAATACTGGCACTGATGTCCCTAAATCACAGCTCCTTTCTTGTTTTCTAGGACACATCACTTGAAAGGATGCTGAAAAGGTGCCCAAAGGAGCTTTCAGAGATCCCTCCTCTCCTCTAGATGAAGAAAAACAGAAGGTGTTCAATGGGAAAGCTGGCCATGGAAGTGGCAAGATGGGTGTCGTTTGCAAAGCACTTATCTCGCCTCTCCACGAGAGGGTTTGGAGGAGTTTGGTAGCTTCCTTCCCAAATTGGAAACCAATTTTCTGAGGCAAAGACAAGCTGCCTTAGGCAGGGAGGTGTTAGATTAACAACAAAAGGGAAAGGTGCAAAGAGGGAACAAATGGAAACTCATTTAGCACATAATGAATGTGCTGAGAACAAAATTAATCAAAGCACCGAAGGAAGTGGAAAGAAATTCTTTCATCACCTATCCACCAAAGGTAGGTCCTGGCTAATAAACAGGAATCACTGCAGTACAGGCAAAAATTTGGCCTAGCTGGAAAGATGGAAACCTGGTGGGAAGCTGATTGGAGTGTTAAAATCATGGCTTTTAGGAAGGCTGAAGTGGGGACAAGATGGAGAACTGTTAGAAACAGGATCACGAGCATCCAGGTCATTGGACTCAGTAGTAAATTAATCTGAAAATTGATGGCTCAATTGTCTAAAATAGAAAGCACAAAATAGACCAACCAGTATCTGCAGTGGAGCACAAAAATCAAACCTGCGAACCATCTGAACATCTCCCTGAGCAGCTGCCAAAGGCAAGGAGGGGAAAAGGGCCAGATTGTCACGGGGAAACTTCAAATGGAGTGAATTCTGCAGGAAAGCCGCCTCCAGCGCTGAAACAGCCTCCGTATTTGTAAAGATGATGGTGATTATTTCCTATCTCAAAAGAACTCACACATCCAACAGAGGAGAATTGTATATTAGACCTTTTTTCTTGGCAGATACAGAGAGTTTGATCACAGGACTAAAAACGCACAGTAGCTTAGGTAGGAAGTGATTGCCACTTGAAAACATTTGTTATGTGCAGACAGAATAAAATCAAACCCAGTAAGATAAGTAAGATATTGCCTTGCCGCTCTTCCAGGCTGTTGTTACAAACCTGAAAACGATCATGAGCCAAATCAGTTCAGAGAAAGAATTTAAATAGAAAAAAAAAAACAAACCAAGAATTGTAATTAGGGAATATTGAAGAACATTTCTCTATACTGACCAAAAGCCACAATCAAACAACTGAGAGACTATTGCAGTGGTTAAAACAACACACCCTTCTTCACCAAGAGGAGAAGGCAAATATCCTTTATGAAACAAATGGGGAAAAGGGAAACCGATGGCAGTGAATACAAATCGGAAGGTAGGATCTGTAGATCATCCATATGGGAAACAAAAGCACACAAGAGGCAGAAGCCAGCCAAGACAATTAGGGCAATCGCAGTATTTTTTTTTAAGTACAGGGAAACTTCTTGTTTTCCATCCAGTGGGCAATAACCCTGCAGAAAAGGCAGCGACATAAAAGCAACTTTTTTGGTGTGTGTCCTTTGAGAACAGCCAGACGGTCAGGTTACATCATATGGGGCTGATGACATACTTTTCACTCCAGCAGTAACTAGGGTGATCGTTAGACACAGGCTAGATATTTTTAAATAAACGTGTTTGTACAACCTGCAGCTAGGCAGAACTGTCTGTGCTGGGCTTTTACCTTGAAATTTCCCATTGCTGCTTTGTTGACACGAGCAACACGGGGAGTTTTCATGCAGAGGCATGGCCAAAACGTTTGTTAGGTAAGAATGGGTAATGCAACATGTGAAACACTGGGAGTAGCCTTCTGGTAAATCTCTCCCGTATCTCCACTGGAAGATACGAGCCAGTTGTACCGTTGGCAAACATATCTTTCCTGTCCTCATAAAGAGCAGTGGGGTTTGCCTCCTGGATCCCGGAGATTAAATCTCACGAGGAGCCCATGCTGTTGTTGCTGGACGCTGCCCTTGGAGCAGCAAGAAGGACCAGGGCATTGGGTGGGACAGGATCTTGCTGACATTCCCCTACTGCTCCTGGGCTTGGGATTCGCTGTGGGATCAAGTGTTTGCCTTTCCAGCTGGACACTCCCAAACCCACTTCATCTGGGTTTGTTAACAGAGACTGTGTATTGCAAAGCTGGTTTAAAAACTCCATATAAATAATCCTCAGCCTCTTCCCTGTTATTTAGCAGAGCTGCAGCCCTCCAGAGAGCTCCCAAAACATCCTCAGAGTTGCCGGAAAGGCAGAGTTAGTCACTGAAACATTTTACTGATGGAGACAGATCCAGAGGAAGGGTGAGCCCAGGACAGCTCAATGAGCATATGGCCAGGCTTGCTTCCAGGACAAGGCACCGCTCTGCTCTCCACCTCCCTGACTGAGCCCATGCTGACCACCTTCCCACCGTGGGTAGGCACATCCTCTTTTCAAGATGCAGGGACTGATGGTTCACCATAGAATCACAGAATCATAGAATGCTTTGGGATGGAAGGGACCTTTAAAGCCCATCTCGTCCAACCCTCCTGCAATGGACAGGAACATCTACAGCCATATCAGGTTGCTCAGAGCCCCATCCAGCCTGGCCTTGAATGTTTCCAAGGATGGGGCATCCACCACCTCTCTGGGCAACCCACTCCAGTGCTTCACCGCCCTCATCATGAAAAATTTTTTCCTTGTGTTCAGTCTAAATCTACCTTCCTTTAGTTTAAATCCATTACCCCTTGTCCTTCATGGTGCTGCTGTGTGATGGTGGCCGTCCTGCTATTGACCCACAAAGCTGTCCCCATTTCCACTGCAGCTGCATGGAAATCAGCCCATGTAAGTGTATGCCACGGGCCACTGTTGGCTCAATAGTCAATAGCTGAGCCGCACCACTCATAGTACATGTGCAGAGCCATGCACCAGTTGGTATCTTCAACTTCCAGTGTCTTAAGAAAGAAGTAAATCTACGGAGAGTGGCACAGATGATCTGCTGTATTTGTGCAGCTGTGGTGAGACAAGTCTCTAAACAATGTCCATACACACCCACCTCCACTTTCCCAGAAAACGCCTGTTACACCACTACAAAAAAAACCCCTCGGTTATTAACTATTAATGAAAGCATTCTCCCAAGAGGTGGGAAGGAACAGGAAAACCGATGAGCCCAACCCAGCTTACCAGAGCCAGAGATGTGGGGTGTGCAGTGCCAAGCAGCGATTGATGCAACGTGAGCAGTCCTGAGCCAGTAAACAGAAGAGACCTGGCCTGGTGAACGAGGAGTCTAAATCCCATCAGTGTATAGCTAGGGCCTGGCCGAAAACTTTAGGACAAAAAGCAAAGAGCAAAGCTTGAGTCCACCATGAACCCCACCATGCTCCTGGGTGCTGCTGGCTACAATATATCAATTCTTATTAATACGGACTGTTATTTAGCAAGGGAACAAGTCAATGGAATAACATACTCCAGATTCATTACTGTCAGCTCACTCAGAATTATGTGTATTAATGACCAGATTATATCTGTTTATATAATACAAATTACCATAGAGTGACTGCAGGCATTGAAACGCTCCTTGTCTGTTTGACACACATAAATAATGGAGGAGCTCACGCTGCATTTGGTACACATGACTAACCTTTTATCCCTGGCACCCCGGTGCAGGCTGGAGAAATGACTCGGGTTTCAAATTCCTCACTCCAGCTGTCATTAGCCTCGCAAAGCGTTAGCGAATCGGCGGCTAATTGATGTCCTTGTTGGACATTATTTTATTAGTCAGGCCTGGTGAGCATCAAGTGGAACTTTAATGCCCTTCTGTCCTTGGGTCCGCGTGGCCCTAAGTGTTAAGGCTTGTAAATAATTAACTGCACTCTAAGAGCAATTTTAGGAAGAGTTATCCTGTGGGTTCGGGCTGCTCCAGCTGGCCCTGGTGTTGCGACCAACGAAGGCTCCTGGCAGAGATGATGAGCTGAGCTCTCCGTGGGGTGGAAGGAACAGCCCAGACCTCGGTCCCCTGGCAATGGTGGTTCACAGGGTGGTTTATCGACCAGGCCTGGTGTGCACACCATCCCTGGGTATGGATGGTCCTCAGGGAAGCTGCCATGGGGAAAAGGGAGAAGCAGGAGTTTGCAAATAGCCTTGAGAGAACGTTCAAATGAAGGCTCAAGGGATAAAGCTGTGCCACGCTGCCCGGTGCTCGTTGCTGCTCCAGAAATACATCGTTGCATCAAGCTGTCTCCAACACGTGGTGAGGAATAAAGGATTTTCACAACCAGCTGTGAGCTTCTGGCTTGTCTGAAAACCCACGTGCCGGGTCACAGAGGGGTTGGGGCTTAATGGCTGTGCCGCTCATCGGCCGGGGCACCGAGCGGCGACCCCGTGCTGGTCCTGAGCGCCTTTCAGCAGCAAGACCACAGCTGGGGGACCCAGGGCAAAATCAAACCCCTCTGTAAGTGCGGGGAGGAAGGTTTTGCTTTGACAGGCTGCATGCAGAGCATGTTGCTTTGAAAATACTAGCCTTTTTGCTTCTACTTTTTGCTTCAAAACTAGCTAAATAACCTGAAAATGAACGTCAATCTATAAATCAAGGACAAAAAATATTTTTGCTGAAATGAAATTTTGGAATGTTTTCCTTTTAAAATTTCATCAATTTTTTTTTTTTCTATTTGTTTTCTAACAGCACCGGAAAGTCCCCCATAAAGCCAGACCCCCCGAGCTCACAGCCAGCGGACGCCCTCAGTACCATCCCCTGCGATCTCTTGGGACTTCTCCCCTTCCTTTCCCTCCTCTACCCATCTCTCTGTAACCTCTCGGGGGCAGGAATCGTCTCTTCCTACACGAGTATTCTGCATTTGTTCTCAAACAGAGCCTCTGAGGCGATAGCGCAATGCAAAAATTAAATAATTTAAAATAAAACCTTCATCAATCTCATGAGATCCTTACTCCAGCCCTGCTTACGTACTGCACAGGCTTTCCAGGAGCCGAGTAAAAATGAATAGAGAACTTGGGCACACCAGGCTATTCATACATTAGGCAATAATTATAATGTATATTAACTGCCTGGGTGTTGAAAGAGTCCCAGCATGAGATTGCTTCTCTAATAGGAGACAGAAGTGATAAAAGACAGTAATAGATTGCTTTTCAGATGTGGAATTAAAAGCAGCGACTCATTAGATTATTTTTTTTTTCACAGCCTCTAATCGTGAGTAGTTCCTTTTCAAGTCAGATTTCCATTTCCAAGGCTAAGCTCGGCAACACAAACAGAAATTAAAGGAGGGAGGGGGGGTCCTATTCTGACCTCTCCGGCATCACAGGAACGGGGAGTAACTGCGTTCGGCTCAGCAGTGCTGCCCAGCCAGAGCGGGAGCCCAGGAGCCAGCCCACCTAGGCAGCCTTCTGAAGAGACTATCATCAAAAGATCAGGCTTTGGCAGCTTTTTTTTTTTTTTTTTGCTAGCTGCAGCCACTAAATTTCCTTTTTTAAGAGATAGCCTAGAAGATAAAGCTTTTGAATTAGAGCAATCAAACAAAAAAATGAAGTTACTTCAAAGCAGTGGCGGAGATTCTTAAAAACTGACATTTCCACTTACTGATCCAGTTTGTCTCTAGCAAGGAATGCTTTCCAGACAATTTTGGCTGCTGCTTTTAAAAGAAAATTATAGAAAGCAGAAGAAGAAAAAGCTGGATTTTAGCTGAGCTGGGAAGCATAGTAAATAACATTCATTAAGTTCTCCTGGACAATTTTAATGACTCAGAGTTTTAAATCGTTCATTCAACATCTTTACAGGCCAAAATATAGCATGGTTTCAGACTCAAATCCTTTGGCAGGAGCTGCATAATCCATAAAACATTTGAAGGGGGGAGTACAAGGAGAGAGGAAAGGAGATATAAAAATCAGGCTGAGAGTGGTGTTGCTGGTCCAATTTAATCTAAATCAGCTGCAAAGTCTGGTTTTATCTGTATTGATGGCACCTAAAAATAAAGTAGTCCAGAGCACCTCCATCTTCCCGCCCCCAGAGCCAGGACCAGCACAACCACGCACATGTTTCGGCTGCCAGCGCTCCCAGAGACCCCAAGCACGGGTTAACCAGGTTTCACCGCCCGCATTTATAGTAGCCGAGCTTTTAAACACAGATGGCAATTTGGATCCGGCAGCACAAAAGCTGCATTTTTTTCCACTGTGCTGTCCACCTACCCTGGATGGGAAGTAAGCTCTTCAGCAGATGGGGGTTTTCACAGGATTCACGCACAAAGCCAGGCCTGGGGTTTAGGGCTAGTTTAAGTATCCCGAAGTGGCACAGTCCATGTTCCTTGGGAACAATCCCACTGTGTCCTCCCAAGTGGGGTGCAAACACTGCTAGTCCTGGCAAGCGGGGGACTCAGGCAGCTGGGACTTGTCTGTGCCCTGGTGCTGCTCCTGGGGAGCTGGGGGAATTGAAGGCAAAGCCCGGCAGCTTGGTCACAGCTCTCCTCGAGGAGCATGGGGATGCAGGGGGTGCCCGGGGAGCTTTTCTGGAGCCCAGGGGTTGGTTTTGGGTGCACCTCCATGGGGTGTAGTCACAGCCACCTACTGGGAAGTCCATCCCCTTGCCCAGCTCCACTAGGCTGAGGCTGATTATGGTGGTTTATCCCACCCATAGCATGCTCTGATGCCACCTAAAGGGAGTTCTGGCCAGTTTAGTGCCTGAACGGGCAGAAACGTGAAGCCCATACCCACAGCCCAGCACAGCCGTCATCCGCAGGAGCCCTTCTGGCTGATAGGAGACGTGAGCTCACGTGGCACAGACCTCACGGCAGCGGCAAGCGGTGACAGGGACCAAGTGACACTGGCTCTGCCACAAGCCAGAGCCCCCCAGACAGAGCTACAGTGGCACAGCTGACCCATGGCAACCCCCAGACCCCAACTGTGCCAGCACAGCAGGGCGAAGGGTCGGCATCCTGGGGGAGAGAGAACTGATGCAACTGGGCTGTGCTGTTCCCTGAAAAGGGATTGCTCCCACAAACCCCATTGCACCACCTGGCAGGGAGGGAGCGGGGAGAGGGCGGCATCTGGCAGCTGCGAAGGATGGAGAAATCGCGGCGGAGCATTAAAGGCAGTGCCCGTTGGCCCGGGGGCTGTTTACAGGCTTCTCACTGCTGGCCCTGTCCCCAGGGACATACACCCGGGCAGGGCTCCTTGGGGAAAACACCCCGTGGAGGAGATTTTCAGGAAAGTCTTCAGCATTTTGGGAACTGGAGCGGGCTGGGGGTGCTGCAGAGGCACCAGCTCACCCCGGGGCGGGAGCCTGGAGCTGAGATGACTTTTGTCATTTTGGTATGAAAGTGCTTGGGATAAGCGTGGCTGGGGCCCAGATCTCACCTCCAATGGTGTGAATCAGGAGTGCATCTACGTCCGTCCGCAGGGGTGCAGGAGCAGAGCAAGGCCATGCCGTTTCTCCAGAGCTAATGAGAAGCAGGGAAGACGCTTTTCTGTACGTCAGTTTGACGAACATGGTGTTGTGGTTAAGAGATGTCTAGGAGAGCCCTGTGAGGGGAAGGAAGAGAACATGCAGGATTTCCCGTTTATCAGCTATAACCACCTCCTCCATCTCCGCTGTCAGACAAGAAAGAGTTTGCAGGAAGGCGCTGGGGTCTGGGCAGGAAAGGGATTTCGTCCCTATCACCCCACACTGCGGCACATCAGGCCCCACCGATGGTTTCCCTGGATCAGACATGCTCTGCCCGGATCAGGCTTGCAGCCATGTGCGTTCAATTGCAGCGGCATCACAGCCGTGCGGATTACCCAACACGCTCACCAGCTGGCTATCAAACCTGTAGTCAAAACCAAAAATCCACAAATCCGGAGCCTCTCGCCACACTCCAGCTTGGCTCTGCTCCCCGACTTGGTTTATTCCTCCAGAGACAAAAGGCTCAAGCCCTGTGGCCATTTACTTCACAGAAATAGGATCAGGACCTAAAAGTAGCCATTAACTCCCCTCCAAAATGTCCCCGTGGATTAATTTTTGTTGCTAAACACTCTCCCCCTGCTCCCCCTTCCTCCCAGTATCCTGTTGCATCGAGAGCTCTAGCACAAAAAAAATATGCACAGCTGAAAATGAAGCATCCCCTGGAGAAAACAAGGAAACCAACCCAGTAGTGAGCCCTTCCCTTTACTGGCCCATGTGCTAAATCCATTGGAGATGAGCAGCGCAGACTGAGAAACCCCAGGACTTCCCACTCGCTCCCTCTTTTATGATTACACGTCCCCGCTACAAGAAAGTAATAAAATCCTGCAGCCGCATCAACAAAATTGGATCAATTCCACGGCTACACATCCGCATTTAAAGCTGATCAAATCACTCCTCATCCTAAGGAACCTGGGGAATAGCTCTTTATAGGGGGAGCATGAAAGGAGACGGAATTGAATTAAAGATTCATTCAAATTAAAAGGTTCCATTTTAAAAGAGGCAGGGCCAAGCGAGAAGGAGCTGGGGAACATATTTCTTAACGAGCTCGGTGGCAGGAGTATCTTTAATAATAGATCTGATGGGGGAACCATATAACCCAGCAGCACATGAGGCATTTCCCTCCTCACCGTAATAAAACAAACGGCATGTGTCCCCCGCGCACAGGTGGTTCTTAATGCTCCATCTAAGCCCGAGATTAAATTTCAGTGACCAGAAGAAAAATGTGGCGTTGGTATTATGGACAGGCCTGATGATGCTGAGCCAACAGCACAGGGGAGAAAGTGCCCTAAAAGAAGGGAAGGTAATGAAGAGTTAGGAAAGAAAATTAATAATTCTCCAGGAGGATGAGGTCCCGGTAACTCAGCTGTGCCCCTGCCTGGTCCTGATTTGCAAACAAACTCAGCAGGAGAAATGCTGCCTTCTTCGAAGTACAGATGAGGATTAAAAAAGGGGAAGTTTTTTTCCCCAGGCTCTGGCCTTAACTGCTGGGGCAACCTCAAGGCAGCCACTGACAACACGGACAGGACTTCTCCTTATAAATAGATCAGGATACATAAGATGCTTGTTGTGATGAGCCCTCAGAGCATTAAAAACACGTGTGTATCGCTTAGACACATCATTTCCCCACAATTTCATTTTCAAAATGGGATCTGTCTAATTTTTTCTAGGTGAGGGAGAAGAAGATAAAAGGTAGTTTACAGCTATTATCCTTTTTTTTTTTTTTTTTTAAGCAAAAATGCTTCCATTGCAAGAAAAACACATTTTGGATAAAAACGTTGAGTTTAAGCCCCTGGTGAGGGGGCTCTGAGCTGACAGCCTGGGCTGGGGGAAGATACCTCTCCCTGCCCCGTTTTGGGAGCGAGCACCCCAGCAGCCTCACGGCCCCTCCGCCGGCTGCGAGCCCTTGCCCTCATCAATACCCCTCCTTGTCCAGCTGCCAAGAGCAGGCAACGCTGGGTCAGCTGTGTGTCACGGCAAGGCAGGGAAACAGCCCCTGAGAAGGAAAAGAAAAAAAAACACCAAACCACTTTTTTCTCACCCCATGCAGGAAGCACGGTCCAGTTTTAAAGAGCTTCGGAGCATTTCTCCGTGGCCCCAAACCTGCCTGGAGGATGCTGCCCAGCACCCAGCAGCTCTGCTGGGGCCCTCTGCCCAAGGCAGTCCCTGCTGGGGACAGGGCAGGGGGGTTGCAGATGCTCACAGCTTTATTAGACTTATTACAGGCAACTTCGCCTCCATCATTGCAGCTCAGTTCTGCAGCTCTCCAGGCTTTTTTCAGTCAATTGCATCAAAACTTACTGTCCGATATTGCATCCCGAAACAGCGAGAGCTGCAGCCTGGCTGATTGCCGTCTCCCTTTCTGGGCCGGCGGGGGAGCGCGGGAGGGGGCAGTGAGAGGAGACAGGCGCTCTCTGTGAGCAGGAGGTGAGATTTATGTGAACAGTTGTGGGAGGGAGGAAAGAGAGGGCTCTGGGGCTCAAGAAAACCTGCAACTGTTTTTTTTCCAGCTGGCTGCCAGCAGCACCATCAAACTCATCACTCTCCTGCCGCGGCCATGCGGAGGCTTTGCAGGAGGCTCCCGGGCACCGGAGAAGTGCAACAGGCTGTGGGGAAGCAAGTTGGCAGCAAGAACGGGCAAGAGCTTGGCCAGGTAGACAGGCAGGTGGGGAAATAGGAGAAAAACAAAAAGAAAAGCAATTTGTGCCCCAGCATCTCCAGCTGCAGATCAGTCCTTTTTTTTTTTTTTTTTCCTTAATTTTCTAACGGACTTCAGTCTCCTTCTCTCTTTTCTCAGTAGAGTCTGGCTTATTTTTCCCTCCCAGGGGAAAGATGGACTGCCCATGTCAACAGCTGCCTGCAGGCAGACTGATTGCAATATATAACACACACATATGTATATATGCATGTATATATGCATTTATATGTCTATCTATACACAGGTGGTGCCCTGAGACTCCCTAAGAAGTGCGTATCCAAGGGCATGGTCCCACATCACCCCCTACCTCAAACTTCTCCCTCCCTTGCCCTGGTTGAGTCTCCATCCCTGGAGGTATTTAAAAGAAGGGTAGACGTGGTGCTCAAGGACATGGTTTAGTGGTGGACTTGGCAGTGGTAGGTTAACAGTTGGACTTCTATGATTCTATATATGATTCTATAATTCTATGAATTGGAAGGCATTTCAGAGTCAGGTTTAAGGTCTTAAATTGCTCTGCTGCCTTGGAAGACTTCCCTGCTTGCTGGAAGCAGGGTCTCCACTGCAGCACCGCAGCCCTGGCATTCGCAAGTCCAGCTCACCCCAACGCAGGGTTTTGGTACAAGCATTTTACAGTGAAAAATGTGGCAGCCCATCTATGAACGTGCAGGGTTTGGGAAGAGGCCTGACCTGGAGCACTGGGGTTTTGACGTTACTCTATGAATAACAGCAAAATTAGAGCCCAGCATCTCTGTCCTGGGAATGAGGAAATTCTGCCATAGATGTGGATGGGTGAATTAAGCTACGAAAATGTCAGAGAGACATTGCACCATGCTAAAACCCAATATTTAAAAATGTTAAAACCTGGGATAGCATTGGAGTAAAGGGCTCAGGACATTCACCAAATCCTTCAAAACTAAATGGCTTAGGTGCCACCATGCCCTAAGGAAGTGCCCCGACCTGGGACCATATTGTCACCGCGTCCCACCAGCCGCTGGCCACAAAGAACATCCTGAGTCGCTTTGTGCCATCAAAAATGTCACAGTACTTAGTCACTGTATTTAGCATAGCTATAAAGCATCTCCTGCCGGTCTCGGATCACAGCACACCAGCTCCCGTTAACAAAACAGAGCAAGTCTTTGGCTTTCATGATTGTGGGGTGAAAACCACGGGAAGCACATTGGCCCCTGGACCTGCAATGCCAGAAACAAATAAGAAGCATGAGAAATCCCGTCCTTACGTGGGGATTTTCTTATCCCAGCCTTCCACATTTTTTTCAGTTGTTATTTCTGGGGTGATCTCCTATATCTTGCTTGTTTTATGATATATGAGAGCTGGAAGGTCACCAAGAAGCAAGTGTCGTAATGTCTTTAGGATCCGCCAGGATGGGGGCTTGGCGCATGGGATGAATCCCGCAGGATGGCTGGGTCTCCAAAATGCCGATGTCCGACTAAAGCATCAAGGAGCAACTTTCCACACTGACACTTCACTTTCCCAGCAGGACCATCCACTGAGTCCTCAAGCTGAATGGGATTTTTGTACTTGTTTAAGACCTTTTTTGTCCTCAGCAAAGCACCATTCAGGGCTCCCCGGCAGGGAATAGCCAATTCCTGTGAGCTGGAATAGCCCATTCTCATGTGCTGAGATCGCTGCACTCTAAACCAAACATTTTTAAAAGTTTTGGCTGCTGTATGGCAAACGCCCTCAATCCCCACTTGGGGTAGGTCCCTTGGAAAGCAATTTCTGATGAGTTTTGTGTTTTAATTAGAATGTGGCTGCATAAAAAGTTATAAAGAGGCTGCTGTTAAACCATACTTTTTAAAGCTGCACTGTGGGGGAAAAAACCCTTGCTTTAAAGCACGGGGAGGAATCAAGCGGGTAAGAAAGGTGATAGCTTCCCTGGCACTCTCCTGATGAACTCAGAGCAGCTGAGCCCGGGGGAAATGCCAAAACAGACAGCTCAGCTCCATCGCTCTTGCCTTCACCCGCCCAAAAACACCACCATGCCCCTGCCACGGCCACGCAGCCCCCACCTTCCCTCTTGCAAAGGATCTGCTGCACGTTGACTTCCACTCAAGGATGGCTTCAAAAGGCTCGATTTAGCAACAGATGCAGACAGACAATCAATCGCGCTGTCACCTCCGGTTGTGCACCCAATGGTTTCTCTTTTTCTTCCCGGCCCACGCTTGCCAGGAGGAAATTGAAGAGTTGCAAAGAAAAATAATGGAAATTGTTTATTCCCATTCTGCAAAGGATCCAGGGGGGTTCAGGGACCCCCCCGTGCAGGCACGGCTGCACTGACACTGATACCAGCCTGACTGAAGGTAGGCTTTGCCAGAGGTTAACCACTGGTGAAAGCTTCAGAAGAGCAGCCCCAGTGCATTTTTCCATCGTTGGTCACAGATTCATCATTGGAGGTTCTGCAAAAGAAAGTTTTTCTTTTCTTTTTTTATAGCTTCATAACCACTTAAAAACACTTCTTATGGAGGCGTAAGAGTCTCTTTCTTTGTTCAGAAGCGAGGAGTGAATTGGCAGAGGACAAGGCGAGGACAACCCCTTTCAAATGACTCCCCATGAACCAAGCAAAGCACCTGGATCTAGAGCATAATGGAGGCAAAAGTCTTTCTTTGCTGGATCTCTTTGGAGAAATAAACACAATAAATATTATTTATACAGCAGCTCACATGCTTAACAAAAGCCAGGCAACAGTTCAGCAGTTTCCCTGCTCCTGAAGGTGGGAAATCTGTTTGGTTACACTCACCCCCTTCCCGAGTTGTTGGCATATCCCAAGGAGAGCGTGATATTCCCATGTTTCATGGGCGCAGCATAATATGACAGAGACACCTAGAAATCAAGGACCAGCACAAAAGCAATAAATACCAACCACAGCGCTGAACCAATTAGCAAAACAAAAGAAAACCAATTCAGCCTTGGGTTTTCACTTAAAGGTAGCAACACTTCTGCTGCAGCCTGAGAAGTTCGCAGGCGTTGGCAGCTCTCTAAATTCACCTTGTGTAAACTCAGCCTCAGCAGAAAGATGAAAAATATGTTCCTGCTCCAGGCAAAGCTGCCGAGAAGCTGCAAAGTGGCTGAAAGAGGAGTCTACAGGCAGATTAATGTGGGGATTGATGAAATAGTCAGAGCAGCCAAATGAACTCAGCTGGACATGTGAGCAGATCGATAAGGATACGTGAGCAGCCCTCAGCCTGCCCAGTTAGAGAGAGCTTTGGAAATGATGGCCTGCCTGGGTCAAAAGCAGCACTTAGAAAACACAGCTAGAAAAGGGGGCCGGAATCAAGGCTGATCATATGTCCTCGCTGTGTCAGGAGGAACCCAACACAAAAATCAAAGCACCCAAATCACCGTAGTACTTGGAGGGTGCTTGCATGGCAGAGAGCAGAGAGAGCACTGCAGTGTCCTACAAAAAAGACGTACACGAAAGCCCGAACAGAGGTTTTTGTGCCAGTAGCTCTCGCCCCTGATGGAGGGATGTCTTCCAAGTGGGGACTTTAGATCAATTCCTGAGCTTCTACACATGGAAATCAATGTCTGATGTCCCAAGCAGCAGCTCTGTTCTGCCTTTATTAACCCGTAATCAAATAAAAAGTTTTAAATCAACTTTTACACAAAGCTCCTGTATCGCTGCTTTTTGGCTGCAGGAGCCATGGCTTTTCTGAAATCCTCTTTGCAAAAAGGCGGCACCAAGAACAGGCTCTGCTGCTGCATGAAGCTCCCCTACTCCAGAAGCTTGTGAGAAACCTCTCCTCTCAGTGGAAGCATCAAGCCCAGCTAGCAAAAAATAAATTCTTTTAATTCATATAGACATTTTGGCATGGCAGCCAGTCTTCATTAGTAAGAGCAAACGTAATACTGGTGACTTCAATGCCCCTTGCTGAAGAACACACTTCGAAACTCCTCCTGATGCTGCTGTCCGTGCACCCATCACCCTTGAAAACGGGGATATTTGAGATTTAAAGGAGGCTGTGCTGCAGCAGCTAACTGCAGCCCCCGTCTGCGGAGGACAAAGCAGCCCAACCCGACCTGAGGGGACGCAGGAGCACAAAACCCCGAGCCAGCGTGAAGGAAGGCTCAAGCTGGTTTGAGCTCCCCAACGCTGGGCAATGGGCCCGGGGAGCACCAGCACGAGGGCAGAGGCGACGGCGAACGGCAGTAAAACAACAGGCTGAGCTGGTCACCTAACCACCGCCTTGCGAGAGCCAGTATTTATTGCTCCACAGGTATCCCGGCCAGCAGGTAATGGCAACACAGCACTGGCTTCAGCGCTCAATAAAGCACAGTCAGCAGGAGAACCCTAATACTCCGGCTGGCGGGGAAGTTTTCACATCTGGGGACCTGCTCTGTTTAAAGCTCTCCTAATGGTCCCCGATGACTGTTTTCACAGCCAGTTGCCCTCTCATCCACAGCAGGGAAAGGAGCAGGGCCTCGTGGCTGCCTCACCTTTCCCACGCTGGCTCTGCCAGGCTGTGAGCATCGGCAGATGCCTCTGCCTGCCCTTGGCCTCTCATGGCTGAAATCAATAGAGCGGCTTCGCTTTTCAACCCCTCCTCTTACTTTCGGAAACTCTGGGCCACACCCCAGCTGAGAGCTGGCGTCATCCTCAGATAGCCATCAGCTCCCGGAGCCGCAGTACCTCTCAACGGGATGCTGGTGGCTCATCCGGGAGCTGTTCTGCCAACCTGATCCATCACGTCTCTGCTGTCTTCGATCAAGGAGCTCTGAAATTTAAAATACTATTTTAAAAAGTTGTTTTCAAATAGAGGAGGATATTCCCGCTTGGGCTTAGAGCCATGCTGGCCGCCGGCTCTGTGCAGGGTGGTACATGGTAGCACGGACCTGCACGGTGCCAGTCCAGGGGACAATGGGGGAGCCACGGGTGCATTGGGCAGGCAATGAGGTGGTTTGCTCCATCCTCTGACAAACCACAAACCCAGGGATTTTTAATCATTCCCCATTACCTCCGGTGATGCCCAAAGGATGCAGGGAAGGACCAGACGATGCCGGCAGGGAGATGGGAGCAGGAGGTCCTTTTGCAGCCATCTCTCAGCTTGTCTGGAGTGGATAGCAGTGGGGCTTTGGCACGTTCATCCTCTGGACACCGCCCGTGAGGGGTGCACAGGGAATGGAGCACACCTCCCTCCTCGTCCCCCAGCATAGAGTGCTCCCACCCGCCGCCGCCACCTGGAACAAATCCCTCGGCCGGGACAGCAGCAGAGGCCGGGGAGCAGCAGGAGAAATGATTTTATTTCATCTCCGCTGTGAGCATCATGAATCCGTGTGTAAACTGGCTTTACAGCAACAGCACCTCTAAAGAAGCTGAGCGAGAAAGCTTTCTGTTAAATAATAGACTTAATGAAAGATAGGTTAAAAACCGTCTATTTCTAATTGAACAACCCAAATTCCTAATTTCTGCATATGCTCACTGCCCTGATACACAGCACGTAATACATCTACACACACCGGCATGCGGTCCGAGAGCTGAAATGCTATACCCATCAGTTTGTCTGAGGGAGGAAGAGTTATCAGATTAAAGATCAGCAAGATTTAAGAACTGGTAGAGGATTTATCACAGTGTTTTTTGCACTCATCTGCTTTATGTACTCAACTGGGATTTACTTGGAGTTGTTACTATTTGAGCTCTGAGGAGGAAGTACGTGGAGTCCTTCTACATTTCTCATTCAGTGAGACATCCGAGCCTATGCCTAAATTTACCCAAGAGAAGGGTCTCATTGAAGCCAGTGCAAGTATTCATACGCCTAAATGTAGGCATGTGTTTTAAATATCTTGTGAAATTGAGGCTTGGGTGCAGTAATCCAAAATACTTCCACATTTCTAAGCTTGTCCCTGGCCCTGCTCCTTTCAGAGCTTCCGTCAAGTTGTTCAAAACCTTTGCACATTAATGTTTTCCGTTTTGTGTGGATACGGTGTCAGTTTTACTAGCAGCAGCCCCAACAATTCAAATACTCCCAGGGACAAAGTCACGGTAAAACAGCATTCGATCAGGTACTTGGGCTGCATCAGAAATGTATGCATTACCTTTATTCTTATTTATTCCTTGCTGCAAGAGGTCAGGTTTGCACTCCTTAAACTATCCAATTTCTGAGCACTGTTTTCTTCAGACGTTTCATTTGTCATGCAAAAGTTAAGTATCACAGCAAAAAATTCCCATTACAACAAACACCTTTTGAAACAAAAAGAAACCAAAACCAAACCAACCTTTTCCCTAACAGATACCTAGCAAGATACAGAAATAGCTGTAAAAATAACAGATGAAGCGTAACGGCTGTACTGCATCCATCTAATTTTGTGTTGTGTTTCTGGTGGTGGCCACCAGCAGATGCCCACAGTACAGGAAAAATAAAATCTGTGACAACTGGCTCACATTTGCTGAAAACGATCTGAATTTCCAGCTAATTACCTCGTGTCAGAACTGGCCTTCTACGCCATCTCACAGCCTACGAAATGCTCTTGCAATCAGGAACTGGGAAGGAACATTTTAATGCCAGTAAAGGCTTTGCAAGAGGACTTTGCTCCCCCGCGACGCAGCGCCCTGCCTAGAAACCCACATCAGTTTTTCTCTGCTTCTGTTTAAGAGCAGCATTCCCAGGCTGCATTTCCAAGAGGTTTTTGGTTTTACAGCTGTCATGACAGTAATTTTCTCAGCTTTGCAAGGTTCCCTCATATCCTGTTTGAACCGGCTTATCTCTGTTTAGAAGTGATGTTCCTACACGGCGTTCTTCAGGAACAGATGTTCCAGCTGATCTCACATCGCAGCCCTCAACGTATTACACGGCCCCATTTTGAAACAATTAGCCTGTCACCATTGAAAGAAACCTAATGGTTTGCTACTTGTTCACTTTTGAAACAAACAAAAAAAAGAAATCAGAAGTAACCTATGATTTATACTTTTTCCAAGTGTGCTAAGATGCTCTAAATTTACAGTTCATTAAAATGGCAGCGTGTCCTGGTTCAGCTGCTGGTCCCAAGATTTGTTATCTGGAGAAACAAATCTCTGGGCAAAGCGGCTGGCAAAGAGCTTCCCCAGCACCACAAGTGACAAAAAAAGAAAAAAAAAAAAAAGTAATGAGAATCTTTATTTACACAAATTAAAAGCTAATGAATTAGTGAGGAGTGTTTAGAGCAGTGGCATCCATAGCTTTTGGACCACAGACTGCTGTCAACACATGGAATTTATTGTGGAATACAAGGCAGTCTAATTACCAAGTCTTTAACGGAAGATGCTCTGGAGAAGACTGCAAACACCCAAATGAGGGCCACGTACCCGTGGTTGTGCCTCCCGTCGTCTGCAGACAAGGGCCTGGGAACCGTCCGTGCAGGGCGCTAACGCGGACCCAGTAAATCACAAGATGTGGTAAAGGGCTGCAGTGCCATAAAAGTCAATGGAGCTACATGCGGATTTATATCAGCTAAGAATTTGATCCCCTACATTAAGCAGCAATAATACAAAAAAAAGGAACTTGCAGGCTGCTGTAATAAAATTATCTCCCTTTGATCTCATCGAGATTCCTCCAGCCTAGTTCCACTCGGAGAAACTGATCTCATGGTCATACAGATCCAGACCGAAACGAGTGAGCACCCAGCACAGAGCCCATTTGCCGGCAACACACATCCCCTCCTTGTCCCTATCTGCTTTGCACCTTCCCCGGTATGATCTGTAACCCTGCTCCTGGTCGTCTCCCTTTTTCCCTGTATCTCCCTGTCTCTTGGGGGTGCAGGCATCCAGCGAGGCGGGCGGTTGAGCAAAGCCTGACCTGGCAGCCCCGTGGCTGACGTTTCCTGGCCGGGCCCGGGTGCAGTAACAAGGAAGACGGCAACAACCGAGTTTCCAGCATGGAGCAGCTGCCAGGCCACGTGTCCCTGCTGACACACGGCCTGGCAAGGAGAGGTCCAGTCTGTCAGGACCAGGCTGAGCAGGAACAGCATCTCCAGGAGCAGGCTGAGAGCCCAGGCAGGAACAGCATCTCCGGTAACAGCTCAATAGCAGCAGACGGAGATAGGAGACAAGCTGAGGGTCAGGAGAGGGCTTGCAACAACCACGAGCTTCAATTAACTGCAAACGGCAGAGGCTGCCTGAA
Source organism: Nipponia nippon (assembly GCF_047370975.1). Classification (NCBI taxonomy): domain Eukaryota; kingdom Metazoa; phylum Chordata; class Aves; order Pelecaniformes; family Threskiornithidae; genus Nipponia; species Nipponia nippon. The sequence continues at coordinate 26,283,735 of NW_028262302.1, forward strand.
ATAAAGCTCCTTCTCATGTCAGCCGACACTCAAGGCAACTGCATTTTTGATCATCAAAGCAAAACCGAAAAGCTTTGCTCTCTGCAATTGCTCACAGACCTTAGCTGGGAAGTAATCCTGCCACTCAAAATTTTAGCGAGAGAAATGCTTTCTCAGGCTCCTGGAAAGACCACACAGCACAGATGTGCAGAGACATTCCCAGGTATTATACATGCATATCAGATGCGAAACTCTTTTCATAAGTACATTTTACTCTCAAGCAGACAGCCCTTAAAATAGGAGTAGCTGAACTGAAGGGCAGGAGTGGAACAGTGAAACGTTTGCAGGGCCCCATCCAGGTCACTCACTGCTAGCTCCAAATACACACTTAGCATCAAAGACTCCTCAAAGAAAGGTTAGAAGATGAGGTCTGCTCACTTGGAGGTTCTCAGGCCAACGGCGCTATTGGAAAATGACCCTTGGGGTGGGTTCACCTCTACCACCCCCCTGATCCCTGCTGTCCAGGAACGCTGAGGGGAAAGACTCGCCTTACCCCAAAGGAGGTGTCGCCAAGAGCAGAGATGGCTCACATCCTAGAGGGCCTGTTCCAAAAACCATAAGGAGGTGCAGAGGGCTAGCAGAGACGTGGACATCTTCACTGCCCAGCAAACTGAATCCCACCCTCAGCAGAGACATGGCAATAGGACCTCTGTAGAGGCCTACCTTTTGCATACATAGAAATAGTTGTTTTGCAATGAAAGGCAAATCATAGACCCAGCACTTATTCTCCCTGGAATATTCCTACAAAGTTCATCGCTGATTAAAGTGATTTTGGCTCCCCACCCCCCCCAGACTGGCCTTTCTGCCTCTGGGTTCTTGCACATACCCAGGAGCGCAGCACTCGGGGACTAAATTACCAGGGTTATAATTCTTGGCTGTGTACTTTTAACTACAGTGAGGCGTTGGCAGAGCTCAGCGCACTAATTCACCTCCATGTAAACATGATTATTTCAAATGAACTCCAGACGGGGTTTAACTGTAAAAACATCTCTAGTTTTTGTAGCATTTTTAAGTGTTCAGCTCGGAGTTGTTCTTGTTACAGCAAGAACTTACCCTTTCTTCAGTTTACAAAGAATATTTTCAGAATTAATGATGTCCCAACACCCTCCCAACTACAACACGATGCTTGAACGAAAGTCACAGGTCTGAAAATTAAGCTGCAGTGGGATTTCACGGTCAGGATTTTCCCTTTCTTAGCCAGCCACTCCTTCCCTTCAAAGCAGGAACGCTTTCTGGTTTCAAAGCCAAATTGAAGAAGAGAACTGAAAATGGTAAGAGGTATGCACTTGGCTGCATTTCTTGCAATGTTTCTGACGTAGGGTTCCCATTATAGCTTGCAAGGAGAAGTGGCAGAAGAACATGGTGTGTACATTGTAATGGTTGTACTTTCTCTGAGCAGACATGCTTCCAGGAGGCGGCAGATTAAAGAACTGGTGTTACTTCAGACAGAGGAAAATAGCATCTTGCCAGTTGTGTTTATTTGTAGGGACCCATGATTTATGCTTTCCCATTTGTAGAGGGGTTGAGAGAAACGGATCACGTGGGCTCTGTTTAGATAATCCCTGAGGAAATTCAGACTACGTCAGGTGGGGAGAGATAGGGCTTGTTCTTGTAGATGAGAGAGGCTAGGGAGACGCAAGATTTCCTCAAGATCCTGGAATGAAGTTCAAGGCTCCAATTTTCTGAAAAGATTGAGTGTGGGTTGTGAGAATGAAGCAATTAAGATAACAACAAAATTAGTCCAGGTAGGCAGGGATGAGCAGTTCTTTGCTGTTATTTATTGGCCCAGGGCAGAGAAAAAAAAATGTTCCTCCCTAAAGGATCTTTACCTGTCAAACAGTACAAGAAGATGCAGAACTGTTCCTACAAGCATGAAAGAGGGATCCGTCACCCTCCGACCCACAGTCCTGCTCTTTGTTTTCCATAAGGATGCCTCTTGGTGGTGTGGTCCCCACCTCATCCCTCTGCACCCTCCTGGATTTAGCAGGACTTGCAGAAACCAGCCACTATTGTCCCTATGAAGGTCTATGAGAACCTAAACAAAACCACTGGCATCCCCTGCCCTGAACAACATCCTTATTGAAACGAGAGGAGGCAAGAGTGCGACTGCTTTTAAGAAGAAAACACTTATTGCAAAGATGGCTTTAGTTAATTGATCTGGGGAAACAAAACAAAGCAAAACAAAATCAGCTGTTCAAAGTTTGGCATTGAAAGAGGCAATGGCACAGCAGCCTGAACACAGAAGGGGAAATCCTCCTTGGTCTTGAGCTGCAAAGCTTATCGGCCAGAGGAATCCCTTACTCTACAGCACCTGGCACCGTACTGCCTAGAAAGCTGCATTAAACAATTGGCATTAACAGACGTAAGCGCTATTTAAGCAGATGCTGAGTTTCACAGCAAGTAGCAGGTTTCATCTGTGGCTTGGTGCCCGCTGCTTTGCCATAGGTGCTGGTGAAGGAAACACAGCAGGGAAGAAGCCACGACTCTGCAGCACGGAAGGGAAGACGGTATTTATGTGAGAGAGGCAGGAGGCTGAGCGCCCTTCTCCAAGGGCACAGCACGCAGGAAGAGCAGTTTCCAAGACTGTCAGAATAAAAAGAAGGGGGGGGGGAAAAAAAATGACAGAATGCCACTCACCCAGCAAAACCCCCAGTCACTGCAAGAAGCCTCTCCCAGAACCCATTAAAAATAAGCTCTAAGTCATCATTTCAGTGGCAAGATTTTTACACGGTGATCAACAGTCGGCTGTCCAGGTGATAACAGGCTGCAGGTTAAGTACAACTGTACATATATTAAGGAACAGGCACCAGCCAGGGGAGATTTTTTTTCAGCTGACAGTAAGAAATCGGTGTGCGGAGATGGCAGAGCAGGGAATGACCCCACCGATACGACTGTAGCATGTCCCTATACGGGGGGCTCTGCCTGCAGCCAGTTCAAGGCAAAATGAAATGTTAGCAACTCTGGTTTGCAGGGCTGGGCACTCCTGCCAGGAAAAGACAGAGCCCAGAGAGGGCCTGAAGAGTCAGAGCTGCTGCCCTGCCTGCCCGGGGCGGGCAGGATGAAGACCGGCGCTGCCGGGAGTGCCCTGCCTGCTGCCGGCAGCCGTCACTGCCTTCCTCCCAAACCTTCCTCGCAAACCTCCCTCCCGGCAGCTGCCCGGCCTTCCAGCTCATCGGCAAAGCAGACAGCAGTAGCAGGATTGCTACTTTCCAGTTGGTTTCAGTTTTTTGAGTTTTTGTGAAGTTCTTTTCTCAGCACCCGCTCAACTCTTCAGATGACTGATTTTTGCATCTCTCTTTTTTCCCCAACTATTTTTCTGAGAACTGCCCTAGACCGGCAACAGCAACAACATGGGCAAGAACCCCACTGGCTTTTAGTTCAAGCCATTTCAGGGGCTTCATGTACCCCTTCAAGGTACTCAACAGCTTCATTGCAGGACCCGTCAGCCTGGAAGACCTACGGGCCTTGAGGGTGAAGTCTGATCAGAACGACAATGCTTTAACCTCTTCCCAAAGCACCTCTTCCCAAAACAGCCCTTTCTTGAAATACTGGGGAATGACCTCCTCCATCAACAAGGTGCCTCACAGGCTCCTGATTACACTTCTGATTTGACTTTTCTCTTACCTTCTGGTTTCTAACCTAAATATGAAGCAATATGTAAGGAAGCAAAATAACCCCTGAACTGTAAGAGTCCACTTTCTGCACTCACCTCTCATGGCAGAAGATGACAGCAAAAGGCAAAAGCAGGTTTCACCTTCTACTCAAAATGTAACAAAAGCTCTAGACATGGACACAGGATTGTAGGTTTGTATTATTGCCATCACAGCAGCAGGGCCCAGGGCATTATATGGCCTCTGCTCAGCTGGCCACATCACTGTAGTGAGATTTCGAATTTTTTTTTTTTTTTTTTTTTTTTTTGAGATTTCTGGAAAAAGCTTTGTTGCAGTTCCCTCACCTGTGGCTCAAGGACACCACAATATCAAGATCTGGATAAATGATCTGGCCACATTTGCAAGATCAAAGAAGCAAAATCACATCCAAGCCCTGGAAGGTTGGGGGAGGCATCAACACACAATCACAATAATGAATATTTTAGAGACAACTTTTAAAGACACGTATCTAAATCAGGAGTGCAGCAGAAGAAGGGGAGAAAAAAAAAAAAAAAGAGAGCTCCATAGGAACACGCCTGCCAATCAGTACAAATATCACCGTGCTTATACAGTAGCTTTCAGTCCCACACACAAAACCCTGTTGGACACCTATAGAAAGGATGAACTGATCATGCCGTATCAGTTCCGTAGGATGCAATCCTCTCACCTTTCTGTCTTAAACTCTTGTGTCGAGTGTTAACAGCGAGCTGTTAAACAGCTGCAGGCTTCCAGCTCTTAAATGGCTACATTTCAGACTGGGATCCAGCAAATTTTTGCACATGTGTAATTTTAAACATCTGAGTACTCAATTCACAGGGAGGAGGTTGGCACATAGATCTTTACCCAGTCAGGACAGAAATGTTATCCTGTAGCAATTTGTCAAGCACCTTGGAAGGTCAGCACATGTTTTTAGCAGCTAATTTTGACAACTTCCATCTCTGAGCTATGAAGGTGAACAGCAATAACAAAATACTCACTTTATCTAATTTCCCACAATTCAGATAAGATTAAGCGTGCACATGAAATTTTCCACTTCCTATACTGAAAACCAAGATAAGTCAGCTGAACAGGGGAAGGCTGACACTGGCATCAGACAAATTACCAGCTTACGGCCGGAGTCCTCTCCCAGGAGCCTGCGCTGGCCTAGGTGCGAGGATCCTTGCCTGTGCCAGGAATTGCATGATGTTCCCGTAGATCCACCCAGTCTCTTTATTGCTACAACCCTCACCATACGGCATCTCTCTTTTTTCTTCAGGGAGGGAGAGAGGACGAGAAAAAAAAAAACTGGATTTTGAGCATCTCGCGTCCAAGCGGCCAGATTTTACTTACCAAAGTCAGAAAAAGATGTTCTGCAAACATAAACACTTCTGACATTTCAGTTTTGCACTTTCATATACCGCAAGTCCCATCCATGAACAAATACCCTCGTTCTAGTGCTCTCCTAATGTAAGACACGAGCAAGCTTCACCAGGAATTCAGTTGAAACAAAAAATAAAGCCAGGGTTTTGGTTTCCACCCTACAACCCTGAAATCCAATAACACCCCCATACCCCCCCACCTCTCTGCTGCTGAGAATTAACTGAAAAATATAGCTGTATAGAGGTGGTTTTTTAATACTTTTCCTGGATGGAATTCTATTTGATGCTGTTAAGCTTTGATGACATACCCCAATGACTTGCTTGGAAGAAATCCATTTAGCAAGCTTGCAAATCATGCTGTTTCAGTTCTGTGAGTGCCCATGAGAAATGTGCATTTTCAATCATAAAAGCTGTAGAAACAAAATGGAACTTGGAGATGCAGACAGACGAATTCCTTATCACGGCTTGGCTGTGTTCACAGAACATGTGCTTACCATTTCAAACTCCGGAAAACTATTTACAGGCATCTGAAATACAAGACTGAATCCAAAAGTAAGAAAAAAGATAAATTTCTAGAAGATACTTTTTTTTTTTTTTCCATTTCAAAGGAAAAACAGAGACTCTGATTAAAACCAAAGCAAAAAACGCCACCCCCCCACGCAGCCTGTAGCTTTTCCTAGGAATATAAATACTTGTAATATGATTTATGCATGGGGTGCCAGATTTACAGAGGTCCACTTATGTTTATGTGGCAGGATACTCTGTTTTGGGGAAGCTTTGGGGAAGGAGAAGCAAATAGTTTGCACTTTCTTCACCTCTCCAAAATTCTCTTTGAATGGGAACAGCAGAGGTTGCAGTGGGGACAAACAATTAGCACATCCCACTGCCCCAGTGTAATCCCCACCAGCAGCAGACCTTTGAAGTACAGTGCCAGGAACCCAGAAGCTTCCAAAAAGATGAATCAGTCACCTAGAGTTGGGAGAGAACATAACTCTATGGGGAATTTTCAAAACAGATTAAAAATGGTCTTCACTGGGCATTTTTTGACATATTTTCCTAAAAACACAGCTCATTTCTACAGGATTCAGTCAATGACAATGACAACACCTTTGATTTAAATGCATTTGTTCCCAAGAAGAGAAAAAGAAGAGAATTAGAGCAAAATGTGTGGCGCTCAGCACTGCAGACAGTAAAACCTGACACAGTTATTTTCCCGGTATGATGAGACAACTGCCTCTCCCACTGGCCAGGGCTGTCTCATCCCTTCCCGTGCACACTCCTTGCCTGTGTATCCATCTGCTGTCTCCTGTCTCATCCTTAGTTTGTCAGCTGTCTGCATGTTCTCGATTTGATTACCTCTGGGTGCAAGAACAGTACAGCTCATTTGCTTTTTACACTGTAACAAAGGGGACATAAATTATATATTAGCATCCTCAAAAACCTAGCAGTTTGACAGAGCACTTGGAACATAGTTTTGTGAAGGTTTTCTCTTGCAGGAAAGCTGGTTTAAGCAGCACTTGCCCTCTCCGCTGCATTTCATCATCCTGCTGTCAGTTGTTCTACTGCAACCACTTGATGCCTTGCTGTAGCAACCTGCTGCAGGGTAAAAGAACATCTCCACCTTCCACAAAAATGCCACTGTTTTTTAAAGCACTGATCATGTCAATAGTCTGACTTAGAGCACAGTTCCACAGACAGCAGCACAACCTCGCAGATACTCTCCTCTGCTCCTGGTGGTTTGTCACAGTGTAAGAACGTCTAGAAGCAGCTTTACCACTGGAGACAATGTTCGTGGCATCATATGCTGAAAACCAGCTCCCAGTAATGTTGTCTCATTTGTGCCTTTTCTTTTTTTAAAGTGATGTTGCATTTTGCATGAAGCTTGCCATGCTTTTACCCCTCACCCAAATCCACTATTTACATGTCTGTCAAGACAGACAAGAAATCAACTCTATAACATGCTAAAGAGACACTCTTTAAAGTTGAATCCTCGTGATATTACCGACCTTGAACAGTTGAAGATCTCTCGTCTTCCATTTACCCTCGCAGATTCTGCAGCAAATCAACTGAACCTTGTGGTCAATGAGATCAAAATAAAACCAAGAGGAACTTCTAATCTTTCTCTGTTATGGAGAGATGAAATCAGCGCAGGCTCCATAAAATAAGAGTAATGGGAACTGTTCATGGTTACGAGTATCTGCAACAACGAGGTGCCTCTCATTAAGTGATGCAGTGAAGCTGTGCAGATGCAGTTATATGCTCCAGCGTCACAACAAGGTACAAGTCAATGCAAAAGGAGTATTTTTTTTCTTAGCTTTTGAGAGATGCCTTCATGCCCCATGTCTTTGAAAGTGCCACAGTATCTCCTCTTCTCCACAGATATCCCATGAAAAGCTCAAACTGGATGAGGAACAAAGCAAAAGCTGTGTTTGTCCTGCTTGGAGGAGAGCTTCTTTCCTAGTTTTCCCACTGACATGTCTGAATTCCTCTTTTTTGTTTTGCTTGGATGCTGCTTGGGGCAGACAATCCTACCTTCCTCCCCAGTCACTGCTGGATCGACCACGTTGTCCCGATTGCGGCAATAAAAAAAATGGAGCAGTCCCTGGGAGGGCGGCAATATGTTCATGCACTCTTGCTGTTAATCATTACTGTGGTATTTCTGACTAGAGATTATCAGGCTTCTGAAGGGCTGAGACTGCAGCAACTAGCTCTGTCTCATGAGGAGAAACTTACATTTAAAAATGTAAACAAATAACCTTACCCACACAATCTGTCATTCAGACATGTTTCAAGATGGGAAAAAAAAAAAAAATCTTTCGGGAAGCAAACATCAAAACGCTGAAAAATTCTTGTAATTCTAAAAAAAGAAATTCCTCATAACAACAATACAAACCCTTAATGGTCTCTTTTACATACAATTTTGAATTGCTGCCTTGTGATAGCAGTCTTCTAAGGATGAACAAGCTCGGAAGATACCTAGGAACACAATTTTCTTGCAAACTTTGGTTTCAAATATATTTTCCTCTGGCTCCACATTCAACAGTAGTGACATATTGAGCCAAGCATTTTTTCCCATCAGCAAGGCAGACTTTTGCCATGGATTTTAGTACCAATCACTTCCATGTTCATCTGTACATACAATAAATAGTTAAATGGCCTTCCCCTTTATTGACTTAAACTCACGATGATTCTGAAAGAATTGCATTTTATTTGCTTAAAAATATTTTACATATTCACAAACAGAATAATTGCCTAAGTTTATAATCATAACAAAATTATAAGAAAAATAGTAGAAAATAAACAGTACTTGAAGACTGGTATTTTGAGGAAACATCCAGACTATCACACTAGGCAGACAAATGCACCGATGACAAAATCTTCAGACAGTGACTGCCATAAAAAGCCATAAGCTTTAAAATGTATTTGTCCCTGAAGAATCTGAATCACCATGTATACTACTCACACTTTGTGTTTGGTTATCTATGTTCATGGAAGGCAGCTTCACTGACACCTTTGCTGCACAAACGTGTGAATTTAAATGTGGGGCAGCATCCTCTCCTAAAAAAAAATTAAAAAAGCAGAACAAAACACATTATTTGCTGTCTATGACAAACAACTAAACTATACCTAAGTCATCTCCATGTTGCATCACTCCATGGAAATAACAAGAGACAGACACCCTTACCGTCCACAGTTTTGAGGCATTTCAGAGAGTGCTGTTTTAGCCATCAGGGTTCTCTTTATCAGGTAACAAAGGCATGAATTTCTGTACATATATAGATTGCGTCATATTTACATACAGATACACCATACACACACACACGCACATATATAATCTCCAGTAGGCCCAGAACAATTTCAAATATGCATACTAGTGTTCTCCACAGACACTAACAGTATTTCTAAACTCCATCTATATGTTTATGTCTGTTTGCATTAAACCCTTAGAAAACTTTCAGGCTGTTCAATACCACATATATATATATAATCGTAAAAGGCAAAGCAATCCAAATTGAAGGCATTGGCTACAAGTCCTACAGAGAAAAAACACCCCGTCAATGCTTCAGCTGCTCAGAACACAAGCGAGAAGTTGTTTTAGCTCTTCCCTATCTCCAACCCATTTCCCTGACTCATTAAGGTCCTTATTGCTACTCCTTTGTGGTTTATCTCCCTTCTTTCATCCTCTGACAGACTCCAGAGAAAAGGTACACAGCCTCCCCCCCCCCCCGGAGATGTGGCTTGCAGAACTTTACAAGCCACATTCATCTTCCAGCAAGCCTGAGATGGCACCTCGCCACTTCCCATTTTTGCCATCTGCCCCTGCAAAATGTGGGACACCCTGGGAGAGGGACAACCCCCGGCACAGCCCAGCCACCGCCGTGCCAGCAGCCCCTGCGAGGGAGGAGGACACGTCCCACGGAGTTTCCCGCAGCACCGGCTGCTGAGCAGCTGTGCAAGATCACTGCAGCGCTGAAAAGTCTCCCTGTCTGGGAACCACTGGAGGGGTAGAAAACAACCTGTAGCCAGATACCAGAGATGGGAAGGGAGAAGGGTCACGGGCAAGACTTACTATATTTAGCCAGAGGAAGGAGACAAGACAAATCAATTTGTGGAGCAGGGGGATCAAGACACAAATCAGGCTACAAACACAGAAGGAAGGACAGGAGAAATGGCGTTGGGTGAATGGTATGACATTCACAAAACTACAGAAAGAGCATTTTGAGATTTCAGTTGTCCTTGGGACATGTAAGTGCAGCAGCTACAAGCAAAACAAACATGTATGAGTGTGTACAACAGCAAAGGCTCTCTTGGAGTTTGTTCTTATTCCAATAAGCTATAACAAGTCTCCCTTCCTCTGTGATAGACTAGGTAATTAAAACACTATTTTCCCAATAAAACCAAGAAGTTCAGCTTTCTTTCACCCCAGTTAATTATCTCCTATGTCACTGTAGTAATAATCTGCTTTCATCTGACTTGTAGCAAAGCACGCTTCAAATGGCTAATTAAAACAACAAAAACCCACGGCTAAAATAAAATTTCATCCAGTGTTTTTCATGCTAGAACAGCAGCCCACAGCCTAGGAAGTCAAATACGAACGAGGCCAAAGGCAGTAAAGCCAGTACATCGAGCAACCTGTGCCAGCCAAGCCTCCTGCGCCTCAGGAAGGCAAGGATCTGGCGAGGGAGCAAGAGCACAAGAGCATTTTTTGCATCCCCAGGGAATCAACATGTCCCCTGCCCACCACAGCCACTTACCCACTTTGCAAGAAGCAATGTCCATAGTTTCACTAGACTGTCCTCACTAGCTGGACAGCCTTCGTCCCCCCCCAGCCCGAATCCCTCTACAAAGCCTAGCTGCCAAAGTTTGGGTTGGCATGGGTCTGAGCAAACCTAACACATGAGTAGTAAGAAGCCATGAGAAATTCTATGTCTTCTGAACATGATTCAAAAGCATGTTTACGGTAACACCACAAAGACATGCAAGCAACATATGTGTTTTGTTTTTCCAGAAGTACTTCCACAAGCTTAGTCTGTAGCCATGTTTGCGTGATAAAAATAGGTTATTCAGAAGGGGAACTGAAGGAAAGCAAAGCGTTTATTTGGTTAGACGTGAAGCTGACACACAGTAAAGACGTGAATGTGTAATGCCCGAGGAAACTTTGTAAATCATCCTAGACGCTAAAGCAGCTCTCCAACACTATATGTAGTTTGATGCTTTCAAAGCTTGACTTTGTTAATAATTTCCATAGTCATGTCACATTCCATGATGTCATTGTTTCAACAGCTGTTTTCAGGTTTGTTAAAAAAAAAAAAAAAAAGAGGTTAAAAAATAAAAAAAAAAGAAAAAAAAGAGAATATTCCCTTATCCCAAGGCTCTGTAGTAACTTCCCAAGTATTTGATTGTGGGGTGCTGAAAGAAAGTTATCATATTAGTCTACATTCTTCCTAACACATACTCTAATATATTTTACAGACATACTATAGTTCAATTTTATGATAAATATAAAATGCTAAAAGGACAGAAAAATTAAAAGAATTATTCCATCTACTTGCTCAACAGAAAAGTTACCAGGTCTTGAGTTATCTAAATATCCTTAAAGATAAGCTTAAAAATACCTGAAGCAAACATTTCCCTTTTTATAAAGACAGAAATCTGAAGTCTTTGACTTTTAGATGCACGCAGAAAATATAGAACCTGGATTTTCAGCATTTTAACTGTAAAAAAAACATGGCTATCCTATTTCAGCTACATGGGAGATTCTGCTCCATGACTGTAACTTGCCAGGCTAGTCCTGAAACTCTACGTTGGCCCAAAGATACAACTACTAAGTTACTCTCACACGTGCTTTATCATTATTACCTTTTGCTTAATCAAACCTCATGCATGCACAGCACATAAAACGCATTCATATATACATATAGGGATGAGTATGTGAATAAATGCACAAATACAAGCACACAGGTTTAAATGCTTGTATTCCTGTTATTTACTGATGTCTGTATCTGCCTTTTGCTGCACACGAGTGATAGCGCTTGCACAGTCCCTGGCCAGCTCCTTCTTTAACAATGTGATATTCCATTTTATTTCTTCCCCCCATCAGAGAACAGCTCATAACCAATACTGAGATGGTTTCCTCTTAAACATTGAGCTCTTCACTGGCACAAATATGCAAATTGCAATGGTGCTTATAATCTTCTGATATGCCATAAAATTGGAATGGAAAGTTCCTCCCTTTACAAAGCAGTGCAGGGCAGGAAGGCAGGTAATCTTCACAACGTTTTTCCCCCTCTTTAGAGGCTCTGGAAGTACTCAGCCCAATTTTGTAATCACGTACTTAGATGTATTTATAAAAATTTTCCTTGTTAAAATCCAATAAATGGAACGTGTGACCTGAGGTGGCCTCCAGTCCTCCAAATTCATTGTCACTGTCTAATAGAATACATTCATATACACTGAAAACTGACACTCTTAATAAGTGTGTAAGGGTCCTTGACTGGTAGGAACTCAACAGTGACTGAAAACATCTTGGTGACCCACTGATGGAAAAGGTCAGATTTCAGATTAGAGATTTTTCCTGTTCTTGGCAATCTATAACAAATTCATTTACAGTACTAAATTTCCAGATCTTTCTTTAACAGAAACATAAAAATTAATGGTGTGTCAACCATCCAATGACCTGTGAAGGGAGTTTTTCTCTAAGAGGTACTGTCACACACAGAGTATGCTATATACAAGTGTATCGTGAATGTATCCCAAATGGAAAAGGAATTAAACACACTGAAGGGAGGTTTGGTTACTAATACCATATGGCAACAATAAGAACAAAGAAAAATGTTTAAATCTTTCTCTTTAAATTTTTCTATTTGGCAAAATAAAAAGACTAAACAAGTCTGACTTTTAAGCCAAATAAAAACCATGTGCTTTAATTCCTTCAAGTCGGTGTCCATACATTAAATAAAACTTCTATTTTTAATCTATCCAGAGGTAAACCAGACCCATATCTTACAAGTGAAAAGAGCTATCTTCAAGACAAGAAATAGGGAGGGGTTTGAAGGATCAGGACCCAGGTTATTGTTTCAGTATTAAACCAGAACCATAACTACTGTAATTACCTACATATTACTTCCTAAAATTGAAAAACAACCGTCTTTCCCCAGCAACCCTCCCTCTACTTGCTAACGTAACAACTGAAGCAGCTAACTTCTAGAGCAAGGATAAACTTCCAAGCATATGTAAAAACAACTCCAGTGCAGTGCTCTCATTCCTTTAATAGCACGGGTTGATATGAATGGCTTGTTTCTTCTGCTGCCAGATTCCAGCTGCTTCACTTTGTTTATTACTGACTTCAAAGTTTAAAACACTGTCCTGTCCCAACAAATAACTTCCTCCAGATGGCATTATCTCAAGTGTTCAGAGCACTGGGGACAGCACAGCACCTGCAGATCTGTAACTCAGCATCTTAAAATCTTCAATGAAAGTGCCTTTTTTTTTTTTCCTGTGGCATTCCCCCATTTTGCTTTTTCCCTACAAAAAAGATTTACATCTGGGATATAGTTACAAAGACTGTTAGCAGGGAAACAGAGTTGTCAGAAATTCTTTACAGCAATGACTGTAAAGTAGAATACCTACAAGCCCAAAGGTAACAGAACCGCTATCAGTAGAAACACTTTATCTGCTCTTCTTACCCGTAAGTAAAGACGTGAGATACATATTTGTGCCAATGTGTGTCCGATCCATGTCTCCGTGGGTATCTGTAGGGTACCAAAGAAAAATTCACTCATTTTCATATGTGGTTGTACAGGCAAGTTACCAAGTATAGCAACCCAAGAAGCAACATTTTCAGCAAAATCAAAATTATTCCAGACTGGCTAGGCTAACATATACTTATAAGAAACATCCGTATTTTGATGTAAGCAATTCTGAAGGCTACACTGAAAGGAGAAAATACACTGCAATGTCAGTCATGTTATTAATTATAATTATACGCAGTATTTCCAGTTCAGACTCCTGTCTAGCTACATAATCTAGCTACATATCGGCTACATAATTCAATGCTTCTGGAATTTAATGACTTATACAGTTGAAAGTGGGCATGATAAGGCACCAGTCACATGGCCTCAAGATTGTAAAGAACACAACATTCTCAGGAATAAGCAGGACCATCAACAGTTTCTCAAATAATCCAATTGCTTGGACAAAATTATTCTCCATTCATTAGAAATGATAGCTCCTCCACTTTTCTAGCCCTGGCCACCTTGAATCCATATGCATATTTATGTTATTGTGGAAGAGGTGTCCTTTCTCAGCTCTGCCAGAAATGAAGCAAAAATGCTTAAGCATATGTGCTTTCCAGGGCAGGGACTCTCTTCTCGTTGAGTAAAGGCTTTGCTAAGCATAGGGGCCCCGGCTGCAGGTCAGCCCGCTGCCTTCCACTAGGACAGAAATACAGAAATCAAGAACTAGATGCTCTGCAAATGCATGCGGTTCTGTTTTCGGAACTCAAAACCAGACTGCCCCTAACTTAGCCGGTTTCATGACAACCAGAAAAGACTCTAGGCAAACTTAGGCCAAATTTCTAGGGCTTAGTTACATGAAAGGGATAGATTTACAATTAAAACACTTCAGTTGTTTTACAGAAATGGACTGACATCGGTAGGACTTGAGCCAAAAATGTCTGGATTTAAAAGCATGAGTCTACTGCTTGAGCTGAAAAAACACAGTTTCATTCTCAAAGGCTTCAGCCAACTCATAAACCTCCATAAGTGGGCCACAGACACCAGCGGAGACAGAAAATTATATAGTATAAGTTCAGTTCAAGTTTTGACCTAAACTTGGCAAATTCCACCTTCCCATGGTGTAATGTACTTACAGAAACTCTGCATACAAGCACACAGAAAATAAACATGCATACACACACATGCTTTTCTTTTTTTGTTTGTTTCTTTAAACCCTAATGTATATCCTAGCTATAAATATTTCTGAAAAGAAAATAAATTCAGATTCCCAGTCAGTAAAGGAGGGTAGGACACAGGCTAAGCAGCTAACAAATTTTTCAAAGCAGAATATTTGAAAATTATTTTTCCTCCTCTCAAGTCTGAGTTCAAGGTTCAGTGGTTTTCCAAAACATGCTATATTCCCACCAACAGCAACACTAAACAGAACAAAAACTAGAAATACAAAATAAACTAGAACCAGATTTTTCAAAATCCTAACACAGGGACCGGTAGGGAAGGGCAGACAGAAAGCAGTTCCAAAAACATCTAGGAATGAGATTGCAGAGTTTACTAAATAAATATTTCCTTTTGGTGCCTAAAATCTACTCCGCTCCTTTAGATCTGGCATATTTTGCTCTGTAGAATATCTCATTGCTTAGGAAGTTTGTTCCCTGGCCACAATTCTTGCTGCTGTTTCCTAGCAAATCACTTCCAAAAGATGTGTCATGGTCCTTCCAAATAACTACAGTAATTATTAATACTAAGAAGAAATATTAGAAGTCAATTTGATTTTTCCATGCAGATGCCTGCGATTTTTGGATGTGCAAGTGGCTAGAAACAAATAGTCTTTTCTTAACTTTTAAGCACTGCTTTTTCTTGACTGCAACCATTTTCTTGAGAAGAAGTGAGATGAGGGGTCTGCGGTAAACTTTGAAGCAGCAGCAGCTTTTATTTCAAAGTAAAAAAGGAGAAGGAGTTGGTTCATTACTGGTCCAGAGTCTTTGAAAAGCACTAGGAAAATATGTATCTTGTGCAAGGGCTGGGGGGAGTAATCTCCAAATCCGCAAGAGACAACCGAGGTAAACAGCTGGTGGAATCGGGAGAATCTGACAAGTGATAATTAAAAACCTGCATATCTAATTGTGTAGTTAATATTTTATTTATTCGGTAGAACTAAATATCACCTACATACCAATCTTTTTCTCATTTTCTGCAAAATCTAACAGGCAAGCGGACAGGAAGGTTATTGTAAAAGTATGTTTGTAGAACATACTCAGCTCTGTTATTCACACCTTCATGTTTGGGGATCCAAAAGACATTTTCATGCCAGCATCTGAAGCAAAATAAAGAAGCTCAAAAAGAAAATGGGCTCAAATGATTGATAGTGGGAATTCACGCTAAATTCTAAGATAATGTTCTGCAGCCTTCCCTCAGGATGCAGAATCATTCACTGCAATCCGAGCAGCAGGACCGGCTCCACTGAGACCTTGTATCTTAACAATATTAATTGCAGCAATACTGCCTCCAGCTTATCTACATCGTACCGCAGTGCTAGACATAATAGCATTCATAGCCTACATGGGGAGTGGCAAGTAAAAAAAAAAAATAAAAAAAAATCAAAGCATCTTTTTAATTCTTAAAAGTTACAAGGTCTGTTTTTGTATAAAATAATTTACACAAGTAATTAAAGTTGAATGAACAAATTCAACGATGTTTCATCATAAATTAGGGTTGCAGTGGGTTTGAAACTGAACATCTTTCCAGTTCATGCTTAAAACGAAGACGGGTGTCCCAGTGAGGGGATGCCCTAAGCAACTGATGTTCTTTTGTAAGTTAGCGTGCTGGCCAGGATATATATTGGGCTGCTCTGGAGTCCCTCGCTGCCTCACAATTTTTTTTCAGATCAGTT
Source organism: Nipponia nippon (assembly GCF_047370975.1). Classification (NCBI taxonomy): domain Eukaryota; kingdom Metazoa; phylum Chordata; class Aves; order Pelecaniformes; family Threskiornithidae; genus Nipponia; species Nipponia nippon. Next base: position 26,299,906 of record NW_028262302.1, read on the forward strand.
TGGCCCACACAGTTAAATTACCAACAATTACTCCGACTTGCTGCTCTTATGCAGTCTTTGATGTGCAGTTGTCCGTATCACCTGGGATGCACATAATTCGGGGCAAACGACAATCTCTACTTATCAGACAGGTTCAGTATGTTGCAGGTCAAGACCGAGCATGTTATCTGCAGCGATGCTTGCACCGCGTGTGCTTACTAAGCACTGCACGCTATCCAGCCCTATTAACTCCTCAGCTACGTGACTGTTAAAAAAAATTGTTAGGAATGTAAGAGGACAACTTGCAGTGAATCAGTGTGAGAAGTCACAAGCTACTTTCTATCCCTTAAAAGCGTTTCTTGAGGAGCTCTCCCTCAAACAGACAAGAGGATTTTCCTGGGCAAGGAGGTTTCATCTCCTCCAGCCATGGCAGCAGTCGGCACCTGGGTGTGAATGAAGGCTAGGGGATGGGCATCAGCAGGAAGAAAACAGAAACCTTTCTGTACCGCGCGGCTCTTCAGGCAGTGCTGCAGGGCAGAATTTTCTCATTGCAAGTCACTCTTCACATATAATGGATTCACTAAATGCATTCTTATCATAAAAATTCATATAAGATATACTAAAATATACTAAAAATAAAAAACTGTTCAAATAACAAGTGTTTTTCTAGATGACCATAAACAAAATAGCTATATTTCTCCATTCTGAATGCTTCTAAATTCTAAATATTCACATGACCCTTGAATTTGTTTTGCTGATTTTCACTTACAAAGTCATGGGATTCTCCGTATGGAAAGAGTTTGCCAAGACTCCTATTACTATACCACCATTACAAAGATCTGGCATATTAAAATGCTTATACCTACACCACAATTACTCAATTTTTTTAATTACACCTTTTAAAAAGGAGATTGTGAATGTTTTCCCCGGGAAAAAAACACAAGACGACAGAACAAAACAGCCCTAAACAGTTAGCATTTTCCAGTGATGCGTTCTAATAAATGCTTGGACATTTCTATGCACGTTTCTAGCATACACGCTGACAAACTTGTTAAAAAGCCCTCCTTTCAAGCCATTTGTTTAACAGCAGAAGCTGGCCACTAAAGGTCTTACCATTAGTTCATATCAATTAACTTTGAAAATTATATTAAAAGCAAAATTATAAGCAAGTCGAGGAAGTTTAGAGAGGCAAGCAATTTTTCTGTTAGCTCAGAAAGAATACTGTTGTAATCTACATAAATAAGCATATGTTAAAATAAGGAAAACGTTAAATGCCTTTACTGGAAGATCTGCTGGGAGACAGCCATTATCTAAGTGTCCAGACCCTATTCTGCCAAAGACCATCTAAGCCTTCTCTTGAAATGAGTACCCAGTGCGATGACAAGTAACACTGCCTCTACAATTTAATGCCCAGGACCAGGGACTTGGAAAGGTCTGAGAGTAAATATATGTTTTTATCCTGTGCTATTTTAAAGTTTGTTAAAATCTAAAATGTTTAAATTTTGTGCGATAGAGATAAGCATTCCTCCTTGTAAAAGAAAAGAAAAGAAAACAAAACAAAAAAAAACCAAAAAGAAAACCCAATCCAAGAACCTTGGCCTGTTACATGGGAAAGACTAGAAACAAAATTCCTTTGCAATACTCGGGTGAATCTGAGCTCTAAATCCATAGAATAAATGAACTGCAGAAATGTATTGCTCTCCATCTATGCTACACATTCAGCACACTACACCACCTTCTTAACTCTCTCTTATGCACATCACTATTGATTTTAATGACACATACCTCCGTCTCTGCTAATTGCTATAAAAAGCAGGGAAAGCACTGCAGGCTGCTCCCAGCAACGCTGTGCCTCTTGAAGATTTTACTGCCGACCAACGGTTCCCCAGCAGCAACAGTGAAACCCACAACTGCTGTTAGCAACCCAGGAGCTGCTCTGCACAAATCCTGGAGCAGCAGTCAAGCAATGCCTTCTGCGACACTGAACATACCCGCTTACATTAGGGTCGCATTTGGGCAGGTGTTCTTTACCTCTGAAGCTGCACGTACACACACAAGTTGAAACTTTGAAGATGCTGGCTGCATTAATTGATGGTGACAACTCCTTCTGGTATCTAGTGCCAACTTATTTCAGAAAGCATTGCAGCGCTTTGACATTCAGTCTTCCCAGTTCAAACTGCTGGTGCCAAACCTGGCTGCACTCAGTTCATCAATAGCTTTCTTCATTGCTCTGGGCCACAAGCATGATTAATATAGCTTGTAAGCAGCCTGAATGAAATTCATTTATCAGCTGTCTGAGTTTAAATATTCCTGGCCACAGGACAGGGAAATCTGCACTGGAAAGGAGGGTGTACGGAAATCCAGCCGGCGTGTGTGGGAGCAGCTTCCTCGCAGAGGTGTCGGGGCTGCGTGCTGATGGGACGCGGCTTGTGCAGGTGAATGGCGCAGACGCCTGGGTCTGCTCACCGCTCTAGAGCACAGGCTGCAACGCCTGAATTTACATAGCGTTCATAGGAAGAGCAATTATGGAAAGCTCCTTAAGAAAGCAGCTTTTGCAAACCCTCCATCTACTTGACAATGACAAACCCAGTTATTTAGTACAATCCTAGTCTGTCACAATGGCGACCAATGTGTACCTGTAGGAAAAGCACAAGGGCAAAAAAATCTTATCTCGTGTCTCATGGAATTTAATGGCTCCCCAGTATTTTACTTGAAGCAAATTCATTCACATCATATACACACACATGCACTCCCAAGTTCAGGAACACTTACTCTGCAAGTATGAGATAAATCACTCTGCTTTCTAGCAGTTTCTTGCACATGCTTACAGTAAGACCAGAAATTTTAAATGCGTTATCCATTATTTTCTTTCTCTCCCTCTCTTAAACATCAGGAAAGAACTGAGTCCAGAATATACTTAAAATTCAATACATATACAAGGTGGGGAATATGTTTCCCCTCATCGTTACTCTGTCACTGAGCTACATGGCTACACGGCCTACACAAGAGCAGAAGAGAACAAATGCTTAGAGATCATCTTTCTTTATACGAGACATTTGAATGTCACTGTTTGATGCAATGTTGGTTTTTTGTAAATCTTGGAGGGAAAGAACGCACACGTTGCAAGGTCTCTTGGAACAGGACTGTCTCCTACCATGTAGGGAGCCTGGATCATGCCTGGGGCCTCTCAGTGATTCTGCAATGCAAACCTTAATATAGTTTTACTGCCCAGGTTACAGAGTTATCCAATCCTTCCCCATTCCTTCAGAGGAGAAATAAACAGGTTAATGCAGACTCATTGTCCATTGCTCTTTATTTTTAGATAGCTACTTGGAAAGCAGTAGTCAAGGTGTAGCGTTATTCACACAACCTGCGCTTATCACGCGCAGAAAGTTTCCTGGAAATGTATTCTAAATCTGATAAGAAAAATCCTCATTAAGAATCATTCGCTTGTTTAATTTTCACTTATTGAGCTTTAATGTACCATAAAAGTAAGTAATAACAACAGTGCCCTAAATAAATATTGCTTGTCTTGTACTCATTAATGTTTTAGAAGAACACAAAACTGCCTCTAGATACAGGAAGCTGCTGGAAAATAAAAACTAACCAATCATATAAACTAAAATGAGAGCTTTAAAGAATTTTTTGTTGAACACGGAGTTCAACAAAAATGTATTCTGTTCACTGTACACACGACACCAATGGGAATAAGAGCCAGTTCAAGTTCTAAGTTACCATTACTTGGGTAATAGTTTCAAGCTGCAAGGCACAGCTGTATGGGCCCAGCCAGACAGGCTATCACAGCAATGCTTTGATAGCATGGGGCCCTTAAGTGTCAGGATATAGAAAAGGCAGCAGTTGTTGGCTGTGAAAACAGTCTGATACAAACCAGATGGGGACTTACTTGATGGGCAACACAAAGGAAAACAATTGGCTCATTCAACAAAGTCAGGCCACTGCCCCAGAGAATTAACAGAAGACAATAACAGTCAACCAGAGTTGATGCAAACAAGAAACAGCCATGTGGTTACGGTTTAAGGAATTGTTTCTCTTCAGACTAAACATAAAGTTTTGATTTCTAATTCTTATATTCATTAATTTCAGTCTCATTTACAAGCCCCCTCTTCCTCCAAAGTCTTCCGTATAATTCATTTATGTAGCACCAGCCTTCACACACCTACTTAAACAAGAAAATAATTATATGACAAAGGCAGCTATATTAATCTAATGTTTCCTGAAGAATGCCAAGACCACAGACAACTTTCTGAATCATGTCAGAACAACACTACAGATACACAGCACACAGCGTGTTATTAGACACATTTGCATGCATATGGCAGTATATTTACTGGTTCTTTTCGATCTGAAACGCATAAAGCCCAGTAGGTCACATGCTGGGTTACCGGAGTGCAGATGTCTTCCAGTTTTGTGAAGAGTTCTTCTGGTTTCTTACTTAACTTTTTTCAGAAGTAAACTTCAGATCCATTATGTGACCACATAACAGTTTTGTTTGTCAGGCTAGAGTTAAAAATCTATTAAAATACCTATTACCAAACTGTTTTTGAAGCAATCAAAAATGTAAAAATCGGCTATTTCAGCCATAACTCAAAAAATCCCCAACCCATTCATTTTTAGAAGCTTGTAGAAGATTATGGTCCAAAATCTTAATTGCTCTTGCTGTTTTATTACAGGAAATATAAAAGTGACATGTGCAAAGGTATTTTGATTACAAATTACTTACAGAGATTGCACAATAAGTCAGACCTCTAAGGGCCTTCTGCAATTTCACTCTCAGACTAAAAACATCTGAGCTTTCTTTTCATATACTTCAAAATATTCCCTCTGGCAGGCTCTGCACTGCAGCGCTCTGCACGAGTGTGAGCCGTTGGATGGCACATTCTGAAAGACAGTCACATACTCGGATACCCAAGCAAGTATGTCTAAAATGCAGTGACACGCAGATGTCCTGGATGCCTTAGGAAATCACATCACCCTGGGACTCATCAGCTTCAGCACACCACCACACATCCCCTGAGCTTCACTGCTTCTGGAGATTGCTTGACGGCTAGTTCACGGATTTCCGAGCTAGCCGCGTTGCGTGGTGTAAACATCTCCTAAACACATCACTCGGACCTGCGACGGGTGCGCATGAAGTCTACTCTTCTTTCCAAGTGCTTCACTTTCCATGCAGACTTGCAAAAAGCAGCTGGGTTAAAGAACTGAATGTATGGTTCTCATTTAACAGACAGAGCAAGGGAGTTTGTCCTTAAAGAAAGTTAAAAAAAGGCTACTGAATTAATGAAGTATAGAGTCAGGCCCTAATCGTCATCTTAAGTGGTTCTAGCTTTTAGCTGCTGTGGTTCTCAAGCCTGTGAGCATGGTTTTACTTCCAAAAAAAAAACACCAACAAAACCAACAACAACAACAAAAAACCAAACTAAAACACAGCCTTGGCTGCATTTAAAACAACCACCACATGTTGTAGGTAGAAAAGTCAGGTTTTTCCTGCAGTTTCCTGCCATAAGCCCAGAGCCAACACTCCAACAAAGCCGTTGTGTGCTGCGCTCTGTCTGAGCTAAAACATCTCGCCGGCAGAATCATGAGGCTTATTTCCAAAAGCGCAGCCAAATTCTTGAAACCTCCAATGAAGGGGTGGGTTGTCACATTGCAGCAGAGAAGATTTTGCCTGCAGTGCTGCTATTATTCATTTTTCACATCATATATATTGAGGTCGGAACACATTTTTTACATACAGCTGAAATTTTGGGTTGAGTCTCTTCATTAGGGCGTTCCTAGAAGATTACGGATCTTAGGAACAGAACAGCCTTTATCAAGCCTTAACCTCAGAGATACTGGCTGTCGTAGCCTTGCTTTTAAAAGCAGATGAGAGAGGAGCAAAAATCTCTTTAAATCCCAGGTCTGCCTGTAGAGGCAAACCCCAAATGCTCTTGTAAAAATGGTTTTGGACGTTGTTCGTCAGAGAACGCCTCCACAAAGGACGGCATGTTAAGGCCAGCTGGAGCAGGGGGAGGCACGACTGCCCGGCCCCGTAAAGTGAGGGCTCCGGCAGGAAACTGCTCCCCTCTTCTCTTTTTTTGTTTTTAATCAGGAAGGAAGCTTCATCTTCAGAAACAAGCACTCCCTGTGTAATCTCCCTGCTTGCCTGTCTCTAGGAGAGGGTCCAATTACTGAAATAAGCAACATGCTCTTTCAAGAAGCTAATCGTGTATTTACACTGTAACTCAAACTAGTAAATATTTCCCATTTATAATTTTACGTAACAGGGCACAATGGCAGCTGTTAAGTAAATAAAACCATTTTCTCAAGATCTGTGATTATGGTTTTAGGATTATAAAAACAAACTAAAAAAAAAAAAACCAAAACCAGAAATTAAGCAACTGCCAGCCAATTCCATGCTTTTTGCTTCTACTGAAGATACAATGGCCTGACAAGGACAGAAACTGCAGCTGTTACACTGTCTTTAAACAACCATAGCTCTGCCCAAGTCTTGCAATACATTCAGTGCATAAAACAAGGCCACGATATGCAGCCCTGAGATTATTACTTTACAGTAACAACCTGAGTGAGGATGGAGGTCTGCAGGTCAACGCATATTAAGTCTAACCTGCTTTGATTGCATAGTTTTGAGCCAAAACATAAATGTAATTCTACCAGAACCAGAAAATGTGAGATACACATTTTCATTGCTCGCATATGGCTGATGATTTATTATTTTGTATTAAAACTACATGCCTATCTGACATTAAAAAAGAAAGTTAATGAAAGTCAAGGTTGTGCTGTACACAAAAAGAAACAGTTACCTCCCTGTGGCCAAAGCATTGGGGAAAAAAAAAAAAAAAAACCAAAACCCAACACATTTTACCTAACTGCTACATATTTTGTGTCACACAGAACTCTCACTCAGGTTATTTAGAACTGTGCTTAAAAACAGGTCTTCCTTCTCTACAAGCAAAACATAAGTTTTAGATTAGAGAAGAATGACAACACAGATACAAAGGTTCTAAATCTAAATTAAGTTTTTCTAGGTGTAGGGTTTTTTTCCTGAATGACAGCATTCATGATAAAAACCAGAACACAGTAGTCCACAGACAAAATTTAACCCATCTCCCATCATTTACTACTGTTCCTTGCAAATGCAGTCACCAAAAGCACATTTGCAACTGGTATTTCAGACATGAGGATTTGTTGTATTTTACTTTCAAAATTAGTTTTATGGAAGATGAAAAGTGTTTTAACCAAGTTTTACATTTGCACGTGTTATTCAACACTATTACAAAATGCAGTCCCATATGCAACCTCAGCAGTGAGCAACAGGTCACGCATGACAACTTTAATCTTCACTCACCAGTCCTTACCCTATTTTTAAGAAGAAAGCTACTTTGGCAGACTGCATTTCTCAAAATCAGCATGTTATCAAGGAGTAGCATTACCATTATTTATATAGTATTCTTCATTTGGAAGACATCCTAGATAACATTTACTCCATGCTGTTGCCTTATTTGAGTTTCCTGGAGTTCTGGTCTTAAGAAATTAATCACATGGGTACTGGAAACATATATTTATATTTAATTATAGGCAGTCTTTGTATCACTGTATTGAGAAGCTGGTACTGGAAAAACCTGGCCTCTCTTCAGTGCATAAAGTAGAAGGTCTGTTTACTCCTAAATTATCTAGAAAAATGTGCAAATAAAGTACTTAGGTAACGACACTGTTCAAGAGCATGAAAACTGCCAGTAAGTCAAGCCCTCTCACAATATAATAAGCAGTAAAATTAAAAAAATAACATTACAATTTGACCGTGGACACCAATCATCTAAATATCTGTCTTTATTGGCTAGTTAGGTTCTATTAATAACTTTACAGCTATGCCTTGCCTCTGCTAGCAGTGCAAAAATCTACAAAGCATTAAAAAAGAGAAAGAAGAAAGTTTAATGGCTGAGAATGACAGCTTTTGTAAATCCCCCATCTCCTTTATAATAGAGGTTTGGAGGCAGACAGGCAGAGTTTGTGGGTTATTCATTGCTCACATTAAGCTACCTCCACTCGGCATATACACTCTTGTCCTAGTAATTTCTCTTCTAGGCAGCCACTCCCCACACAAACAGCTGGCTCCTTCCAGTTTTTATGTAGTGCTTTAAAAAGCTGAATTGAGAACTCTTAACAACAGGTAAAGCTGAAGGGTGCCCAGCTGCCTCTGCTCAAGGGTCACCAAAACCAACACAGTGGGGACAGCAGTGGCTGTTCCTTCTGTTGCATTGCTCTCAGAGATACACAAGCCACTGAATTATAAAGGCCAACATCTGCCTTCCCTGTCAACCAGAAAAATATAACAAACCCAGCACATACTGAAGACAGAAAGCCTACATTTCTCCTACCGCACTGCTATAAATGTTTCTCCAAGTTGAAATACATGTTTGTAATACTCCTTGTCTTCACCTGTCACCATACAATATCTGTGCAATGTGTTGCCAGCACCCAGAGGCATCAAGGCTTTCTGGTCTGATACTGATGCCTTTTATTAAAGAAACGCAACTTTCACACTAAAAAAGAAACGTGAGGTAAGAGGTCTACTTAAATGACTGTTAATCCAAGAAAGGATGATCATCCTGAAAGATCCTATCTGCCAACTGAACTAACGCAGAGTCGGCAGCAGGTCTACCTGAGACAGCTGGAATGGTTCCCGACTCCAGCTTAGCTGGCATTAATGGACCAGGCTGAAAATGATAGGGACTGAGGAGTGGGAATACATCTTCTTCAGGAAGTTGCCTTCGCAGGCTGTAATCTCTGGCAGAGGCTGTAGCATACTCCTGGAGGTAGTAACTCCAACCAAATGCTCTGCTGAACAAGAAAAAGACTGCGATTTCTTACAACACATCTTGTTATAGTGACATACTGAGGCACATGGCTTAGAACAACTAGGAATCTCAATTTAAATTCATTTGCCATCACTGCTAACGAATAAGCATGTGAATTAAAGTAGTACAAGACCATAAAAATCAAATGCCTCCTTACAACATTATGACAGAAGATGATGTGGGACTTCAGACTCGATTATATGTATATAAATGAGTAGCAGGTTCAGGAGAGACTATTCTGATCATTTTCCTTGTCCTACCACAACACACAGGCCACAGAACAGCTAAGCACGCTTACTTTCTAGATGCGCATCAGTTCTTTCTTATTAAACCATGGGCTCAGAGCTGTGGAACCACTAATTTGTGAGAAACTTCTCCCTCCAGAGAAGAGCTAACTGGAAACAGCCCTGGGGCTGATGTAACCATTAAGTACATGGGGAGTCTCTGTCCTTAGGTGGCTTGCTCAAGCCCATTAATTTTTTGTGTGCGTCCCCCATTTATATAAGCAATGTTTGCATGAAAGAGGAAAGCAGGTCAGCCTAGTCAGCTTGCTACCATCTGCTTTTATTCAGAGTTACTCAAGATCAGTGCCAGTGGGATCAGTGCCCATTAAGGGGGTTTATTGTGTGTGTTTATTTTTTGCTCTTTACAATGAAGGCAACAGCAATTACTGTAAGTTTGTAAAAGTGCATACAAATCATAATACACAATACAAAGCTGCTTCAGTCAGATCCTAGCGTGTTTACGAATCCTACACAGGCTGTGAGAAAGACTGCTTTGGCAGAACAATTTGGATAGACTGGTGAGGAGTGTGTTAGTGTCCAGGAGATCTGAGACTGTATTTAGTACTTGCTGTCAAGACCATACCCTGCTTGCAATGCACGGCGACTCCGGCTGATTCACCACCACATGAGAACCTTACACAAAAGGAAAAGCATCACATTCTAGCGTGGCCCCCACATGGGCAGACAATAGGTGGATTTATACAACTGGAAACTGGAACTGGTGAAAGATCAAAGGTAGACTGACAAAGTGGAAATAGCAATTTAGGGCTCTCTGCTTGTACATTCCAGCTCTTAAGAGTGGATATGCAGCAACAAGAGGTACTCTCCTCTTAGTGATAATTCTGGTTAGAATATGCCTGGCTACTAGAGACACAAGCTACAAAAAAACCTACAACCCCAAAACCATCCCCCCACCCCCCTGCAACCTGCAAAAAAGGAAAGAACGGAAAAATATGGAGAAATATGGAGGGTAGAAAGGGTCTGCAGAGGGATCTGGACAGGCTGGATCGATAAGCCGGGGCCAACTGTGTGAGGTTCAAAGCAGCTCAGTGTCAGGTCCTGCACTTGGGTCAGAACAACCCCATGCAACGCTACAGGCTGGGGGAGAAGTGGCTGGAGAACTGCCTGGCGGGAAAGGACCTGGGGGTGTTGGTCAACAGACGGCTGAATATGAGCCAGCAGTGAGCCCAGGTGGCCAAGGCGGCCAAGAGCATCCTAGCTTGTATCAGAAATAGTGTGGCCAGCAGGACCAGGGCAGTGATCGTGCCCTGGTACTGGGCACTGGTGAGGCCGCACCTCGAATCCTGTGCTCAGTTTTGGGCCCCTCACTCCAAGAAGGACATCGAGGTGCTGGAGCGTGGCCAGAGAAGGGCAACAAAGTTGGTGAAGGGTCTGGAGCACAAGTCTTACAAGGAGCAGCTGAGGGAGCTGGGGTTGTTTAGTCTGGAGAAGAGACTGAGGGGAGACCTTATCGCTCTCTACAACTACCTGAAAGGAGGTTTTAGCGAGGTGAGGGTCGGTCTCTCTCCCAAGTAACAAACAACAGGACAAGAGAAAACAGCCTCAAGTTGCACCAGGGGAGGTTTAGATTGGAGATTAGGAAAAATTTCTTCACTGAAAGGGCTGTCAGGCCCTGGCACAGGCTGCCCAGGGAAGGGGTTGAGTCCCCATCCCTGGAGATGGGGTAGATGGTACTTATGGACACGGTAGATGTGGTACTTATGGACACGGTTTAGTGGTGGGCTTGGCAGTGCTACATTAATGGTTGGACTTGATGATCTTAAGGGTCTTTTCTGACCTAAACAATTCTATGATCCTATGAAATCTGCATTGCAGGGATGAGGCAGTGGTGCCGCATGCAGCTTAGCAGAACTGCCTGGCAGTCTGGACTGCTTTGGTTCCAGCAGGTAGTCACAAGTGTTTGAAAAGGAAATTCACTTATGAATTGAAAATTTTTAAAGAAATTCTAGTAAGCTTGGAAGTAAAATCCTTTATATTATTAAGACATACTTAAGAACAGAAGACCCTCAGAAGCCTCTGGTGTCTGTGTGATGTGATACAGAGAGCTGATGCTCAGCAGGCACCCATACTGGGTACCACAGGATATTTTGAGGCAGAAAGGACATACAAACTCCAGAATGTACATTGGATGCTTTATGCAGCAGTACCATGGGTCTTCATCTTACCAGTATGAAAAAGGGACTGGTCCCTCATTATTTGCACATTACAAGCCCCATGTATGAGGGAAATACCAGGCTTAATTTTGTCATTGCCCTGAAGTTTAGCTTATGATATATAAAATGCACTTTGAGGGATGCCACAGGTCACTGGACTAGATCCCCTGCAATCCTTTAAAATCTAGGCTTGAAGAGGGAATCAGATGAGATTTCTGGATATTTACCTTGAGCCCCAGTAAATCTGAAAAAAGACAAGTAAAAATCCAAGTATTTGACAGCCTCCATAGGAAGTAATCCTTTGAGTAGTGATCATGTCAGTTTGAGTAAGATTCTTTCCCTTTCTGCAGAAAAAGCCCAACTGGTGCTGGAATTTCAGTGAAAATCCCTGCTGCTGCGTACAGACCAGAGAAGGGACTTGGTACAGGAATACACTTTGAACCTCAGCAAAATAAGTGTATTTTAAACGCAAAGATCTGATGAAAAAGGGAGAAAGGAGTGACTGGAACTGCTTTCACCTGCTTAAGTAATGGGGCTATAGATGCCAGCCACACCTCCTGAACTTAAAACTTCTGAGCAGAAACACTCCTTAAGCCCACACTGGAAGGTTTCCTGCTTTATTCTTTTTACTGTATCAAAAGTGCAAAATACCTTCCCCCAAAGACTAACCATACCCACATCCAGCACGGAGCAGAAGCTGATTCTCATGAGGACTGTACAAGGGAAACTTGAAGATATACAAAGCTGTGCAGATTTCATGATGGGTGTAAAGCATCATCTGTATAGGCACCAAGGGAAGACTAAAAGGGGAAGTTTTCTGCCTTTGCACATACTTCCCACAGCAAAAGCCTCAGCGCAAGGTCAGAGAAATGTCTTGACAGTACTGCAGCAGTGTGAGAGCACTGTATCCCTCTGTGCCATTTAAGGAGGCATGCAGTAAGAGGAGAACTAACTCTCAACCTCTTAGAAGTTGAAGAAAATTGCATTAGGTTTTTGTTCACTTGGCATGTAGATCCATAAGAAAAGGGCCAGGTGATACGTGGTGTGGAACTGGACTCCAGAGGAGAACGACTTCTAGCCAAGCATGCCAGTCGGTAGGAAATCCTCAGACCGCAAGGCAGTATGAGCTGGCTTGGTAACAGTTTCCTTTAAATATAAACTGGGTTTTTTTGGTTTTACATTTCTCCATGTGATTACTTGGATTTCAATTAATTTAGATGCTCAAAAAAATCAGATCACATTCTAGGAGTCTAAAAAACACACCAGGGAGACCTGTGCTTCACCTGCTAGAAGTTCCTGTTGTTCACGCCTTTTACACAAATAAGCGAGAGGAAGAAATGACAGGTCTAGGAAACCGGACGATCATTTCCCAGAAAGAAATCTTTTGGGAATGGGTGCAAGGATGTGCACAGTCACACGAAACCCACAGCAGTTCCTGGTGCTTGGTTTCCCAGGACCCCAACTTGAAGCAGCAGCACACACCCACAGCAGGAGGACATCATTGTCTACAATTACAATTCTACACAAG